>NC_134462.1:137885339-138206380 GCF_047948215.1 Lycorma delicatula | reverse complement strand
CCCATGGTCCGATTTTGCTCATTAACGAACTCGATCTAGATTTTGAGTCGTTTTATTTTATCTATGAATTTGAAAGCGATTGGCGGAAAATTACGGCAGTTATCGTGTCCACAAGAAAGTGAAATATATATACATAAACGTTTGAACTGACGGTAGTTTTGGGGTCTGGGGGATGTGAAACGCGAAGATATGTCAAAATTTTCCGGAAGTTGAATCATGGCACCCATTACAATAGGTAGCTTTCTTATGTAATTTACCTAAAAGAAAATAGTTGAAAAAGGGTGCAATTTTTATCTTCAAATTTATTATTGGAAATAGGAATTTTTTTTTGTATGAAAAATGCCATGCCTGACCGGGATTCAAACCCTGGACCTCCGGATTAAAGAGTGATCAGACGCAACTACTCCACAAAGGACAAATATTACCCTCAATTTAAGTGCAAAAAAAAAGAACACCGATATTGTTATGTTACCAAGATGGAATAATCGTTTTCAATATCGTCAGAAAATAAATTAATATTTTAGAAAGGTAATTCTTTGTACAAAGACCAAAATATTATTTTTGATGTTTCTTTTAGATTTTCTGGTACGTTCGAATAATAAACGGTTAATAACTTTTTCCAGATTTACGAAATTTTTCTGTCTTAAAAAGTAACAGAGATACTTTTAAAAAGTATTCTCTACTTTTATTGATTGTCGGGACGTTAAATCTTAGATCTATATGTATAAGGAAATAATAACTAGGGACGTACCTGTGAGCAATTCATGCAAAAATTACTGGATATATTTTAATAACAGTTTGCAGATTTATACCTTTGAGGGTTAGTCATGCTCTCCGATTAGAATTATATCGACATTTTCACAATGGGGATTAAGATATTCATTAAATAAAGAAATTAATCCTTTTACTTCATTATATTTCTGATACCGTTGTAAATAAAATCTCCGAGTTCAGATCTACGACGAGATATTAATCGACAGTCCTAATCTGTAAAATAATTGACATTTTTTAATTGTTTATCTTAGCAGTATATATTGTATTGTCAAAATAAAATGTACCTTCAAGAAAAAGATTTTTTATCCTTTATTGTTATTCAAAATCTGTTAAAAGATGAGAGTACTGAACAACTGAAGTGCGTGATTCTCGATTAGCCGCTGACCGAAAGCACTACACACAAACTCGAGTTGCGATAAATTTTCAAAGCGAGTTGCAGTTAAATTCCTCATTGATCCGTACGGATGTCATTGTAGAGCTACCAAGGTCATACGCGTATAGTAGTACTTTAGCTATAATGTACAAATTAAGTACGTCGATCATGGACGTATTGACGCCATGATAGAAGTTTGTTCGTTTTGTCATGCTCGTAAATGGAAAGAGGAACCAAGAGACCCCCACCCCTTTTAGGTAGATTTCATAGGAAAGCTACCTGTTGTAATGGGTACCATAATTCAATTTTCGGAAAATTTCGACATATCTTCGCGTTTCACATCCCCCAGACCCAAAACACTGTCAGTTTAAAAGTTATATATATATATATATACATATATTACAATTTCTTGTGGACACAATAACTACCGTAATTTTCCGCCAATCACTTTCAAATTCATATATAAAATATAACAACCCAAAATCTCGGTCGGGTTCGTTAAGTGCAAAATCGGACAATGGGGGTGGAAATGAGGGGGCCTTTTTCGAAAAAAAAATATCGCTATAATTATTTTATTCGATAAAGTATCAAATTCATTTAAAGATCCTACTATTCTTTGGATAAGGACATAACAATTTTCTAAAGTAAAGTTTATTTGATATTACCAACCGTTGGAACAGGGAGTGAAAAAAATGGGGTTCCGAAGACAAAAAACCGTACCTTCCTTATTATGCACAGCATCGAATCGGTGTAAGGCAGTCGTTAGTCCTCTAAACATTACCTAAAACTTTTATCTGAAACAATTTTTTATATGAACAACCCTTACGGCAAGGGATGGCAACAATTTTTATGGAATTGTAAGAAGATGGGGCTTGTCGTATGCTAAATATGGGAAACTTTTTTCACATGCAACCGTTGTCGTATTGAGTAATTCGAAGTTTTTCTTAACTTTAAGGTGGAAATCTTTTTTATTCCTTACTTAGTACCGGTGAAATCTACCACCGCCTTCAAGCGTGCCGAAAGAGATTATTTTTACTCGCTCAGAGTAGCCCCCGAACCGACCTCAAATTTTACTATTAAGTTTACTAAAATACAAATAGTGTAAGATAATTAAAAGTGAAAAAATAATATTTGCAAATAATTTCGGAAAAAGGTCTGTAGAAAATTAATAATTTTGAAATTTTTCAAAATTCACAGCAAAATTCGTAACTTTTGACACTGTATTCTTCAAACCTATCAAAATGGTACGAAGCAAAGAAAGAGTATTGATCAGATAACACCTGCAACCAAAAAGAGCTTTCCTTGCGTCGAAAACACCTAAATAACGGGAGTAATGTCAACAGCAGGAGGTTATCAGTTTCTATGTCGCAACCAGGAAAACGTTGAGGAAAGAAAGCTTTTCGGACTTTAATCGTTATTTATTTGTATTATTCTTATGAGTAACCATGAGGATAACGAACACAGCCGGGAGTTCAGAGGGCAGAGCCGTCTGACCGGCTACTCTTAAATATAATTCAAAATCGTCCAATTATATTCTGCTGCTAACGGTTTTTTTTTACACATCTATACTTCTATTTTTTATCCATTAGCTTCTTCACCGAATGTTATGTATTATCAAAAAAAGTTGTAATTTTACATCAAACAGTTATACGGACTTTTAGTTTACTTTTTAAAATTTTATTATTTGTTTTTTAACCCTAACAATTAAAATTTTGAAAAAAGATAATGCGGAGAAAATAATAAAAAAAAAGTCAACGAAATGTATTAACGACTAGGTATATACTATTAAGAACAATAAATGTTTACGGTAAAACAGAAAATACCATGAGAAACATTTTTTCAGCATAATATATATAGATCTCAGGCTAAATCATCATAAAAATTTTGTAAATTTATAAAAAAAGAAAAAAACAATCAAAACTTCATCATTCATTAAAAAAAAGACGATTTAGTAAGAATTAAACAAACGAACTGGTGTAACAGATAGGAGGGAGGAAACAAAAAAAAGACCGACTGAATAAACTAGCTTCACATTATCTAAAGCTATGACCACACACGATCGTCTAACTGATATCGAACAGAGTAAAATCGGATTAAATTCCATTGTGGTATTAAACTTTATCAGAAAAACACAAACTTGCACATTAGAAAAAAAAGGAAACTTAATTCGTTGCTTTACGACGATAAAGTTCATTAAATTAACGCAAAGAAATGTATAAATTTATTACATTATTGTTGTAAAGTTTAAAAAATAAATTATATTAAAATAATATCATTTTTTAATCAGATTTTTTAAAAATACTGCGTATGAATTGCCTGAATTTTTTATCTACGTAGCTGAACTTTAATAACTGTTCACTGGGGGGGGGGGGGGGAGGGGGGAAGCATATATTTTACATCTAAATAAACGAGTAAACTTTTATGAAATTATTTTGTAACCTTTTTTAATAATGACATATTTAAAAATTTAAGATTTTATACTTTATCAAAAAAAAATCCTTGCTAGTTGACTCCAGAAGACCGACTTTTTGTTATTTTATTTTGTATTAATTTTTTGCGCAAGAAATAAAACATGAATTAAACGGGAAAACTAAGACAGTATATACATTTTTTTTTTGTTTAATAATTATAACCGGGATTTGATGACATAATTAAAAATAAGGAGTAGATCCTATAAACAAGCGTGAAGTTTTAAATTCGCTCACCCCTGCATAAACACGTATGAAAAATACAAAGTCAACATAACCTCAATTTGATGTAATGTTGTCTGTTGTCGACCTTAAATTGAGTGTAACTGAAGAGCGACTGGATCAATCTTCATCAAATTTTCACACGCACAACTTCAGATAAACTAGTACAGCATAACTAAATTTCAATGAAATTGATCCAGTAGTTTTTGAGACTTCTGAGCCGCGTAATTTTATGCACCTATATAAATATAATCAAATCCAGTTTTAAGTAAATGGTATTTTCGTACTCCTCCTACCTCAAAACATAAAGAAAATTAATTTTCACCCCCTCCTCAATCCGTCACCATGTGACCGAAACTAATACGGTACTATCCTTTGAAAAGTCGGTAAAAAATATAAATAATTGTTGTAGTTCTGGAAAGCGTTTTTTTTTTGTCTTCAGTCATTTGACTGGTTTGATGCAGCTCTCCAAGATACCCTATCTAGTGCTAGTCGTTTCATTTCAGTATACCCTCTACATCCTACATCCCTAACAATTTGTTTTACATATTCCAAACGTGGCCTGCCTACACAATTTTTTCCTTCTACCTGTCCTTCCAATATTAAAGCGACTATTCCAGGATGTCTTAGTATGTGGCCTATAAGTCTGTCTCTTCTTTTAACTATATTTTTCCAAATGCTTCTTTATTCATCTATTTGCCGCAATACCTTTTCATTTGTCACTTTATCCACCCGTCTGATTTTTAACATTCTCCTATAGCACCACATTTCATAAGCTTTTTAAACCACTTTTTAAGTCACTTAAAACTGATCACAACTAAGTAGACACGTCTCTTTTATAAGTCGGGTAAATAAAACATATCTGAATTAAAATTAGACAAATTGATCCTTAATTATCCCTCCCGTTTTAAATTTTAAAAAATATATCAATTTTTTTTAAATTTATATCTACGAGATTATACAGAATGATTGAAGAAAAACGTAACAAATCTTCAGAACATGTACTGCTGATAAAAATAAAAGAAAGTTCATAAAAATTAGGTTCAAAAAAGCTTCGTCAGCGAGTGTCGGCTGGCGAAAGTTTCGCCCCTATTTCAGCGCTTATGGTAAAATTAAGTCGCATTACAACTCTTGGGACCAAAATTAGGGATAGTTTAGTTGTTTTTATATGAAATCAATTTTTTATCTGAAAAATTGAAAATACAAAAGATTGGGGTCAAAATACACGCTATTCTATGTTTGGCTTAAAGTAATTTTTTTAAACGGGTAACACATACTTAAACGTTTTAAGTAAAACGTGTAGAGAATTTGATTCTGGGTAAAATAGTATGACCAATAAGATCCATAGAAACTAAACACAACCGTAAAAATTTTCTAGCGTATAAAAAACCTATAAATGTGTATATATGTTATATACAACATATAACATAAGTTACAGATTATATATATTCTGTATATGAATTATTTTTAAGATGAGCAGTTTTTTAATGAAATATATTTTCGTAAAACTTTATGTAAATTATATGATAAAAACCCTAATACTTTAGTAAAAAGAAATGGAAATATTGATGAAAATGTGTAGTGCGTACGATGAAAATAAAAACTTGTGTCCAAGAAGGTAGAGCATTACTACCGAACCTGAAAACATTAACACCTATCTAATAGGACAATAGTAATAAATCGTTGTACTTTTATTAATGGTCCTTTAATTTATTGCCGTTTTCATGTGTTATTAGTTGTAATTTTTTATTACATAATTTGTATTACTTATTCAGTAAATAGAGTTGCAAAACAAGAATTTTAATTTATGTGTATTTTTAAACTAAAAAACTCTTAAGTAGTTATAGAATGTACGCGGTGTGTGAGAAAAGTAATGAGATTGGTAACACTGTGAGCGATCTGGCAACACTGTCACCGGTCTGTGCTAGACCGGTTTGTTCATCCCTTCCACATGCTCAGTACGAGTTTCAACTCCGTTCAGCCAACACATTATTTTTGACAGCGCCATCAGTGAAGTTGTGTTTTTAGTGTGCGTTACGAAAATGGAGCATCGGAATTTAGAGCGATATTGTACAGTCAAATTTTGTGTTAAACTTGGGGAATCCGCAAATGTGACCGTTGAAAAGTTGAAACGGGCCTATGGGGAACATTGCTTATAAAGAGGACAAGTTTTTCGCTGCCACATATCATTTTTGGAAGGCCGAGAACACGTTGAAGATCAACCTCGCTCAGAGAGACCTTCAACTTCGAAATCTGTCGAAAACATTGAGCGTATGAGGGTTCTTGTGAGATCAGACCGTCGTTTAACAATAAGGATGATGAGTGAACAGTTACATTTAAACGCTTTCACCGTACATCAAATTTTGACAGACGATTTGGACTTGGGAGGGGTTTGTGCGAAATCGGTGCCGATAAACCTCACAACGGAACAGAAGGACAATCTAAGAAACGCGTGCGTTGATCTTCTTGAGAGGATTGACAACGACCAAGAATTCTTCAATCGTGTGATCACAGGTGATGAATCCTGGATGTTTGAGTACGATCCTGAAACAAAGCGGCAAAGCAAAGAGTGGCACACTCCGTCATCGCCTCGACCGAAAAAATGTCGAATGAGCAAATCAAAGACAAAATCGTGCTGATTTGCTTTTTTGACAGTAGGGGTATCCTGCGTAAAGAATTTGTTACTCCAAGACAAACTATCAACCAAGTGTTTTACAAAGGTATCCTTGAAAGGCTCAGGAAAAGAGTGATTCGCATGAGACCAGACATTTAAGACAAGCGGATGCTTCGTCATGACAATGCTCCGTGTCACACGACCATTTTTATCGGGGAATTTTTTACCTCAAAACGCTTTCCTACGGTTCCTCAACCACCCTATTCACCTGATTTGAGTCCTTGTGAATTTTTCCTTTTCCCGAAATTGAAACGTGTCTTAAAAGGACATCATTTTGGAACTCTGAAGAGCATTCAAAAGACTATGACCGAAAAGCCATACCAGTTGAAGCCTTCCAGCGCTGCTACCAGGAGTGGTAAAAACGACTCCGCCGGTGTATAGCTGCCCAAGGGAACTACTTTGAAGTTCACCATTTTCTCTGTCTTCCTCGAACAGTCACTGCCTTGATGCACGATAAATTTATCCGTCATTTCTTCGATTAGTGGTTTCATCTTCTTTTTTTTTACGTGTTCGCAGTACGGACATATTGGAAATGAATAATATCCATTTCATTCATTTTTCCTCAGGTAATTTTTTTAAAATCTGACAGTAAAAATGTTGTGTTCTTACTACCAACAATTATTTTCAGAGCCGACCATACCATCTCGATCTGATTTTAATCGGGACGTTAAAGTGGATGTGGCAGAATCTGATGCCCATTTTTTATATATAGTTTACCGAAATGGTACTTTATTTTTGAATTTTTACGTGCTTTAATTGTTTCAAAAATTGTGGTTTTAACGTCGCTTTATTATACGGAATATTGTTCTTTTCTAACCGATCAATCGTGCCGCTTTACTTATCATTTGAAATCGGTGGCTTCAAGTGAAATGTGTTATGGAGCATTATTGATAACAACCACTGACTGGAGGGGGAACGAAGAATTAATTTTTCAGATGCCCACTTCATGATATTGTTGCTGACAAGTCGCGATAGTCACCGCTTTTTGAACCGTTTTCCAAGTTATCGCGTTTGGAAGAATCCCGTTTCTCGTCCAGCGTAGATTATGATTAATCAATCACCTTTATTAATCGGTACTTTTACTGCTCCATCTATTATCCGATCACAATTTTATCGTCAATCGGACGCTAAAATATACTATTCGTCAAAATAAACAATCGTCGAATTTTCTTTACTGGTATCGGTCATTATTGTTTAATATTCTATCCTTTTCCACCGGATATTTTCTTTCTCGATCAAAATTTTCCTATTATTATCAGTTTTACACCGCTTATATCCGCACTCTTTCAGGATAACTGCTCTAGAGTAGTTATAGAACCTTTAAATTGAATACTCTTTTGAATTTCTTCATGTAATTTATTTAATGTAGGTAGCTACTTTGTGTGAAACTCGTAAACTGTTTTTCTTACCTAACGCCTTGATCGAAACTGTGTAATCGACTAACAAATTTTGAACATTGTTTATAAAATTTGGTGTGCTGCATGAGCATAACTGTAATTTAGATTTAAGAAAATCCTGCTTTTATTTTTAGAATTTTTGAACTCGTGATCTTGAAATACCACAAGCTGCACCGGTTCTTTCTTCACATTTTTCAATGCGTGTTAAACGTTTGTCATTTTTAATTTTCTTTCTTGATAAAATCGTACACATTACTAACTATTTTACGAGCTTCCCGACGGAGTTTTATTCTTAACTATGGATTTAAATTCTGCCATCGCAGAATAAATTTACTAACAGAAAACGTAAAAAACACATGAATTCATTAATACACACAAAAAATTAACTAACACGCTACAAATTACAGAACGAAACAACTATACCGTTTGTACCGGGACGCGCCAGGAATTGAACTAATATCAAAATATAGAAAATTAGAAGTTAATATTAGAATTGAATATTACACAACACTGCGATAGAAAAATTATTTGGTTATTTTATGAATACGTATAAAATTACTAAGCTGTTGATAAATTATCATATTTTGTATAGTATTCTGTAGACGTTTTATTTAGTATAAACATCATCAACAATACTAATACAGTTACAACAAGCGCATATAATTACAACTCAAATGAAATATTTTTTTAACCCTTATTCGTATAAAGTACGCATTCATTTTATGACTCGTTTGATCGAGGAAGTGTAATAATAATATAATCTCTTAATAAAAGTATAAACTGTTCGGTTTTGTACAGTACACAGTAAGAAATATTTATAAGTACGCTAAATATCTTTAAAGAAATTATTGCCTGAAATTAAATAAAATGAAATAAATTATGAAAATAGTTAAACCCACTTAATCGGAAAATACTCTGTTTCTGAATTAGCCTAATGTTACGAGAAAAGAGTATAGTCATATAGCGCTGCACAACGACTGTCTGCCTCGTGCAACAAATTTTATTTTCATCGTACGCACTATATACAATTACAATAAAAGATAGATATTATGTTTTACATAAAACTTATATTAGATAGCATATGTTTTTATTTTTTACATTTTGTTGTCGAAGTCGATATTTTAAGGTTAAATTTAGATAATGAGTGAATAAACGTGATAATAAAAAGTACTTGCTTTCGATTTTACGATTCACCGAATATTTTCTTTTTATTATAATTTTTTAAATCAAAATAGTTTTTACTTCACGGATACTTATTTAATAATATAAATTAAATAACATGAATTCTTTTTAGTGTACATTCGAAATATATCAGTAGTCGTCCGGGAAAAAAAACATTACCTATATTTTACAGATTTTTTCTTTCCAAATAAATTTTTATTCAGAATATTATTTTAAAAGAAATATACATATATTCAATTATCTATCGTATTCTGTATCCCACAAACAAATATTGTAAGGTAGAAATTAGATTAGGTAGAAAATTAAGTTGTAAATAAACAAACAGATTTATTGTACGACCGGTATTCATAATTTTATTTATTTTTATATAAAAAAGAATATTAAATAAAGAGATAATTGAGGTACTTTTACAACCAGAAACTTCTTTAAGGAGGTAATTTGAAAAGTAAGCTGCACTACGTTGAAGCAGTAGGATTAATTTCGTAACGGGTGGTGCGTGTGACAGGAGCATTGTGTGGCAGGCTGCGTGGTAGAGATAAACAGGCTTTTGTCGCAGGTCAATCTCATAGAAAGTCTTGCTTCATACCCCATCGCTATAGACGACCCCTCACTAAATTTGATGTAAAAACATACCGTGCAATAGAAGGAAGTGAGGATTATAATACCGTAAAATCACCTATCTTCATTATAGTTATTAATATACGGGTATATATTTATACCTTTTTTCCGATAAAGTTTTTTTTATTTGGTTCCTTAAGGGAAAAGAAGTTTCATTTTATATGTTCATTAAGAAAACTTTATAAATATATAAAATGAAAGAATTCTTTTTTTTGGGGGCTAAATTAAAAAGTAATAATTTAATTTTTATTTCGAAAATGATATTTATTATTTCAATATGACTTGAAACGATACTGTGACAGGGCCTATTTACCGTTTTATTAATAATGAATGTATTATTCATCTTGTTAGCCAGCTTTTAATTAGATATTTTTTTTTTTTTTTAATGTAAAATATGTTTATATTTTCGTTAATTCAGATATGCTTTGGAGAATTCTCCGCCGGCGGCACATTTCCTTTATATTATTTTACTTTACCCCGTTTTACTAAAGTATGTATTTATTAATAAAAAAATACTTTAAAGATAATCTTTCATATCTATCAGAAACTATTAGAAAAATATATCGAATTAAAAATAAATTCTCCGTAAGTCGTCGTTGTAATAAGATATAAAAGGAATTCAAAAAAGTTAATATATTTGCAAAAGCATTTACAAAATGTATACCGGTAATTTAAATCTCAAATCGATATAAATCAAAGTCTGAAGGAGAAATTTAGCAAGGTCATTTAAAAATATGTTTTCTACTCAAAGGATATCGACTTAAAACAGAATCAAACGAATCGGTAATGATTCTTCTTCTTATAACTCTATATTCTTAGGTTGGCTTCCTTGGTTTTCACATCGGGCGATCGAGTCGTTCAATCTACTCCTAAAATGGGCTCAAAAACTAGTCTTTACGCGTTGTTCATTCCGGTTATCGAGTCAAGGATTCAAGGAAATAGAATTTACTGGCAGAACCGATCCATTATAACAATAATAATACATATTATTTTTAAATGGCAGAAAGGCTCCTGGAATAGACGGAATACCTATAGAATTACTGCGCAGTGCAGGGGAGAAGGCGATTGATAGATTATACAAACTGGTGTGTAATATTTATGAAAAAGGGGAATTTCCGTCAGACTTCAAAAAAAGTGTTATAGTAATGATACCAAAGAAATCAGGGGCAGATAAATGTGAAGCATACAGAACAATTAGTTTAACTAGTCATGCATCAAAAATCTTAACTAGAATTCTATACAGAAGAATTGAGGGGAGAGTGGAGGAAGTGTTAGGAGAAGACCAATTTGGTTTCAGGAAAAGTATAGGGACAAGGGAAGCAATTTTAGGCCTCAGATTAATAGTAGAAGGAAGATTAAAGAAAAACAAACCGACATACTTGGCGTTTATAGACCTAGAAAAGGCATTTGATAACGTAGACTGGAATAAAATGTTCAGCATTTTAAAAAAATTAGGGTTCAAATACAGAGATAGAAGAACAATTGCTAACATGTACAGGAACCAAACAGCAACAGTAGCAATTGAAGAACATAAGAAAGAAGCCATAATAAGAAAGGGAGTCCAACAAGGATGTTCTCTATCTCCGTTACTTTTTAATCTTTAATCTTTACATGGAACTAGCAGTTAATGATGTTAAAGAACAATTTAGATTCGGAGTAACAGTACAAGGTGAAAAGATAAAGATGATATGCTGATGATATAGTAATTCTAGCCGAGAATAAAAAGGATTTAGAAGAAACAATGAACGGCATAGATGAAGTCCTACGCAAGAACTATCGCATGAAAATAAACAAGAACAAAACAAAAGTAATGAAATGTAGTAGAAATAACAAAGATGGACCACTGAATGTGAAAATAGGAGGAGAAAAGATTATGGAGGTAGAAGAATTTTGTTATTTGGGAAGTAGAATTACTAAAGATGGACGAAGCAGGAGCGATATAAAATGCCGAATAGCACAAGCTAAACGAGCCTTCAGTAAGAAATATAAGTTGTTTACATCAAAAATTAATTTAAATGTCAGGAAAAGATTTTTGAAAGTGTATGTTTGGAGTGTCGCTTTATATGGAAGTGAAACTTGGACAATCGGAGTATCTGAGAAGAAAAGATTAGAAGCTTTTGAAATGCGGTGCTATAGGAGAATGTTAAAAATCAGATGGGTGGATAAAGTGACAAATGAGGAGGTATTGCGGCAAATAGATCAAGAAAGAAGCATTTGGAAAAATATAGTTAAAAGAAGAGACAGACTTATAGGCCACATACTAAGGCATCCTGGAATAGTCGCTTTGATTTTGGAAGGACAGGTAGAAGGGAAAAATTGTGTAGGCAGGCCACGTTTGGAATATGTAAAACAAATTGTTAGGGATGTAGGATGTAGAGGGTATACTGAAATGAAACGACTAGCACTAGATAGGGAATCTTGGAGAGCTGCATCAAACCAGTCAAATGACTGAAGACAAAAAAAAAAAAAAAATTATTTTTAATGACTGAAACAGCCGGAATTAACTGGCATTTAGTGATGAAACCCGTTTGTACCTTTTACTTCCCCTACGTTGTCTTTTACCAGCGTTTGACGAGAATCGAACATCTGCCGAGGTCGATTACCAGGGCACAATCACGATCAAATTTAACGTGAAAATAGTATTAAATTTTAGTTTTATTCAAGTTTCTGAAGACAGTATAACTAGGTATGAAAGCTAATTTGACCTACTCTAGCTTATTAAAAATAAATACAAATTTAAAGAAAGCCTGCATCGGCATTAAACAAAAACTTTATTTAATAAGAGGTTATCCGAAATTTAACTTTTTACCCGGTAAATGTTAATTCAAACAAGACCAGCCGATTTTAGCGATTAATATTTTTGTTTCTAGATCGATTAGTCTCAGTTTTTATTTTAGGCAAGGTTTTGGCATTTTTTTTTCATCTTCATCTTATTTATTTCGTCTTCCTTGTTAAAATTTGCGTAAAAACATTTCGGAAAGTTTTAATAAAAATAATTTCCGTAAATTATTGAAAGTTTTCTTACGAAATTAATTAAAAGGAAAGTTCAGTAAAATAAAATTCTTGAAATTTAAACGGGACAATGATCACTGCATTCGCAAAGATTAAAAAAATAAAAAATAAAATATATTTAAAATATTTTACGATCCGACTATAAATTGAACTACGTAAACCAACAGAAACAGTTATTCCTGAGAGATTTTATTACTTTTATTATTATTCTGATGGCGTAATGCTGAAAGCGCTCAAATTATCTTCATATAACATCGGTTATTGCGGATCTAATATATTTTTTTATTTTTATATGTATAGATCACGAATAATAATTTAGTTTTCTTATTAAAATATTCTCGATTGTCGATTATTAATTGTAGTAATATATTTTGTTATATACAGAATGTCCCACGAAGAAACAGAGAAATTTTCAGAACATGTTCTGCTGGTAAATATAATGAAAAGAAGTGCATAAACGTAAATATTGAAACGCTGTGTTTTCGATTTACGGCTAGCGAAAGATTTCGCCCGTATTTCAGCTCTTCTAATAAAAGGAGATCTCTGTAATTTTTGGGACCAAAATTGAGGAGTAAAGTTGGTGGCTTCTTAAGTAATTTGAATTGGGAAATAGGATAAAATAGGACCTACAACTGTAACCCACCGGGTTGGTCTAGTGGTGAACACGTCTATCCGACTCAGCTGATTTGGTAGTCCAGATTTCCAGCGTTCAAGTCCTAGCAAAGCCAGTTATTTTTACACGGAGCCACTTCATTTACACTCCATATCATCATCATCCTCATTCATCCGTATTAACTGAACGGTAATTACCGGAGGCTAAACAGGAAAAAGAAAGAAAGATCCTACAACTGTAATTCCAGTAGTTTTTAAGTTATCCTCCGTAAAACATAAAATTCGGTGTCGAAAAAAAAGTTTTTTTGTTTGTATTAACCCGGTAGTGTGTTTGTGCACCGTAATGCAAGGTGATAATTTTTATTAATTTACTATTATTATTTCCGATTATTCCTGTTTAGGAGAGCGCGTAAAGTTGAACCATTCACGGCTTTACTTTCTTCTCTTTTCTTTTCTTCCCAGAACCTCTTCATCCGTTCACTACGTTTCTTCTTCCTCTCATCAGCCCGTCTTCTTCCTATCGTTTATTTTTTTGCTCTTGTTCAATTTTCTTACTTCTAATTTAATCCCTAAAAATTCTTTCTGTCCATGATTTCTTCTTCTGTGGTGTTCAATCGTTCCAGGTCGTCTTGTGTTTCTTTCATCTTTCCTTTCTTTCTTTTTCTTGTTTAGCCTCCGGTAATTACCGTTGAGGTATTACTTCAGAGTATGAATGAGGATGATATGTATGAGTGTAGTCTTGTACAGTCTCAGTTCCAACATTCCTGAGATGTGTGGTTAATTAAAACCCAACCGCTAAACAACACCGGTATCCACGATCTAGTATTCAAATCCGTGTAAAAACTACTGACTTTACTAGAACTTGAACCCTGGAACTCTCGACTTCCAAATCAGCCGATTTGGAAGACGCGTTCACCACTACACCAACCCGATGGGTTGTGTTTCTTTCATCTACATGGATTTACACTTACTCGCCTTGACGATGTTGATAATTTTCTTAGCGAGTCTATCTTCACCCATCCAGCATATGTGTCCGCAGAATTGTAGACGACTTTTCGTAAACTTGTCGGTGATGGAATCGGTGTTTTTGTATAATTCTTTGGTGGGTAGTTTGATTCAAGTTTCGTCCCTGAGGAGCGGACCGTGATTTTTCCTGGGTATTTTCCGTTCTTGCTTCTCTATTTTATGAATTTTGGTCATTCCTCTCATCGCTACGGTTTCTGCTGCATACAAGGCCTCCGGTAAGACAATTGTGTTCTAATGTCGTAGTTTCGCATCGCGAAACACAGCCCTTTTGTTATAATTTACTATTATTATTAAGCCATTTTGAAATGGTTGAAGGTGACGTTTTCAAAGTTTTTCAGTTTTAGAATAAGACGCTAGTCTTAGATTCGCCAAATTTAAATTAAAGTAGGCTTACCAAACTGTCGTCCAGAAGAAAAACAAAATAAAATAGAACTTATATCGATATGATTTTTTTTGGTCATTTTTGTGTCCCGAATCGGCTAATACGTTCCAGAACACTCCGTATACTTCTTTACATAATCATTAAACACTGAAACATTTATTGTAACAAAATACGAGCTTCAAAATATCCATATCATAATTTTATTTCATTTAATGACTGACTGACAGCTTCTTTCAATTCATCATTTCAATTGAAACGATCCGATTCAGTCGGAGATAAGTCCGCAACTGTTATGGCAGGGGATTTAAAAAATGTCATCAATTTCTTTTGGGGTAATTGGCGCAAAAGATTGCAAATACGGTCGAAACGGTCAACCAGAAAGATATTTGTAATTTACGTTCATTCTACCACCGTTCTGAAATATAATAAATTACTTACTTTTATCTATTTCATTAAATTCGTACACAACAAACCGTTCTGCTATGAATTTCTGCTTGCCTCGTACTTTGAAATTCCAAAAAACAAATGAATTCCTACGTTTTTAACAGTAAGGTCGACTATCTTATTCATTTCGAAAAAGTTTTGTAAATGGTTGGGCAATACCGCCGATTCTAAGGTAACACTAAAACATATATTCAAATTAAATTTTTAATTTCTTTGTGAAATTAAACCTTCAATAGATTACAACATCGAATTGGTTTTGCTTTAAATAAAATAAAGAATAGTATTAGTAAAACCGATATATTCTCTTCACCTTTTTACGAAATAAAAAGAAAAGTAAAAATAAAAAAAAAAAAATTATCTTTTTGGTACTTTATGGGTACTTTGAAATATAGTTTAATTTAAACTGTATCCACCGTTTATTCGAGGAAAATTTAACGGTTGCAATAGTTCCTCGGGGAACAGGGCAGGAACTATAAAATAAGACCTAATAATTGTTTATGTGAAAGCCGGGCGAAGTGAGTTATCTCCGTAGAAGTGTTGAGTTTTAATTTGAATTCCAAGCGACACATTCCCGGCATAGCGTGGGGCGCCACACCTGCCCCTCTTATCCTAGTCTTGTTGAACCCTTCTTTGGCTTTTCTATTCCCTTCCTTTAAAATAAAAAAAATAAAAAAAATAAAGCTAACCGACCAAATTCGCTTTAAATCTTCACACAAAGCTCCCACACCGAGAAAATGTAAAAAGGAAGAAATGAAAACAGAGAAGAGAAAATAACAACTGCAAACAACTTATCAGATTTTATAATTACATTTTATTTAACGTATTATCATTTCTACCTGTTTCACGTGGATACAAGATTATATCATTAACAAGTCTTTAATCGCTTGAAATAGGGTTGAACTTATTTTTAAAAACGATTTCTTAACGAACAAATTTCGTTCAGTGAAGAAATAAAAGACTAAAAAAATATTTGCCTCAAATCTCTTCCGGCTTAAAAAAATTTCAAGAACGAAAATCCTTTATTTCTGATTACAACCTTCCAGGATTCTCATACGTTCAAGCGCTCGTTCATTTTAATTTTTTAAGTCTTAATTTTAACAGTGCAGTGTCATAATGCCTTGAAGTTGTGTAAATCATGTGAATGCCTTTTGTTATATACGCGGTAAGTTTACGTAAAATCAAATAGAAAAGACATTACACCTTTAATTAAAAAAGCATATCGTTTGTACTTTCAGTGTAAAATTGACGGTCAGGATAAGACGTGGGCTCCTCATATAGTACAACAATGATTTTGATTTTGAATTATCTTCCGAAAAGCCACATCTAATATCACAAGGTGAATTAAACGATTTGGTTAGGGATTTAAATTTTTCAAAAAATCAAGCTGAACTGTTAGGATCAAGACTGCAAGGTCGGAATTTATTTCAAAAAAATAAAAATTTCGGTCTTTCGAAGCCGACAAAAAGAACTTTCTCAATACTTTATCGATGAAAATAACCATTTTTATCGGGGAATTTTTTACCTCAAAACGCTTTCCTACGGTTCCTCAACCACCCTATTCACCTGATTTGAGTGCTTGTGAATTTTTCCTTTTCCCGAAATTGAAACGTGTCTTAAAAGGACATCATTTTGGAACTCTGGAGAGCATTCAAAAGACTATGCCCGAAAAGCCATACCAGTTGAAGCCTTCCAGCGCTGCTACCAGGAGTGGTAAAAACGACTCCGCCGGTGTATAGCTGCCCAAGGGAACTACTTTGAAGTTCACCATTTTCTCTGTCTTCCTCGAACAGTCACTGCCTTGATGCCCCATAAATTTATCCGTCATTTCTTCGATTAGTGGTTTCATCTTCTTTTTTTTTACGTGTTCGCAGTACGGACATATTGGAAATTAATAATATCCATTTCATTCATTTTTCCTCAGGTAATTTTTTTTAAATCTGACAGTAAAAATGTTGTGTTCTTACTACCAACATTTATTTTCAGAGCCGACCATACCATCTCGGTCGGAATTTATTTCAAAAAAATAAAAATTTCGGTCTTTCGAAGCCGACAAAAAGAACTTTCTCAATACTTTATCGATGAAAATAATTTGGTTTATTGCGCAAATATTGATGAGCTTATGTCGCATTTAGGACAAGTTCATAAACCTGAGGACTGGCGCCTTATCGTAGATTCGTCTAACTACAGTTTAAAAGTGGTTCTACAACACAACGGTAACAAATATCCTTCGATACCGATCGCTTACGGTATTAATTTGATAGAGACGTACGATGTGATGAAAAACGTTCTTGAAAAATTAAAATATAAAAAACATAGCTGGAACATATGTGGTGATTTGAAAGTTATAGCTATTTTGTTAGGCGTGCAGTTAGGCTATACTAAGTACATATGTTTTTTTGCGAACGCGATAGCCGAGCTAGGGATAAACATTATGTTACTAAAGAGTGGGAGAAACGAGACAACTTAACCCCAAATGGGAAAAATATCATTCACGAGCTCTTAGTTGGACCCAAAAAAATATTTTTATCCCCTGTCCATATCAAGCTAGGATTAATGAAAGATTTTGTAAAAGCAATGAAGAAAGTTAGTTCCGGACTTTTGTACATCAGGCAGAAATTTCCAAATGTAAGCGAAGGAAAAATTAAAGAAGGAATATTTTTTGCTCCTCAAATAAGAGAATCGGTCAAAGATGTATTTAACTCGATGTTAAATAATGTAGAAAGTGTAGATTGGGCTTCATTTAAAGACGTTTGCAAAAGTTTTCTCGGCAAACAAAAACCCGACAATTTCCACGATATTTTTAATCGACTTCTTACTTCATACAGAGCTGTGGGATGAAATATGTCTTTGAAAATACATTTCCTCCACTCACATCTGGCTTTTTTCCCGTACAACTTCAGAACGTAAGTAACGAACACGAATATCGTTTCCCCCAAGACATTTCGGAGATGGAAAACCGCTATAAAGGGAAATGGAATACTAATGTGCTAGCCGATTACTGTTGGGCATTAATTCGGGATGTGCCTGATGCTATTTATAAAAGAAAAGCATCAGTGAAATCATTCTAAAACAGGCACGGCCAAGAAAAATTATAATTATAATATTATTTGTACTTTCCCTTAATATTTTTTGAAGCGTAATTTATTTAAAACTAAGGTGAGAAAAATTGTATTTACAGATTTGTAATACACGCAAAAAAGCAATTCAAGAAATGAATAGATGTGCCTTCCTCTAAGATCCAAATATTTCAACAATTAAAATTTTATATGGCTATAATTGTGGAACCAATGAAAATAAGTACCACTTATAGTATATCGTTGAAAAGCTCTCAATGAGGGCTTATTCCTGCAGTTAAGAAAGTGCCCAAAATCCAAATTTTTGTGGATTTTGGGCTTTTTGGACACTTTTGGGCCAATCGTTTGCAACCAAAAGAGGAGGTGCACAAAAGTCCTTAATCCAAAATATCAACATCGTATGGCTAATCGTTTCTGAGTTATGCGAGATAGATACGTACGTACGTACAGCAGTCAACGCCGAAACTAGTCAAAATGAATTCACGGATGTTACTTTACTTCGTTCAATAATGTAATAAACAAAAATCATTTGTTAAAAGAATACTAATAAACAGTAACACGTTGTTTCTTTATATTTTTGTTTAGAAGTTAATACAAAATTTGAGTTAAGTAATGCTTGTAACGTTAGTAGTAATATGTTTACAGTTATTTTAATTTGGCTGATTTTAAAAAGAGGAAATATAAAGAAAAATTGAAACATTACATTAATATGTTAAGGTGATTCACGAAAATGTAACGAACTTTCAGGACATGTTCTATTTTTGAAAATAAAAAAGAAAGTTAACTCAAAGATAAGTTCGGAAACCTTTCTTTAGCGAGTGTTGGGTGGCGCTTTCGGTAAAATTAAGTCATATTGTTTTATTTTTCTGGAAAGTTTTATTCGTTTGTTTTGTAATAGTGTAAATTACGTTTCTTTTAATACATAGTTAACATCCAACAAATTTTGAATACGTTTTGTTTAATGAACTTTGAATTCTTATTTTTTCATTTAGTTTTTGTAAACTTTATTCATGTAATGTTACTCAGAATCATATACTCATATAGTTTACAATTTCTATGTATTTATTACCCATATAGTGTATTTTCCACCCCGATCTTTCTTCTTTTACTACCAGATTTCTCATAAATACTGTTCTGGGAACTAATTTTCTCACTTTTCAGGTCAAATTTCATATAAAATTTTTAATTTTATCCCTTACTTTTTGTCCCAAGAATTACAGTCTTGCTTAATTTTACAGAAAGCTCAGAAATCAAATCGAAATTTTTCGCCAGCCAAAACACGCTAAATAAGTGTTTTCAAATCTATATTAATAAAAGCTAAAAATTCTTTAGTTTTATTTTCAGCAATAGAACATGTTCTGAAAATTTGTTACATTCTTCGTGAATAATTCTATATATATATATATATATATATATATATATATATATATGCATATACAGTGCATTATGATGTTCTCCCGGGACTTTCATTTCCTATTCTACTTTGCTTTCAGATTTCAGCTACCCCGGTGAAATGAGGTTGTACTGAAAATTTTAGGACGTTAATTAAGGAAGAAAATTAGTGATTTCTTACGGTTTATGGCCTGAAAAAAATAAATGAATAAAACGGGTCCCACAATCGTATCTGCAATAGTTTTTGAGAAATCTTCTGTGAAAGGAATACATTAGGGTAAACGTACAAAAATTTTGTTAAATGAGTTATAAATACGTAAAACTTAAGAAAAAAAATTGTAGAAAAGTTAATTTTGACCAAAATGCTGTAAAATAAGTTGAATAAAAAAAGGAAAAGTTAGAAAAATTCGAATTTAATTTAGAAACAGAAAACTAGACCAAAGTGCCTACACACCTGTTTATAATAAATGTTCATAAATGAGCGTGGCATTTTCAACACATTTCTTGGCACGCTTCTGTACTGTTATTGTTGCTTTATTTAGTTCTTCCGGAAGTTACTCTGCCGCATCCGTAATGCGAACAATTAATTCCTCACAAGAATGTATTTTTATTTTGTATTCAATATTTTTTAATTATCCTCAGACTCCAAAAATCTAAATGTGTAGATTAGGCAATTTTGATGGCTATGAATTTGGATCTCCACGACCGAACTATTTCTCGGGGAAATGATGATTTAAGCGACTGAAAATGGCACAAGAGAAGTGGGGAGGTACGCTGGAAGTATAATTTGCGTCTCAGCACCTGCGGAACATTTTAAAGAATATGCGGCAATTCTTACTGAAGAAATTGCAAGTAGACGTCAGCATTTAAGCGGCCAGGTAATACAAACGGTCCAAACAGCTGATTCTGAAGAAGGCCTTACCATTCATTGACGAAAAATCGGTATTGAATATTGCCTTCCGCTATTTAACGAGGATTTACTTCTGCCCATGTTCGCTCACTGCGTAAAATGTTGATGCCATCTCGACTGAAATTTGCCTCGTCGGTAAACAAAACATACTTTTAGAGTTGTCGATTTGTATTCTACCAGTTGCAAAGCTCCAAGCGAAGTGGATCATCTTTTGGAGGTAGATGTTTAACCGGCTGTTTATGATAAACGTAAAAACTTGTTTTAAGTGTTCTCCAAACCGTCGAATGCGAAATTCCGATTCGCTTATAAAGACGTCGTGTACTGATGCCTGGACTGCGCTGAACTGTATCGATAATAATTTCAACAACAGCATCGCGTTAGGCAGATCATTCGTAGCCGGTACGAATACACGCACTCAAAATGAATACCATATCAGCCTATTTCTCTGTTGTAAATAAGTACGGCATTACTTCCACGGCAAACCGATCACGTACAAAATAAATTTGTAGAAAACCTTCGCTAACGTCAACAAAGTTCAAAGTACCCGATATACTTAATGTCCTTACAGAATGATATAAACACTAATACATTATTGCACGTTGTTGATTGATTAGCTGTTGTTATTTTATTACCAAATTTGAAATAATAATTTTTCAAATAATTATACTACTGTCATTAATAAAAAAATCGTTATCCAAGAAATATTTATTTTTGTTTTACAGTTGTTGTGTAATTTCCGTTTTTTTTTTTTTTAATTTCTAAAACAATTTTTTTTAACAGTATTCACGCCACCAAAAATGAATTTGGTTTTTCTTTATATTAAATAAGTTCTTTTTTGACAAATGTAGTAATCAACTGTTTCTAGATAAAATTTTATTTTTTCTAATTTTTCTTTTTTTTATTCATCTTATCTTACAGTATTTTTTTTCAGAATTAAATTTTATAGAGGTTTTGTTTTAAGTTTTATCTCTTTATTACCTACTTAACAAACTTATCTTACGCTAAACATAAAAAAAACAGGGATTTTTACTCTAACTTATTGGTTTTTATGAAAAATCTCTCAAAAGCATACTGCAGACGGTTCTGGGACCTATTTTATTAAGAAGCAGAAAGTGAACTTCTTATTTAAGAAGCAGCAGCTTAATTAACGCCTCAAAAATTTTTGTACAACCTTATTTAACCGGCGTAGCTAAAATCCCAGCGAAATCTTTCACTAGTCAACTCGCAAACGGAGCATTTTAGGACATATTTTATATAAACTTTTTTTATTTTTACGAGTAGAATAGGTTTTCGTGATATACATTGTATTCGTTACTTTTGGTGTGTTTTTGAAATAGGATTTATTTTTAAAAAGTTTGTTTTTCAATTGTTTTCTAAACATCTTCTAATTAATCATTATTTTTCATAATCTTTTATTTATAAATCTACACAAATCTTGGACATATAGTGTTAGGAAGTTACTTTAATTCAATAATTGCAGTATATTATTATTTTTTACTTTCTAGTAAGATTCTTAACAGGAGATTATTTTATTATAGGCTTATCTAAAATGATAAAACACGGGACGAAGCGCGGCGACGTCTTGGGCTAGGGAGGTAGTTCCCATGCTTAGAGTGTTCTGGTCCACCCACATGCAAGAGTAAATGGTCGGAGCTACCCGATAGCGGTACGGGGACCCTCAAGGTGTGAGAGGACGGGTCGCGTGGGTTAAACACCAGATGTGCGAAACGGACTCCTGGTGCTTCGTAAGTTAGGGACGGGAAGAGCAGCTGTCCAGCTGAGGAATGAGCTGGCTGTCCAGAAGAGAAAGTCGACGTCTCCTGATGACGCTAGGGAGACCCCGGTGGGATGCCTCTTCAGGAGGCTAGACAGGGCGGGCAGGCTGCTGCCACGACACCCTGAGGTGACTGAGTGATGCTTGTTTGACGGATGGTTGCCTTAGGGGTGTTTAAATCAGAGAAAAAAAAGACTTAACTTTTATTTTTGAATGAGGTGGACGTCAACCTAGATCCGTAAAAATGTAGCCTATGTGTAATTTATTTATTAATTCCTTGCAACATAAGTCACTCGTACCTGTTTTCCCGCTAAATATAGTATACGCTAATAAAAATGTATTCACAAAGTTATTCACTACTTTTTGAATTTCAATAAAATAAGTTTTATTCGATATATCGCCCCAAAAAATATAAAGTAAAATTTTTTTGTGAACTTTAACTTAATTTATAAATCAAATTATTAAAGTAACCGATAAGAAATAAATACGTAAATATAATTTTGAGGTAAATAATTTATTATTAGAGGAAGGGCAATTTTTATCGTATTGTTGTAGAAAGGCAGTTTCTCTAAAGCGGAAGGAAAAGTAAATCGAATAAAGAATGCCTTGTAATCTGATCAGCTTACAGTTTAATTTCCGAGAACAATATTTTAAATCGTTTTGCCGTTTTTCAAGTTACTTTTAACGACTGAATAAAGTTAAACCTACTCGTTATTTGTTTGTATTATAAAAATGTTCACTTTTGATTTTCTTTGTTACTTTATTCTCTAATTTTATGATTCAATGTATATCTTAATCTGATGATGATTGTTTTCCATTATTTAAATTAAAAAGCGACAGAAGATTTAAAATACAGAACGAAAAAAAATTCTATAAGTGTTCAGGGTAGTATGAAAACATCGGAAAAGAAACCGAAAAACAAACATTATAAAAATACACCGTCGATTTTTTTTTAAATTTATTATTTTCTATAATCATGATTCTTGTCGATAAGGAAATTATGTTGGAAATTAATTTTTTACCTCCTGTGTAAATAATAGTTTTGTGTTTTCCTTCGACCTTTGAAGAAATAACTAAATGAAAGAACTTAGTATCCTGCTTTAAAAACTGTCTACATTATTTACTGTTAACTACGAGAATTTTCTCCACATGAAAATTGAAAATAGATAACTACTGCAATTTTAAAAACTTCAAAACAGTATAGATAATTCTTTTTATTTTAAAATTACGATAAAAGTACATTTTTATTTAACGTTCAAAGAATACTACATATCAAATTTACAGTGAGTTATGAAGTTTAATTCCAAATTATAGTCGATCGCTAGGATTAAATTGATGGTTCTATTAGAATAATGATCGATCAAAAACTGAACAAAATTAATCGCTAAACTGAAATTACAGATTTTTGAGGAAGTATGACTTTATGTTAACCGCTCTTTGCTTGTGACTAAAGACATAGTAGCCATTCTCAAGAATAATAAGCAACTTTTTCCAGGCTTACTAAGAAAAAGTAGGAGTGAATAACGGGAGGTTTTCTGTTGTCTTCTTCACTGAGCCGATATACTTTGCCGTATCGTTATGCCACACCAGCCAAATTTAAGGTAATATTCAGTCTCATAAGTGGTACCTTCAATCGGTTCGTCACTGACAATGGTTGTATAATGAACATAGTTACACTCCCAAAAACCAAGTAGTATTAAATAAGTACCTTTATTTGTATATTCTTAAAAGTAAATAATTCGGTACTTTTATCGAATACCGGTGCCGCTGATTATTTAAATACTCATTTTATTATTTTTAACAATCTAAGAATTTTATTTAAAGATTAAACGCCTCGAACGGATAAAAGCTAAGAATATGTTTCCTTATCACAATGACGTATTTTCAAGTCAATGTCTGTAAAATGTATTGCAACCGGTTACCTACAGTTGGTTCTGTACGTTTATCATGAAAGCGGTTTAATTTCTACGTTTAACAACATTAATGTTTGAAATGCGGCTAATAACGAATACGATCCTATTGACTTGCTACAACTGCAAGGATTCTACCGGGAACCAGGACATATTGCTGCAACGAATACGCGGCGTCTTTACGAAATCGACTGTGTTGTATGGAGTAATAACAAACATACGTGTCGGAACGTGGCTCAATAATTTGAACCTTGGCTTAGTCACCGCCATACGTTTTCTATAAAGTTCGAACTGTCAAGTCTGGTTTGGTGTCACCGAAAAATGGGTATGTAGTCGACTGGAAGAATTTCAGTAGAGAAGTGTGTGTAGACTGTGTTAAACAGCACAGATAAGATAATGTGGGGGGAAGCTCTTTAGTTCTTGATTAAAAAATTCAAAAATCGGTAATATTTTAGTCTCTTCTACTCCTCCACCTCCAAAATCACTTTTCAAGAAAATGTTTGGATTTTTCTACGTTAATTATGTTTTGAATGGAAAAAAATAAATAAATAAATAATTCCATTGAAAAATATTCGAATTTTGAGTGGATATTACTCAAACTTTTTTTTTCAACTTTGCAAGAACTTTTTCAACTTCAACTTTTTTTTTGAGGAACCTGGATCATGAAACGTCGAAAAATGCAAGAAAACCATACCATATTCTTTAACTGATTTCATTTTTTTTCTTTCTTGCAGCATAGTTCTAAAATAAAAGTAACGACAATCTGAAGATGGGCTTAGGTCTGAAAACGTTTTGCTGAACATAAAAAAGTAATAGTAACACTTATCTAATTCTGTACTTTGCGGAGGCTGGAAAAAATTTTGTGTGTGTGTGCGTGTGTGTGTGTGTGCGTGTGTGTGTGTGTGTTTTTGACAGAGAGAGTGAGAGATCGCGCGATAAAAAGCAATATAATACCGAATACTTTATTCTACGTGATGCTCCTATATATATAAAGGAATCATTTATATATGTATTTAAGTGTGTAGAAGTTAGGGAGTCACCACTACCGTGTTTCAACGCAAAGGGATTTCCTTCCAGTATAATCATATTATTCAACTTTTAATAGCTTTCACCGCGCTGCACATTCAGTGCAATATATAAATGTATTCTCTAATTAACAACAAAAATATGCTTATTTTAAAGAAAAATTTCATCCGCTAAAAGAATAAACTGCAACCGCAAAAGAATAAAAATAAATCGTAATAACTTGAATCAAGAAATATGGAATTTACTTACATACAGCGATATAATAATACATATGATAAAGATTGTAATAAATTAACAGAAAAACTACTTTAAAAGAACAAAATAAACGATTGCATCTTGCTTTTTTTATATTAAAATTCAAGATATTAAAAATTACACATATCTGTACTTTAAATAAGTAAAAATGAAACATGAGAGACTTGTTTTATTATTTATTCTAAATGTACGCGAGCATAAAAAATTACGTAATCCTCGTTGAATAAAGTTTATTCATATGAGAAACTTTTGAATTGATTAGACTCGCACATCTAGAGGGAGAATGGATTATTAAGAACACTTATATTCTCTGTCTTTAATGTAAAAATCTTGCTCTAAATGTGTCACATGGCATATTCTTTTATAAACTTAATTTTAAATCATATATCAAAAGGAATCGTTAATATTTTAGACCGGTCAAAAATAATCGGTATTAAATTAAAAAACACCATAAATTAAAATTGACTAATAAAAAATCCAAAAGAAATCCAATTAATATTAAAAAAATATATTTGCGCGTGCACAGACACACACACACACACAAACACACATATAAATGCGTGTTTTTTTTATTTTACCTTTTAAAGAGAAAACTTATGTTTGAGAAAAATTTCCATTTTTTCCCAGATTATCGTTCGTTACTTTTACTTTCTTGGTATCATAGGTCTAGAGCTACGCTGCAAGAAGGAAACTATCAGTAATCAGTCAAAATATAGGATGTGAGTTTGTAGTATTTCTCGACGTTTTATGACCCAAAAACAAAAAAAAAAGTCGGGGGTAATATGCGTACGTGTGTGCTTTTATTAGAGTTTTTAAGCGATTTATTTAAAATACTAACATCATATAATATCATTGTATATATGTGTATAATATTTTTATTAATTGTATTTTTGGAATAGAGTTATGCTCTTTTAATAAATATGAGTAATTGAGAAAGTAGAGTAATTCCTAACATTTTTTTTTTCAAAGGGCAAGTTTGAACGTGAACCGCTAACTAAAAGTCTTTGAATATATTTCTGTTTCTATATATTAAAATTTTTATTTTGAAACACTCGCCACCAAATTCTTAAATTATGATATGTTTTAATCTCTTTTGTTTGTTACATGAAAATGCAGAAAACTACCTATTCTTGGAAAAAAAACACCCGTAGTTTTCCATAGGACTTATGTACAGGCTTATAAAAATTTATACACGCAGTTATAAGCGATGTCTTTCGTCACAATTATATTTAGATTCGTCATTCGTAGTACAAAATGTGTGTATAAAGAAATAAACTTCAGTCCAATTTATATCATGTTCAATGAAACTATTCGGATAGCGTTTTTGTGCGGTCATATTATTTTATACTCCTTGTTTTTTTGTAATACATTATTTTTTGTTTTATTTTTCTTCGCGTGTTATTAGTGCGGTTTGTTATGGGAGAATTTAAATCCGTAGTTAAGAAAAAAGAACTTAGGAGTCAAGCGCGTGAAATTATTAATAATGTTTATGATTTATAAAAAAAGAAGCGCTAAAAGTAAATAAATTAACCGACGACAAAGGTATAATAAAACTGGCATTCAAAAATGTGAAGAAAGAACTGCTGCTGCTTGCGGGATATGAATAACATAGGTCCAAAAACTCAGGAAAAAAATACACGATTCTTCAATGAACATCCCGATCGCGTTCTTTCATCATGCCGAAAAAGTGTAAACGACGTTCAAAACCTGTCAGTGGACTGGACAGTTTTGATTTAGGTGTAGTTAAAAGAACGGTTAATGAATTTCATTCAAAAAAGAATGAATACCTACTTAAAAAAATAAGGGAAGAATTTCAGTCATCTATTGATTTTAAAGGCAGCGAATCAACTTTAGCTGTTACTTTGAAAGAGTTAGATTTCAAACGGCGTAAAATTGAAGATAACTGAAAACTTTTAATCGATAAATCCGGTATCAGTTGGAAGAGAATTCAATATTTGCAGGCGATGGCTAAGTACAGACAAAGCAATGCTACAGTCGTTTATTTGGATGAAACGTACGTTTTAAGATCGCATTGTTCGACAGAGTCGTGGTCTGATGGTATTATTGAGGGATTTCATGTGCCGATTAATAAAGGTGACCGTTTAATAGTAATTCGTGCTGGAGTAGAAATAGGTTTTATTTCGAATGTATTAATAACTGGGAAAGCCAATTCGAAAAGTGGCGACTAACATGACAACATGAATACAGACAATTTCAAGAAACGCCTGAAAAATTGATTCTAAATCTTCCCCCAATGTCAGTAGTAGTTTTTGATAACGCCCCTTATCACAATACAGGTATTGATAAAAGGTCAAATTGTAACTCCGAAAGAAAAGATATGACCCATATCCAGTATAGTTCAAAAATGCTGAAACCACAGTTATATAAATTAATAAAGTTACGTAATACTTAAGTACAAAAATATCACTTGAATGAACTTTTGGAAAAAAAACATGGGCATCGTGTTCTTAGACTGCCACCGTAACATCGTGATTTGAATCCGATCGAGATGATACGGTCAATCGTAAAAAGATATGTGGCGAGTCATAACACATCACTTTCTTTGACAAATGTTGAAAAATTAATTATAAGATTGATTATGACTAGAAACCCTATTTATAAAAAGTAAAAAAAAAAAATATTGAAAAAGAGTATGAAAAACTGGAACCACTGATATATGAAGCGACAGAACGTAACATTTTACATGTAGACTGATAAGTGAAAATGATAGCGATTCGTTTAGCGAAGATGGTGAACATGCTAGAAGTTTGAATTAAATGCACGAACAAAAATTCACTTACGCTTTTGTTTATTATTAAAAATTAATAATTTACTACAAATAAGGGTTATAAAATAATTAATTACGTATTTTTTTTATAATTAGTAAATGTAAATATGATATTACCGCGTACAATACGATAAATAATATTTCGATTTGATACGCGGAGTTGATGTTTTCAGGCCCAGTAGTAGTAATATGCAGTCTTTTCGTGTCGTCACAAGCTCGTACATTGCTGGGCCAATAATACTACGTTTTAGTTGATGATTCGGAAACACTGTGCTAGAGGGTGCGAATGGTGGCTTGTTGCTACGACTACAAGCAATACCGGCAAAACTAACGCATGCTGATCGCTTTCCACATTCATAAGTGAAACTAAGATTCGGCTTTTATTAATAACGGTTTATCATTTATAACAGAAGGTGATAACAATGTGTATGTATAATAAGGAATTCATTAAGATTTTATTGTATTTTTAACTTTATAACGTTTTTAAAATATATAAATACATATTTCCAGATAAATGTGAAAGATTTATTTGCAGTTATCACTGTTATTTAAGATGCCTAATATAAAGTTTTCTTTAGCATCTGACATATAGCTCCAGTTACTAAGGAAAATTTTGTATAAGTGCTTTAATTTTCAATAATATTATTAACAACAATCATAAAAGAAATGTGAAAAAATAAGGTGAACTCGTTATGATGTATAAGTCAGTTCCTTTCCCTTTCAGTAGTAAAATTCCTGATAGTGAAAAAAATGCATTACAAAAATGATAATATACATTAGAAAAGTTATGTAAATCGTGGGTACATTGAGTAAAAAGAAAGAAAAAAAGCAATTCGCTAAGGGTATATATATACACGGAAAATGTATAATCTATAAAACCTGAGGAAACAAAACGTAAGAAACTATTAATATAGTTAGATTACGGAATAAAGTTATGCAAGATTATTAAAAACGTCGATATAAAAAAATTTAAAAGAAAGAAAGGTTGTTAATTCAGAACGGTTTCCATGGAAATATTCAATATCTAATTCACAAAAGCGATCGATGATTTTTATTAATATATTAAAAGAAAAAAAAATGCTGCGCTCGTATATTGGGATCTTAGAACAAGAACTAAGAAAAAATAAATGAAATCATCGACCGAAAGGGAGAAAACAAGTAAGAATAGAATAGAAAGAGAATATCAGACAAGAATAAAGATAAGTAGAATTCAGAGAAAGCTTAATTATGCTTCAATTAATGTATTTCTCTGTTGTTAGTTAATACTTGAACTTCCATGAAGTCATTTCTTCCATCTCATATTTAATATCGGTTTCAACTGACTGGTCGTACTTGTCTGCGAATTCAAATTATGCCTTGCCATTCTTGGCTGTGTTCCCAAACCGTCTGAAAACAAATTGAGTTCACAACGCATCGTACTACCGTGTATTATACGTACGTGTGCCGGTGTGTCTGTGTGGATGTATGTAAAAGTAAAAGAAAAGAGAGAGAAATAATGTTGAACGAAGATAAATGTAGCTTTATTAAGAGAAAAGGGACTGAAAGACTTCTATTGTTGTAGAACTGTTACAGGGAGTAAGTTAGTAAGTATTCGCTGACTCTGTAAAACTAAGAGTTAAAACAATTATCTTAATTATATAATAACAAATTTAAATTAATTTATTTCACTTGATTAATTAATAAATAAATAATATATTAATTAAAATTGTTTTATAATAAATTACTAAGATGCTGGCAACATTTCTTTTCAATGCGATCTATAATACTGTTCGTATGCAAATGATTCCCTATTCTTCTCTAATAATAATTACTTATTTTTTAGCAGAACTAATTTCGTGACAAATATCTTGTTTTGGGAACTGTCAAAACAATGTGACGCATTCATAAATCAAAATCAAAATTAACAAAAGTATTTATCGTGTGAAAATTGTAAATTTTATTATCGCAACGGTAAGTATACGGTAGAGTGACAAATTAGAATATTTTTAGATATATGTTATCCATTAAAGTAGATATTTTGTTTACAAAAAATTAATTTGGACCTGAAGTAAATTTTTTTATTATATTTTATTTTGAAACAATTGTTCGTCGAGACATTTTATCTATTTAACATCTTTGAAATTAAATTACTATTGGAATCGTTCAAAGTACTATCGAATCAAAAGTTTGTAAGGGTTAAAATTTATCGTTACTCCGTAACAACTTAATGGTTCTGCGACACCTTGATCTCACCTTGTCTCAAACTTAAGTATCATAGCATCACAGATACTTAAAGGTGTGAACTACGGTTATTAATTAAGATAAATTAAGATAATACAGTTTCATTAATTATCGATTAACCTACACAGTTTTAAAAATCAAAATTTAAAACTTCGAAATTCATAATCAAATTCTTTACAAGTTTATTTTACGTTTATGTAAAAATTATTTTGCGCCTGAAATCCAAAACTACTAAAAGCACCGTTCTGGGACCTATTTTCTTTTTTGATTTGGCCCTAATTTGGATGTCAAGAATTAGTCTGGCTTAATTTTATCGAAGCCATATAAATCAGAGAGAAATCATCCTCCAGCCGACACTTGCTAACGAAGCATTTCCAAACCTACCTTCATAAATATTTTCTTCTTTATTTTCACCAGAAGAACATCTCCTGAAAATATGCTACAATCTTTCTCATTCATTCTGTATGTAGTATCACGAAGTTCCCCCCCCGGACTGTCTTAACCTACTTTACTTGTAAAAATAATGGAAAAAGTAAAAATGGAAAATTTCATGTAAACAAATGTCCCAAAATGCTTCGTTTGCGAGTTACGGCTAGTGAAAGATTTCGCTCGGATTTCAGATACCCTGGTGAAATTAGGCCATACTGACAAAATTAGTGATTTTGGGTAGTTTTTGAGAAACCTTTGGTAAAACCAATAAACTCTGGGGAAAACCCTGTTTTTATGTTTGACGTACAATAACGTTTTTAAATGGGTAATAAACACAAAAAACCAAAACTGAAAATTACAAAAAAATTGTAAAAGAAAAATAAATAAAAATTACTTAGCTGCTCAATAATGCGCAATACTGTATTAGCGTTACTGTGAACTGTACTATCGTTAGCGAAGGTTTTCTGAGAATTTTAGTTTGAATTTTAGTGTGTTCGGTTTGCCATTGAAGTAATGCCGTACTTATTTTCAAAAGAGGGAGAAACCAGATCCAAAACAAAGTTAATTAACGCGGTTTTTTTTCATCGCATCACCTAGGAACGATTTGTCCAACCGGACGATGTTATTAATGAAATTATTATCCATGCAGTTAAGCGCAGTCCAGACGACAATATACGACATCTTTCTAAGCAGATCGGAGTTTTGCATTCGATGGTTTGGAGGACACTTAACAAAACGATGTCCACGCCTCCGCACTTCTCTTGTGCCGATTCCACTCGCTTAAATGGATTTACTTTATTCGATTTTTCGGGTAAAAAACCATAAGAATTAACTAATTTTTCTTCTTATTTAATGTCAACCTAATCGGCAGATGACAGGTGTACTTACATGCCAGTATGAGAGCTGACGACCTCTTTTGCCTTTTTTTGACCCTTACATTTGACGCGATCATAGACTGTATGTTATCGGGGGCAGAGAGGTTTCGTGCGGTAACTGACTTTGTGACACGGATACTCCAGCACAAAGCCAGAGAGGATGGGGTGCGAGGAGTTGAGGGACAGCACCCTGCTGTTCGTCTGTGCTTGCACGGATGGGCGGCAATGAAAAGGCACTGGAACTCTCTCATCCCTTCACGAAAAATACCAAGACCCGGTGTTAGTTTCCTGTACGGGGTGCTCTCGAGGCTGGCGTCAAGACTGAGTCCCGGCTTCCGGTGAGGAGGGGTCTAGCAACGACATAGTCGGACTTGGATACCCCGCCATAGGGTTAGAGGCAGGTAATGAAAAGATCTAACCGGAGGGATGGACGGGGAGGCCCGTTAATGTAGACAACCCCCTGGGTAGTCAATATTTAAAAAAAGATTATTTCTTACATCAACTATCTAGTTGGTTCTACTTTACGGAGAGTTTTGCTTTGTCATACGTATTGCATTTTTTACTTCTTAGTTTTTTTTTACTCTTACAATTAATGTTATTTTAGGGAAATAAATTTTTCCATGTATTCTGAAAAGACCTGAAAACCCTCAACTGATGAATACTTGTTTAAAATAAACAGTACTATGTAGTATTTCAACACGTTGATTCGAATTCAAATCCAGGTTAAATCAAGAGATCGTTTAAAAACGGGTACCAAAGAACTAATAAAAAGGTAAGTAGAAAAAAAATTCAATCACGGTGGACATAAACCGATTACTTTGTGACTTGATATCCCTTGCTACCAAATAAATTATTTTTTCATTTAAAAATTAATTTTGAAATTAATAAATTCTGTATTCTACTAAATGTAGAAGAAAAATAATTCAAAATACAAATTTAAATATTTGGTAAAATTTTATGAGGTTATTTTATTAAAAATGTATTTAATTAAAAATGAGTAATTAAAAGATTATATTGTTTTTGTTGTTTGATTACTATCGATTTTTAAACATTAGTTAAATTATAGAATAACAACATGACTAAGTAAGCATAATTATAAAATATAATTACATTATAATTAAATTACATGTAAAGATAGTGAATAATTTTACAAACGAAGACATTTTTTAACAAACATGAGTCAGAGTCAAGTAACGTTAATAATTACGATTTCATTTGTATACGTTAAAAATGTTCATTTAAAATTATAAATGAGCTATGAATAATTAGTTAATGACAGAATATTACGAATAATTAATTTATTAATGACAGAATATTATGAATAATTAATTTATAAACAATTAACAGTTTATAATAATGACGCGCACAATTATTTGTACCGCATCCAAAAATATTACAACAACGTTAATAAATACGCTAATCTTCCAAAACTCGTTTGATATTCATATCGTATTTCAAAAAAATATATTTATAATAAATTAGGTCACACTTGTTGATAAAAAGCAACTGAAGAGACAATTACAAAAAAATTATACTTAAAAAATTATAGACGAAGAAAATAGCATTTTGTGGCTTTGGTTTAGTGTTTTTAAAAAATTAAGGAAGTTTATATATATATATATACTCATCATCTTACGGTAATTTCTATTACCGTAAGATGATATATTTCTATATACGTTTTTCTATATATAAGATATATATTTCTATATACGTTCTCGTATTAATTATGTAGAAAAAACCTTTGAAGTAAAAGCTGGGAAAAAATCCTCTTTACAGTCACAGTTTATGACAAGGGAAAAAATCATTGACGATTTACCCTCGATGAGTCACAGTTTATGACAAACTACCCTATACAAAGGGAAGGCTCAAAGTCCCCATAATACAGACGGCACCCACCCCGCCAACAACCCATGCAGAGATCATAGATCTTCGTTGCTTCTGAAGTTATTTTACATTGATCAACTTTAAATATACATTTTAAAACACTGGAGGACTAGCATAGTGTTAATAACCTCACTAATCCTTTTAATTTTGTGCCATAGGGAAACTTTAATCCGATTGGTTACGGTTCTACTAGAAAAACCGTTGTAAAACAGATTTTAAACTATAATTATCACAAATTTTTTCAACAAAAATATAACGCAAATTATAGAGTTAAACGTTATGTATCACTTTGAATTATAATCTTTCTGTAACTACAAAATTACATTACAAGATGATTAAAATAAAAAAATTAACACAATCAAAAATACAGACCATTTTTGACAAAATATTAACCCTTGTCTAATTTTTTCTCAAGATTTCGAAAATCAAGCGTTGATGGCAAGATGGGTGGGATGATTAATTATATATATTTTATATATAATTAATTATATATTATATATATTTCGTTCTAGAAAGGTCCTTCCATAAACCATAATCTTATTATATACACAAGGGTGGAAAAAAATTTGGACTATCCCCAAATCCATTTTGACTGGTTTCGGCGTTACGTCTATACGTACGTACGTATGTACCTAGCATAAATAAAAAACGACTAGCCCTACGATGTTGAAATTTTGGACTGTTGTAACATCTTGTGCATCTCCCTTTTGATTGCAATTGACTGAACCAAAAGTGTCCAAAAAAAACCAAATCCCAAAAATTTAGATTTTGGACTTTTCTTTAATTGCAGTAATAAGCCCTCATTGAGTGCTTTTCAACGATATATCAGCAGTGGTACTTATTTTGATCGGTTCCATAGTAATGGCCAAATAAAAATTTTAATTAATGAAATATTTGGATCTTACAAGAGTTAATAATAAAATTTTTAAAATATGTGTATGTAATTTAATAGGCATTGTTGAATATGTATACGTATATGTAACAGATTGGTGAAGCAACTGCTTATTTAATATTAATTGAAAAGTATTATTTTTGGGACCCTCACATGAACATAAATACTCTGAGGCATACATGCCCGATCTTTTTATTAAATTCCTTTTACTGATTTCTTTTTCTTTTTTTTTATAAATTGCAAAACTTATCTTTTAGTTCATTACTCCTATTATATTGTCGGAAAATAGTCTCCCTAAATCGGAGTTGATCATCATTTCATTTATTTGTTTTTTGTTGCCAATCATTTTCAAATTTCTCACTCAATTTTTTTATTTTTTCCTTGGTCTTAAAGTTTTCTTCCTCTTCGTATTCATCTTTTTTTTTTTAGAAATATTTTTTCACGTTATCTTTCTTTTTCCTGTATGTTAGTTCTTTTTCATTTTTGATTATTCACCAAATAATCCAATAATAAAGACCGATTATTTTACACCGTAAGATCGAAATTACCGTTTGTAACCGGTATACAGACGTTCACTAAACGGGATAGTTTAACTTTTATTATAAGACACCAGAAATATGAATCTTCTTGTAAAAATAAATATAATTTTAAATTATGTGAAGATATAAATTCAGAGTATGTTATTTGTTCTAAGTTTTAAAATTATTTTTCCTATTCATTTTCCCAGAAGACAGATCGGTAATTACATGAACTTCAATCTTACAAAATGCATAACTTCACTGGAACTTTAATGTATTTATTTACTGAAAAGCTAGTATACAGTAAAGGATCGGCTTTCATTTAAAAAAATTTTTTTTACTATTATCTCGTTCGTTTTTATAACACAAATATAATAACAAAGATTTGTCCACTTTTTCAGGCAAAATATGAAGACAATTAAAATTTCATTAATTTCATATTGTAGAAATCTTTTAAATGTTTACAAGAGGTTTGATTTAATTTTTGTAGAAACATTTCCTTTAAATTTATAATTAATGAAAATATTAAGGTTAATGATAAAAAGAAAAGGGACGTACTACGGTAACGCGTTGGCTATAGAGAAGTACGTGTAACTCAACGAAAGCTTTAGAAAACGAACATCTTGTTTTCTAAATTTAAAAGTTATTTTAAAATAGATTGAAAAAGAGAGAAAAAAGATTGCCAATTGAGTCGGAGTGTGAACAAAGCACGATTCATTAATAGGACCTGAAGAAACAGGTGTAGACGCCTTGAAAGTAATAAATAATCACAGCTTAGCGTGTCCTTTCCTGTTACTAAAATAATCTTGTCTGAAAGAAAAAATTTTTCTGATTTATAACAATTGTATCAACGATTTCTGATTCTCTTTTTTTTTAATAAAATCAAATATTATTTAAAGAACGTATGTGTTTTTTTCTTTTTAGATAGTCACTATAATAATAAATATAACAAGTTCCAACAAAAATTGTTTATTGCTATTAGCGTAGTAATTTATGCGATGTCCTTTATCGAAAGGGTGATAAATTTAGAGAAAAATTTACTTAAAATTTTTTAAGCATAAACTACATTCAAAAACCCTTCTTAAATTTATTCCCCACCACAAAAAAATTTATATTCTGTTTTTAAGATTTTTAAGCTTAGGCACTTACATATTCTGGGCCCAAAATAAGAAGCAATTTTTTCATTACTTTCATAACAATTGTACTTTATTGTTTTAATATTTTTAAATTATTTTTTTTTTTACGAATAAGTTGTTTATAAAGTTTTTATAAATATCCCCCAGGAAGGAAGCTCATTCGAAATTTGGGGATTTTGGCCCTTAAATCTTATTTCGGTGGTCATGAGTTCATCGGCTTAGCTGGAATAGTCGTGCATTACTTGGCCAGCTTTTTATTTTCTTAGTATAGTAATAAATAAAGAAAAAAAAATTTAACCCTGAAAATCAATTAAATAGAAATCTATTAAAATAAGAGTTCACCAAAGGAAACATTTAAAAAACAAAATCGATGAATAAATATTAACGTTTATTTTACCTTCATTCATTAATTTCAAACAAATAGTAAATACAGAATCTGTAATTAATTTATTAATATCATTTTATATAACCGACATTATAAATGCGATTCAACATTTTTAAATTACACGAATAATGTGTAATTAAAACAATTACGATAAAAATTGAGATGAGTAAAAGCTCAGAATATACGCAATACCGAATATGAAATGTAAAATATGGATTCAAATCTACGAGTTCGAGTATGTTTATTAATGAGATTCATTAATCACAAAATGTGAGATAAAAATAATGTACATCGAATAATGTTCAGAGAAGAGAGAGAAAAAAAATATGACAGTTTTGAAATATCGGTTTGATCGATAGAGCTATTGAATAACACTAGTAATAGTAATACAATACGTACACTTTTAGTATAGTCGTGCACTAACAACACTAAATATTTTATGACTTGTGTCGCCTTTAATTTTGATTGAACAATAACATTACAATCTAATATATAATAAATCATTATCCCATAATGATAATGTAATTTATAAATGAATCAATAATTAATTAATTACCTAACTTTTACTAATTCATCGATGAAATTAAGGAATTTATATTTATAAATTATATTCAGTTTTCAACGTCAAATTTCTATTAGTTTAAACGCAGCTACTTAAAATTACGTAATACAACTTACAGGATTATGAAATTATCATTGTCAGGGATTTCCCACGACAAGCTTCAAGCTTTGAGCTTTTCGATAAGACTTATTAAAAAAAAAAAACTGATAAAAATTATTATTTTTTTTAATAAATAACTTCAAATATTCTAGAAATAGATGAAAATAATATTTTCGATAACCAAGTTTTTAATTATTTATTACCGGAAATTTCTAAATTGTTATTTTTTTATTATAAAATTACCTCGATTTAAAAAAAAAAAATTATATTTTAATTAATATTTATCAACTTTTTGATACCACTTATTACTGCCGCTGTGTTCAGTCACGTTCCAATGGTATAAGTAAAGTAATTTCGACTTCTACCGTTAAATTATATTTTCTGTGTGTATGGACGCAGACGCACATCACGATAGTGTTAAATAAAATTATAATATTTATTAGGCTTTATTTATATTAATGAATTAATTAATTGACGTTTTAATTTTAGTATATAATAATAAAATATCAGTTTTTCTTCTGCTTAATAACGGCTATTTTTGTACAAATAATGAATTTTACCTTTTGCCAGGTCATTTTGTAATAATAGCAATCGTTTTGAGTAGTCGATGTACTTTAAAAAAACGCACGATGAAATTATTTAAAAAAAACTTATATACAAGTAAATAATCATAAATTTCTTTCATCAATTGTTTGGTTTAAGTAAGGATATTATGACGAACAGAGACGCGCGAGTCATAAAATTACGGGTTAAAAGTTTAAAATAGGCGCGTAGTTATAAGCATTACGTAATTTGTAGGCGTTCTATAACTAATAAAAATAAATATTCTCCGATCTTTGCACTGGAAACTGCAAAAGATGTCAAGCGAACGCGTAAAACCTCTTGGCAGTCAAATGCGTTTCAGGAGAGAAAGTTCAGGAGATATTGGATTCTTAGTGGAAAACAGATGAGTAAATGGAAGATGCCGATGAAATTATAGTTATAAATATAGGGATGGAAGATGAGACGTCAGGTAGTGAAGATGAATCGGAAATCAATTCCGGTGGAAGTGAAACAGAGTCAAACTCAGAAATCGAGGGTTGTTAGCCTGTCGCAGAAGACAGTTTTAGGGAAACCGCAAACGAAACCGGTTAAGGACTGTTTTAAGGTAGTATCGATCGTTTAATTATTTAGTAAATTCGTATAAAAATATTTTTATTTTTTATTCCGCAGCTATATCCGACTTATTGCGATTCCGTAGCCCTATACCTCCAAACTATCATCAGATTTGAGTATAATTCTGTGCACTATGATGACTTAAATCGTTAATTGCGGGTTAAATTTATTTCACTTATGAATACAGTAATGTAAATTAATTTATTAATCGTGCTATTACCGTAAACAGAAAGAAATTACAGGTTCCAGTAACATATTTTAAAGGACAATATTTATTGTTTAAAATGGATCGACAAGCCTGACACTTGGTTCAGTAGGACTAAGCCCAGACTGTACGGTTGTGTTGCATGTCCATCTCTACCTGAAACCTAACATAGCAACAGTACTGCGGTCCTTCACGAACGTGAGCTTTGTCGACTTATAATTAAGTACTTGATAACGTTTTAAGTATTAGGTATCTAAGGATGTAAGTATACATTTTATTGTATTTTTTATTATTTGAATTCTGTCTTAGTGGGTCACAATATTGTACAATTTACAAAAACAAATCAAATTAAAAAAAATTATTTTATTTTTAAACGGGGTAATAACAGGGTAAAAAAATATAATTAAATAACTAGGGTAGTAGAATCAATACGTCACAAATATCATTAATAAATATTAAAAGGTATATTATATAATATTAACACAAACACCTAATTACTTACGAAAATTGGAAATTTATAATAAAAATTGCTTCTCTTTAAAAGAGAACAATAGTTTAGGTAGGGGACTGTCTTACAACACAATTGAACGGAGAAGAAAACTTTTTAAAAGGAAAAAAAATGATTATATCTGTGAACATATAAATAGATGTAATTAAAATAGTATTTTTTATTGTTATTAACATCATACTGTTAACCTTAAAATATAATCGCTGTAGTTTTCTGAAATGTCAACTGAAAAACGATTTATCCAGTAACCGTGATAAAAACGTGTGAATATATTCAGGAATATTATCTAAAGTTATTTGTAGATATATCTTACTTTCTGTCTACAACAGGCCGTGGTTTATTCCAAGACTGTACACTTGATAATGCGACAAAAATAAAAATATATATTATTTAAAATAATGTTATTTAGTTAAAAAAAAAATTTCGAAAAATTAAGTAATTTAAAATAATATCATATATATATATATATATATATATATATATATATATATATATATATGATATATATATATGATTCTTTGGACACTCGATTTTGGCTTACTAAAGAAACTTTTCTCTCCGAATCGGATTTACCTGGAGGTTGCAGCAATGAAGCGCACACTGTTTTCTCTTTTCCTTCCTCATTAGTATTTTTTGACTACACTGCCGGTTCCAACAACAACACCTGCGCTTATAAATTGACATTTTGGTCGGTGGAATAACATCAGGATATTCAGCTCTGAAATATCATATGCGCTATGATAGATTGTCAAATGCGATAATTAAATGCTTACACAGGAAAGTGAAGCGAGGTTACGACTAATTATATCGACTTGCTTTATTCAGTCTGAACAGCTGTTTAACAATACATCATCTGGTTTTAATTATTTTTACCAGCTATTTTGTAATATATAAAACACGTACTTTATCTGAAATCGATGTGTTTATTTGAAATCCGCCATTTTATTTCTGTACATCCTAGACGGTTGAAATTTTCACCGAAAAGTTTTAGAACCTTCGTTTAAAGGTCTGTAAAGTTTCAATAGAATTGGTGAGGGAACAGCCGAGCAATATTAAATCAAAAGCTTTACCTCTTCGTGGGACGCACGGTATATAACAAACAAGAATGAAGTTTTTAAAATAGAATTATAAAAATTCCAGCAAAGTGGTATTTTATCCGACCTCCAAAATAAATTTATTTTTTTCGTAACGTAAATATAAATATTAGAATCGATTACGAACTTATTTTTTTGTCATAATGACGAACTTAAGGAATTTATTAAGGCGGTGTAGTTCAAATTTAAACGGACATCTATTTTTCATTTCTGTAGTTCTACAGTAGTATATTATTACTCCACTAAAACAATTTTACTTGACGGAAATAATTTACGGAGAGAACCACTAAATATAAAAAGATTAATATATATAATAGTGAGACTATTAATTATTATTTTTGCATGTTTTACCTCCACAAGGCTGTTTTGCCGCAAGTGACTTTTTTAACTTAATGTTAATGATTTTCTTCTTTTTTTGAATTTCATATCCGTACAGTAAACTACAATAGTATTATTATTAAAAGCAGACTAATTGCATTATTTAAATATTAGTGTTAAGATTGATTCGACAGCTTATAGAAATCAAAAAGGTTTTAAAGAAGATAGAATAAAGAATAAGGAATGGATCGACGATCGAGTCCAAGAAACTGATTGTTGTAATTGACGAGCAGTTAGAAAAATTAAAATTTTACATAACGGAAACTACATTTGAAATTTGATAAGAACCAATCCGTGTAATAAGAGATTAATGTCAGTCATCGATCGGTAGAGTCACTTCGACCAGAATCTCTCTTTTAAAATTTTTAAATTAGGCTTGTAAACTTAAATATTAATCGATTAGTATGAAAGATGTAACTAATAAAAATTACCATTATTCGTATGAATTTCGAATTATACTCACCTTTTCTAGGATCAAATATAAAATATTGTAAAAAAATGATGGGATTGATTTTTTGCTATAGAAGACCGTTCCCTGAAACAAAAAGATGAAAAGAATAGTAAAATCGATAAAATATAAATGTAGATCAAAATAGAAATTATTAGATTAGTTGCACGTTTTCATTTTGTTACATTAGTAATTATTCTAAAAGAAATTAATTCGGATATAACAATAAATCCCATCAAATTTATATATTTTATGCAAAGGAATCGGTTTCTGTGGAAACGAAATTCCAGCGTTCATTGTTTTTGTCATTATTTTAAACACAAGAAAATCTCCAATCGGTAACTTAATATGTTACTTTTAGTATATAGAAATTACCCCTGATTTAAATAGAAAAAACATATCGTGCCAAAAATTTATTTCTTAATCATATTTAGTTGAAGACATAAATCTCTCTTTTGAAAAATAAAAATTTTGTTTTTTTGGTTAAGAAAAATGTCTTTAATTATTAAGACTTTACGTCTTTCATAATGTGTTTATGTCTTTATTTTGTCTTTTTGGTATGCAAATATTTCTTTATACGGCTAAAGGGTGAAAATGTAGTTAATACTAAAACAATAATTTTTCTACGGTTTCATATTTTTACAGCGATAGGCAGATACAGCTTGTATCTATTGTATAATCCATCTTTGTCAAACGGAAAAACGTTTGACTTAATTACAATATAAATGAGTTTTTAATTCATAATTTTCTGTAACCTGATGATGTAAGTCAACCTAATACGCTTGAGATATATTTATTTTAATGTATATTTTGGTAAGAGATTTGCTTTTATCATCGTCTTAAAATTTTTTGTTATAAAATCGCAAATTTTTTTAAAGAAATTTTTCATAAAATCGGTAAATCCATTATTAAGAAACAGGATCAAGTAATTTAATTGCTATTTAACCTTCCGCTGGAAAGTTAAAAAAGACAACCGTGTTGGTAAAAAGAAAAAATTAAATAATAGAAATTTATTAAAACTACGTGTACATATTATTTTATAATGAAACAATGAAAGGAAACATACAAAATCTTTTACTATTTACAAAAACCAGTTTCTATAAAATACTACTCTATACAAATCTTTCTCCGACAGTCTAGACGTTGGATTTACACATTTTGTGCAAAGTGTTTTTAATTTTCCGGTCAAACGCAACACCTTGATTGCTTCTGTAATTTAGCTGGGAAACGCTGTTTTTCATCTTCATTTAACGGCCGCTTTAGTCCAAGAAAATTAGAAATATCTTCGTTAAGTCGACGAGGCAAATTTGTTTCAAGACGTCGTTGAATGTATGGTTTGAAGAACTGCTTTGCCAGATATTTCAAAAATACTTTTCTTTTAATCTTTGTTTCATTATTAACAATTCTATAAAGGATCGGGCCATTAATTCCAGCTCGATGAAGAATTCCGAAAACGGGGCCAGCGACGGGTACATCTGTAAACGCTATTTGCGTGAAAAGTTTTATTAAAGGCATCTACTTATCTTTTGTCGAATTTTAGAACTCGATAATCTACGGTTTCTGTGTATTTTCATTTATATCTTTCTGAGTATGCGTTGTAGAAATTAAAATAATCGATTTATTCCTTTTTTGAGTAAATGAAACCGTAGTTGTTTTACCGTAGAAATCAAACTGAGACGATGGGACGCTTTCCGTTTTGTTTGGAAAGAAGCACGGTGGAGTATCTGCTTTGTTTTTGCGCAAAGATCCAACAAACGTTAAGCCGCCGTAATCATTTCGTATTTAATTTGCTAAGAATACTATGTCGTAAACCATTTGTTACAAGTGATATTTCGGTTACTCCCACGTACTGATCCCGAGAGAATTTTTACATAGTATGTAGGAACGCTATCTTTAGTTTTTTCGTTGCTCCTCCTCCGCATCGATCATATAAAATGTATCGGCATTGTACATCGTAATAATTTTAATCCGTTTTTTTTATTTTTTTGAAGAGATGGAGAATTCAATTTCCGGACGCTTAAGCATTGTCGGGCTCGCTAACAGGTGCCGCAAGATATGCGTATGTAAACCTGCGCACTACCGACTAAATCGCCACCCCTGACTACCGCCCTTCCTGGGACCTCGCATACCGGATAGTTCTGTTCGTCGTCGAGACCGTACTTATGAAGGTATGCTCTGTATTCCCCATGGCCCGCCATAAACTGGATAAGGCAGTAATCCAGGGATCGCAATTTAAGACGTTACAAGTTTGTACTCGGAAGAGCGTGCCTGCATTTTTTCAGTATTCAAATGGTCATCTTTTTCTCTTCCTGCCACGTATAGTCCTAAGATGGCTTTTATTTCGATATCATCTGTTTTATGTACAAGTCTTCGGCTACCATGATTGGCACGTCTTACCTCTATTTCGTTATTTGTAAACTGTACTACGATATCGTCCGGACGAGCTCTACAGCGAAGGCAATAAGCTCAGTTATTTAATCACCGATGCAAATGTCTAGCGAGACATTTGCATCGGTGGCATCCCAACGAGGCCAAGGCTTATTACTATGAGATGTAAAAAGTCAGAGGGCGATAGACGACCCCCGTTAAAGCCCAACAGGGCAAGGAACGGGGGGGGAAGGTTTGGCGACCGGAAGGTCACTAGGCGGTGCCTTTCCCTACTGGGTTGGGATGTACTACAATATCAATTAAATTTTTATCAGTAAGTGAGTTTAGAGCATCAATTTCAGAAGTAATATTTGCATACTGTATAGTGTTTGAAATTTTCACTACATTATATAATTGTGCTCTACTTGGTTGAGGCGATGTAAGTGAATATTTACGACCGGTTTTATCTTTTAGATTGAATTATTACCTCATCGTCTGACGAATGAGTTTCTATTTCATCTTGACAGTAATTCAATACCTTAACACTATCTTCCTCTTCAGATGACGATCGGTCTTTAGAAACATATCTTCTTCATCGCTTAACACATTTGTAACAAAATTTGAAAAACTTCCATCGATAAATCCCATTTTTTAAGAGACACATGGTGACAAAATTCACTGACGTAAACGGTAAGAGGGGTGATGTTTCGCCCTAGCTCAGTAATACCAACAAAAGTACGTACACGCAACTAGTATCAAGGAGACTAACTTAAGAGTGAATGACTTAAAAATAGAATACGTAGAACGACAGACATACAAACAAGCAATAATACCGACAAAAGAATGGGATATATCCCTCACCAGTGGAACACCGTCAGTAATGAAACATCCCTTTACAGGCGGAAGGTTAAAAATTAAAATATGCGGTAGATATTTACGCCCACTCTAAATTTTTATACGCAATAAAATCGAGTTACAGTAAAACGTGGATTTAGCGAGATCCTGTTTTCAACGGTACATATTCCGGTAACCTGAATTCCACATCTGGCTAATACGTAAATGAAAAAGGAAATCTCTCATAAAATCGTTTAAAATTTATTGGCATTTAATAGGTCAACACATGAAAACGTTTTATTTTATCGTTGATTTTATCTCTAACAAAATACACATTATACAAAAAATTATTTAATTTACATAAAAATTACTTTGTAATTTTCTTCATATCGTGTAAATGTTTTTTTACCTTATTTTATTTCATTTATGATTGGATAAAATTACAGCAGAAGCTACAATAGTACAGCATTATTTTCCTGTAGAAGATTTTCATAATTTTATTTTTAAATTTAATCCATCTTTGTTATAATATCTTCCAACTTTAGGGATCAATGGCGACGGGAACATCCTTGTCGGACTCCCCTAATGGGAGTCCGACAAGGATGTTCCCTATCTCCGTTACTTTTTAATCTTTACATGGAACTAGCAGTTAATGATGTTAAAGAACGATTTAGATTCGGAGTAACAGTACAAGGTGAAAAGATAAAGATGCTACGATTTCCTGATGGTATAGTAATTCTAGCCGAGAGTAAAAAGGATTTAGAAGAAAAAATGAACGGCATAGATGAAGTCCTACGCAAGAACTATCGCATGAAAATAAACAAGAACAAAACAAAACAAAAGTAATGAAATGTAGTAGAAATAACAAAGATGGACCGCTGAATGTGAAAATAGGAGGAGAAAAGTTTATGGAGGTAGAAGAATTTTGTTATTTGGGAGGTATAATTACTAAAGATGGACGAAGCAGGAGCGATATAAAATGCCGAATAGCACAAGCGAAACGAGCCTTCAGTAAGAAATATAATTTGTTTACATCAAAAATTAATTTAAATGTCAGGAAAAGATTTTTGAAAGTGTATGTTTGGAGCGTCGCTTTATATGGAAGTGAAACTTGGACGATCGGAGTATCTGAGAAGAAAAGATTAGAAGCTTTTTAAATGTGGTGCTATAGGAGAATGTTAAAAATCAGATGGGTGAATAAAGTAACAAATGAAGAGGTATTGCGACAAATAGATGAAGAAAGAAGCATTAGGAATAATATAGTTAAAAGAAGAGACAGACTTATAGGCCACATACTAAGGCATCCTGGAATAGTAGCTTTAATATTGGAAGGACAGGTAGAAGGAAAAAATTTTGTAGTCAGGCCACGTTTGGAATATGTAAAACAAATTGTTAGGGATGTAGGATGTAGAAGGTATACTGAAATGAAACGACTAGCACTAGATAGGGAATCTTGGAGAACTGCATCAAACCAGTCAAATGACTGAAGACAAAAAAAAAACAGTAAACTCTGCAGAAGCAGTATATGTCCAAAAAAAAGTTAAATATATAAGGAAAAACAAAAAATATAATAAAAAATTGGCAAATAAAACAGTGATTATGAAATAATATAAAAGAGCAATTCTAACCGGTATGTAAGAATATGATTAAAAATTATTTTCAAAATTTACAAATACGATTAAATATAGCCATTTTAAAGTGGATAACAGTTACATTAAAAAAAAAAACAAAAAAACTGTTTTTAATCTAATCAATTAAAATATTACTATTATAATAATCGGCTAGTTCTGTTTACATACAATTAGTACTTTTTTATTATTTTTAATGCTTTGTTTTTTACTTATTTACAAGTGTTTAGTTTAGAAATTATTTTCATATATATATATTTTTTTTTCGAAGTGTCTACTGATGATGCCGTTTTAACAATTGAAGTAAAATAATATTATTAACAGTTTGTGATTTTGTTTTTCAGTTTATTTCAATAACCGTTAACCGTTTAAAACAACTCTTATTTTTATTATTATTATTTTTTTTTTTTTTTTTTTTTTTTTTAGTTATAAAAAACACATTGTACTAAATTGAACATACCTTTGTGAACAATAAAATTAAATTTAGAGAGAACATTGTAATTTAAAAATCAGACAACAAAATTGTAAAACTTTCCTGGGATCGGTTATTTATTCTTATATGATAGAAAAATAATGGTACGTAAAAAAAGTTAGCTAACATTTATTTTTTGAGATGAGAGTAAGTTATAATATTTTTTTTTTTGTAAAACTATCATTATACGTTAAAAGAAATTTAAAAAAAGTTTAAAAATTCAAAAAATTGATATAATTTAACGTTTTTGTTCTCTCACCACCAATTCACCTTCCAATAAAAAAACTCCACCAAAAAATGTACGACCAAGTAGTTACACAAAATTTATTTTTTTATGGGGGAGCGGTGAATTATGATGAAATTTAACTATAATATTATTATTAAAAGTTTTTTGTTTAAACTTTTAATGGTATTAAAAATTAAAATAAATCCAAAAAGTTTTAAAAATCAACAAAAAAAATCGATATTTTATATTGCCCCCGTAGCATTTCTTTTTGTCTCATATGCACTACAACTACGCCTAAGAAGACATGAAAACAAAACCCTTTAAAAAATATGCAATAAATAGAAAGATAACTTTTATCGATTTTTGATGAAGAGGGGCAAATTTTAAAAACAATGTAAAGATAAGCATTCACATATGTACTCGGCTTAATATAAAGCGGGCTTATGTTAGAAAACGTTTGAGAAAATTGAACCCGAAAAACTTTCTACCAACCCCTAAAGATATTGTACCCAAAATTTTACCTACAAATTGCCCCGTATACACGAGCATATGTAAAAAATTTCATCAAAATAAGTCCATCCGGTCCTGAGTTATTAAGATTCAAAACCAAAACATGTAAACACGTACGAACATTATCACCGCTTTTTTTTTATTTTGGGGTCTCTGCGTCATGAAACCTCGAGAAATGAAAAAAACTCATACCCAATTTTCTGATTAATTAGTGTACCCTCCTTCTTGCGGCGTAGCTCTAGAGGTACGACGCCAGAAGAGTAAAATAAAATTCAGTCGATAAAAAACAAAAATAGTTGATCGTAATACGTTTTACGGTTGTTCAGTTATACGTAAGCGAACCTTTTTTTTAACCTTATTTCAAACTTTGTTACATTTTATTATTTTATTACAAGGTTTATTAATTATAATGATATTGGTAGCGGTATGAAAATTAGTTATTTTTAGAATAACGTACGACGTAAAAGTTAGTTGTAGAATAACGAAGGATGTAATCCGGTACTTAACGGAAACCCATCGATTAACACAGTTCATTCAAATATATTCGGTTTCATGAAATTCCGAAGACCAAGGTTTTACCGCGTTATTTAATAATTATACCGATCTTTTTTGTTATTTTCCTCGGCCAAAAGTATCATAATTTACGCTGCACAATTACAATTACAAATGTCTACTTCTATGTAATAAAATACTCACTGATAATCGTGTAACATACAGAATGTAAAACTATAAATATCTTAACGATAACAAATTATTCCTGTATAATCGTGATGGAATTAACATCGATTGGTTAATGGATAGAGGTTAAATAGATAATGGAGGAATCACGTGGTGCGGTGACACGGTCTGTCGAAGCGGGGATATTTAGAATGAGGGGGTTGGGGGGTAGTAGGATATGTTAAACATCGATACGACCGTTTGAGTTGATGCGTCCTTGTTACGGTACCTATGTAGAGCATTAATCTCAGTCAGATGTTGCATTGTGAACCGGTCTTTGGTCATTAATACACAACCGAACAGCAGCAATCCCCGTGTTACATTGTGTTTTGGTGCGCAGATTAAAAAAAAAATTCCTATTCACATCTGTTGCACGGTGACTTTCCAATTTTCTCTTTTGTCTTTCTACTGTTTTCTACCTCGCTTAATTGTTCTTTCATTTCCAACATCTGTTGTATTACTTGTACCTCTCACTACGCCGTCTTATTTATAGCGATGTTATTTCTTTAACTTTGTTTATCTTTATTCTAAAACAAATTAATTTAAAAAAAGAACAGTTTTTTTGTGTAAAGGTAGTATATTTTATTTATTTAATGATTACCGAATTCACAAATAAAAACACCAATTTACGACTAAATAACGCGATAGGACTAATTAAAAATCAAGCTGTACCGTAAATCGACTCGTAGCAACCCATTATTCTTTCACTAAGTTATCTAGAGAAAAAATATTGGAATTTCACAGAAATGAAATGGATAAAACAAATTTTAATATTTCAGTTACGCGATAAACAATTTAATAAGCAGTTATTTATTTAAGAAAAAAAAAATTCTAATTAGTTGAAAATCAAATAGCTGTTGATGTATAAAAACATATCTGCCTTGTTCTCATGTAACTTTAATAATTGACTAAGCTGCTCGTATTATACGTAGGTTATACATCAGAATTAACTGCAGTTGTTCTATAAGATAGGTAGGTGTAAGATTACGGTAAACATGCCGCACTTTTTTCAAACATACGAAAATCTTATTTGTTTCTACCGTAACGTATTAGAAATATTTAAATTTCTATTTAAATTCTTAATTATTTTTAAGAACTTTTACAACAGTGAATACAGGGTAAATATAGAAAGTGGATACAATTTGAGAGCAATGAGCTTTATCACAGATAGATATAATAATACTTACGGTAAACGATTAAAGAAGTACGTTGTTCCTGCATTACTTAATTCTTTACCGAATCACCTCAATAATGTAAAAATAAAAAAAAATGATTTAAAAAAACTTCTCATTGAGTGGGCATTAATTATAACATAATAGGTACTAACAGGATTCATGTTGGATTTATACTGGCAGTCCAGACAATTATAACATGATTATAGTTATTATTTTAATGTTGATAATTATTGTAAATCAATAAATAATGTATTGTTGAATGGTTAAAGCTTAGTTATTTATTTTCTTTGTGTAATTGTTGCAACAAGATATTAATTATGTAATTCGTTGTTGTAATTAAGTATAGTTTTGTTTCTTGAATATAATTTTAGTTACTAAATCTAATACATTACAATTATTAAAGAAATAATTTGTTCATTAGTTTTTAAATATTTAGTCTAATTTTGTAAAATTAATTTTATAATTGTACTACTATTATAAGTATTATAAAACTAATAATATCTTTAGTTGTTACATAAAATTGGTTATTACATTAACCACTTAATAATGTAATAATACTCTTTAGTATATCTGTCGACAGACTTAGGTCTGACGGATGACCATGTAAGTTTTAAATTGTAAATAAAATAAATAAATAAATAAATAAAAATGAAGATGTTATTGACCGGTTTTCACCGTTCTGAATGTCAGCTTATGCATTAATATACCTGTTCGAGAGTTATCTGAGTAAATTTGACGTCTTATTGTAAAAAAAGCAGCATTCCTGTTAACGAATTTTTGGACTCTATCAGGTAACGCGAAAAGCTTTCCCCTGCAAATATATTTATTATATAGCGCTGTGATTTCATACGTAACCGCGTATGTCAGTCACCATGAATCTACAAATGAAAGCACAATGCGTAAAGCGGTTTACTGAAACAAAATTTCGACGCAACTTTAGAAGTCTGTATAACTTAGAGCCGCCCTCTAGAACAAATATTCGTTCACGGTACGATAAGTTAAATCCGGGAGTGTTAAACATAAGAAGAGTGCAGGCAGGCCTAGAACATCATATGAAAACATCTGATGAGGACACCGCATTACTTCCTTGTACGCCAATTATACATATTTTTTTCTGCACTTCATTTCCTCCAATTCTTTAATAAAAAGGACACTTACACAATCGCATTATTTTGATGTCCGTATCAGAATTATATATTAGTTTAAGTATTATTATTTTGCTTCACGTCGTTCAGTAGTTTTGTGGTTTAAGTAAGAACGTGTTGGATTCGTAACCATGTACACCTCGGTTCTAATCCGATTTCATACACGTATATTTTTTAAAACTTTTTTTAATTTAAATATATTGATTTATTAATGATTTTTAAACTCGGTAAAAATTTTTGGATTAAAATGAAAAGTACATAAAATTTTATTTCACTAATAATTTCTGGTTTTTTTTTTTTTTTATTATTGAATTATTTACTGTATTTTTTACAATCAGACGTTAATAATTATTTATATTTCAATATATTTAAATTAAAAAAGTTTATATGAAGTCGGATTCGAACCGATGTGCCTTCCCCTTGTTAGATCCAAATATTCCATCAATTAAAATTTCGTTTGGCTATAACTCTGGAACCGATGAAAATAAGTACCGCTAATGATATATCGTTGAAAAGCTTATTACGTAGTGAGAGCTTATTACTGCAGTAAAGAAAAAATAATAAATCCAATTTTTTTGGATTTTCGGCTTTTTTGGACACTTTTGGTTCAGTCCTAGTCGATTGCAATCAAAAGGATAGGTGTACAACTAAATATTACAACAGTCCTAAACCCAAAATTTCAATATTCTACGGTAATCGTTTTTGAGTTATGCGAGATACATACGTACTTACGTACGTACAGACGTCACGCCGAAACTAGTAAAAATGGATTCAGGGATGGTGAAAATTGATATTTCCGTTGAAATCTACAAACCGAAATTTTTTGCGATCACAGTTCTTTCTTTATTCGTACAAGGAAGTGAAAATGGAGATCATTTGTCAATATTTTGTTCGCAGCCCTGGGAAGTCAACTCGGAGTGCAGCGCGCGAGTTAATTCTTCAGCGATCTACAGTTCACGCTGTTTTGAAGAAACGATTAAAATTTCGTCCTTGTATTGCAGCACACTACACCACAAGACCACACTGCTAGGAAGGAATTTGCTGCGGAAATGATTGTTACCTTAAAAAAGTTATATTCTCATATCTGGAAAAGTGAACGCTCGGGATCAGAGAACCCACATGTTAAGGCTGTGTAATCAGCCGAGTAAGGGTTCATAAGTACCTAGGTGTTTTGTTTGATGATAAGTTGCTTTTTAGCAACCACATTAAACAAGTTGCGGTGGACGCTGTCTCTGTGATGCACAAACTTAGAAGGATTGCTCGGAAAGACTACGGGCTTTCTGGTCGCAAAATGTACTTAGTGTACCGAGGTGTCTTCGAGAGTATGATCGCATACGCGGCGCCAGTTTGGGCGCATAGGTTGGATAGAAATAGAGCACTGCTTCTAAATTTAAGGAGTGCCCAGCGCAGAGCTTCAATTGTATGCACTGGTGTTTTTAAAACAACCTCCTATGAGGCTACTACCGTATTGGGAAAGGCTCTCCCAATCGATTTAGTGGTGAAAGTTCGAGCAGCCATGTGGAAGTTGCGAAGAGGTCGGGAAACCGAGGTATTTGGGATGCGGTTTCGGGCCGGGCTAGAACCGGAACGGAACGGTGATCACAATGCACCGGGTCTAAATTTCGAACAGTTGCCCAATTCCCGCCTGCGGAAGAGGCTTTGGGGCCTCGCGATTGAGGCATGGCAGCATGAATGGCACACCACGTCTAAGGAAAGATCTCTGTATAGATTTATACAGGATCTGGGGGGATGGTATGCCTCAAGTTCATTTTTAAGGGCGGCGGGTGCCCAAGTGCTCACCAACCACGTGAATTTGATGCAATATCTGTTCAGGTTTCGCCTAGCGGCTGATGAGTTGTGCGTCTGTGGGGAGGTCCAGTCGAACGAACACCTAATGTTCGACTGCCCTGCTCTTGGGGGGGCCAGAGACCGGGCCACCCTGGAACTTAGAGGTCAGGGGGAAAACTGGCCGCTCATAAACGGCGAGTCAATGTGGCGTGAGCCGCATTGTCGGACCGTGTGGGAGTTCCTCGATGAGGTTGCGATGTTCAACCGTCATAGGTAGTTTAAGTTTAAATTTATGGGGACTTATTGATTCCTGTGGCGTGTCGGTGGAAAACCTTCCTGGAAATAATGGCTGCCATCAGCCAATAAAGCTCCAAGCGCTGTTAAATGGTGGACAGACACTAGCTGGCAAACAGCGACCGAGGCGTGGCGGTTTAAATTGCCGTCTTTTATTTTGTAACTTTTATTGTTTTAATTGTAACAAGGAGTGCGCCTCCCCGATTTAGTTTTAATGTGACAAGTGAGCGGTAGGGACACGTAGGCGGGTGCTGTACGGCACCCAGCTTAACCGCTCACGCAAGATAGGAGCTCATTAGGAGCAATTAGGATAACGAGGTCGCAAATCTGTTTCGAGGCTCAGTAGCCGTTTATTGGCACAGTACATTTGGTCTATGCTCTAGGGCGACCGAATGGGGTGGTGGCGGGAGAAATGCCAGCTAACCAAAACCCACATGTTATACTCGACCGTATTACAGTTAGTTCAAAAATATTTTCGCGCGGACTTCTTCATGATCGTGAGATTCGACCTTTTTTCTTTACGGAAACGGCAGTTAACGCGAATATCTATCTGGACTTGTTAAAAGGGTTTGTTTACCTTCAGCTTGAGTTACAATCCAAAATCATATTCCGACAAGATGGGAGCGCCCCCGCATTGGGGTTTATTAGTACGTGAATTCCTCATGACATTCCCAAATCGCTTGATTGGATATAATTTACCGATCGCTTGGCTATCTCATCGTCGAATATAAAGCCGTGTGATTTTATCCTGTGGGGTTTCATCGAGGATAATCAACACAAAACTCGGGTAGTGAATATTGATGACCTTAAGGACAGGATTGTTATCGCATTCGAACTCATAGATATGGATATGTTGCAACAAACGCGGCGTGAAATTGATTACCGTTTGGATATTTTGCGAATTAGTAATCGTGCACATATTGAATGTTTTTGATTACAGGTAAAAATCTTTATTTTATTGCTTCTTAATTTGCAAACACGTTTTTGTATCTTAATAAATGGATTATTTACTAAAGTTGTTCAGATAATTCTCGGACACCCGGTACTCGTAAACTACTCTTTCTACAGTTTGCAATATTACACTGAACTACATACTACATATATTCTTTACTTCATTACATAATATTTTTAAGTTGGTTAAATGACGAAAATTTCCATATTTTACACATTATACAACGTGTTATTTCCTGTTACAAGTAACAAAAATTAAAAATAAGAGACACGTTTTTTGTTATATATTCAAAACATATTTTTACAATCGAACTACATCACCGGATCCCTCATGTGATGCTTTAAGTCCTTAAGCGCCGCGTAATATAGTGCGTTAAATTTTTTATTTCTGTATGCGGCATCGTCTCGTTGGTTTAAATTAGCAGAAAAAATTGGTGTATCGGACGGTAATGTTGCCGAAATTGAAAAACTTAAATTTTTTTTCCTCTTTGAGCGGGTTATATAGCATCAGCTATTAAGATATCAACCGATATGTTAATGTCCACGGTATGCGGCAGCAGCGAGTGCCCGTAATTGTTTATTTTTCAGAATTATACTTCAAGTTCTCTCCTCTGTAATGTGATTTCTGAGACCTTCTCGTCTTCTGTTAGCTGCAGATTGCTTGGGCAGAATGTACTCTAGCGATTCATTCTCGCCGCAGTCCACGCAGATTGAGGAATCCTTTAAGCGTAATCGGCGGAGGTCCAATAACGATGCGACCGATACAAGCTCTAGTCGCAAACGTGGCAGTTGATTCTCGTTGAATTTCGCATAGATGTCGGCCTGTGTCCCCCTATTCTCTATACTGCTATTAAAAGAGACTATTTGTCTGACCGTACGGCTCTGTTTAAAGATGCGCACTTAGTTGTGGAAAAATCCGTCACCAGGGGAAGCCCGCAGGGCTCCGTTCTCGGTCCCCTGCTGTGGAACCTGGTGTTTGACGGATTTCTGGGATTGACTTTCCCAGAAGGAGTCACGGCCCAGGCTTTCGCCGATGACTGTCTCCTTTTAGTTCGTGGAGATTCACGACCGCAGCTAGAAACCAGAGCGCAGCCGGCCTTGTCAACCGCCGAAGGCTGGATGGACATGCAAAATTTAAAGATTTCTGTGCCCAAAACGAAGTTTATGCTTCTAAAGGGCGCAAACAAATTATCATGCCGTCGAAACCCCCACGTTAAGTATAAAGGCTGAGTAATCAGCCGAGTAAGGGTTCATAAGTACCTAGGTGTTTTGTTTGACGACAAGTTGCTTTTTAGTAACCATATTAAACAAGTTGCGTCGGACGCTGTCTCTGTGATGCACAAACTTAGAAGGATTGCTCGGAAAGATTACGGGCTCTCGGGCCGCCAAATGTACTTGGTGTATCGAGGCGTCTTCGAAAGTATGATCGCATACGCTGCGCCAGTTTGGGCGCATAGGTTGGATGTGAATAGAGCACTACTTCAAAATTTAAGGAGTGCCCAGCGCAGAGCCATGATAGTATGCACTGGTGTATTTAAAACAACCTCCTACGAGGCTACTACTGTATCGGGAAAGGCTCTCCCAATCGATTTAGTGGTGAAAATTCGGGCAGTCATGTGGAAGTTGCGATGAGGTCGGGAGGCCGGGGCATTTGGGATGCGGTTTCGAGCCGGGCCAGAACCGGAGCGGAACGGTGATCACAATGCACCGGAGAAAAATTTCGTCCAGTTGCCCATCTCCCGTCTGCGGAAAAGGCTACAAAGCCTCGCGATGGAGGCATAGCAGCTTGAATGGCACACCACGACTAAGGGTAGATCCTTGTATAGTTTTATACAGGATTTGGGGGGATGGTATGCCTCGAGTTCTTTTTTAATGGCGTCGGGTGCCCAGGTGCTCACCAACCATGTGAATCTAAACCAATATCTGTTTCGGTTTCGCCTGGTGGCTGATGAGTTGTGCGTCTGCGGGGAGGTCCAGTCAAATGTACATATGATGTACGACTGCGCTGCTCTTGGGGGGGGGGGGTGGCAGAGACCGAGCCACCCTGGAACTTAGAGGTCAGGGGGAAACCTGGCCGCTCACAAGCGGCGAGGCAGTGTGGCGAGAGCCGCACTGTCGGACCGTGTGGGAGTTCCTCGATGAGGTTGCTATGTTCAACCGTCATCGGTAACTTTAAGGGATTATTAAATGTAAATGCAATTGGACTCCTATAGCTCTGCTGCTGGAAACCAACCTTGGGAATAGGGCTGGCCATCAGCCAAATCAGCTCCAAGCGGTGTTAAATGGTGGACAGGTACTAGCTGGCATACAGCGACCGAGGCGTGGCAGCCAAAATTGCTGTCTTTTTATTGATAGATATATAGTTTTAAATTGTTGCAAGGGGTGCGCCTCCCCGATCTAGTTTTATGTTGGACAAGTGAGCGATTGGGACACTTAAGCGGGTGGTGTACGGCACCTTGCTTGATTCGCTCACGCATGTTAGGTAGCTCACTAGGAGCTTTTAGGATATTGGATCGCTAAACCGATTTGAGGCACAGTAGCCGTTCTTGGCACGGAACATTTGGTCTATGCTCTAGCGCGACCGAATGGGGTGGTGGTGGGATAAATGCCAGTTAACCAAATACCGCTATCAAAGTCTCTCTGAGTATGCCGGGCAGCTGCTCTCCTGTAACTGGTCATGGAGCGAGTGAGAAGGTGGACCCGGCGCGTATTTGACGCAGCTTTTGTAATTCTATCGGCAGGCTCGTCACCTTATACGCACGTTACAATGTGCAGGTATCCACCGAAAGACCTCTATTCAATATTATTTTTTTTAGTCGTGTCAAAATGTACTTAATATTTGCTATTCGAAAAGAGTAATCCCCAGGATCTTTCTTGTTAAGAGATTCTAGGGTCGATTTAAAGTCTGAAAAGATCGAAATATTCGCGACATTCAACAACAGGGATCCTGTTGAATACTTATGTTTTTTCTTGTAGTCTACCTGTAATAATATTAGTACTTTACCTCTAATCCTATTTTTTTCTATGTTCTCCAAATTTGTTTTCGTTTTATGCGCTTTATAAATTTTTGTCAAAATTACTTTTAAGGTTCTCGTTATCTGCAACCGTTTACATCCGTTGTGAATTTAGTAACTTCCTTTAGACCAGATCTAAATTAATAACGAAACCGAAGGAATCGTGTCGATTTAAGTAACGAAACCTATCCACAATTATTTTAAAAATGAAACCGACATAATTTCTGAAACTAAAATATTATTTTAAATAAAATTAAATCTGAGCTAAGGATAATCGACGTGGATTCTTTTAACCGAATCAAAGTGCCTGTACAATGCGGTGATAAAGGACAGAGGTAGATGTGTGAAGTCAATAATTTTAAAACCATCCTATTCTGGCCTTTTCCTTTTTTATTCTGAATTGTTTTACGGTTATATAAGTGCATATCTAATTTCTCTCAACACAAATAAATCTATAAATATTCTTTTAATCTCTGCACATCTGTCGTGCATATAAACAGGATTTTTCAGAATTCAAGTTGTAAAAAACCGGCTTGCCACCGGTTTATTTACGATCGATTGTCATGAAGGTTAATTGATCAGTCAAATTTGTATCGTTCCTTCATGACCGATCGATACAAATTTAACTGATAGATTTCAACATTTATCGAAACCATCATAATAAATATACTAATTTCTATTTTACAGATTATTACGAGTGAAATATTAAAAAAACCGGAAATTCTTAAAGAAATTGAAATTAAAAACTACATAAAATTGCAATTTTATAAAGTTAAAAGTGAAATTTAATTAACGATAGGGTAGAAAACCATGTTTTTCTTAGAAGTAATTTTTCGCACTGATATAATTCTTGGCCGTTGTGGATTTATGCTATTTAACGCTATAGTGATTAAAACTTACTAAAATAAACGATATAAAATTGAGAACAATTGTAAAAATCGCAATCATTTTTAAAGATAAAACATTAAAATTTAATTATTAACTTTTCGGGAATAACGGGCAATCGGTGACAAAAAAAATTCCAACACCAAATATATTTTGGGCATCGAATTAAGGTGAAATTTAAGTACGAAAAAACAAATAATCTGATCAAATTTTCACATTATTTGAATAGTTAAAACGGAAAAACTACCTGCTGTAGTAAAAGCTTTTATTTAATTATACTGCCTCCAAATAAGGGCAAAACTTGTTCGGAGGAATACGGGATGAAAATTTTCTAGCGTATAAAGAGTGCCATGTCTGATCGGGATTCGAACCCGAGATTTTCCGGATGCAAGCTGAAATACTAAAACTCTACCGTGGAGGTCGAAAAAGCTTTGTTTAGATATGTGCTAAAAATAATGGAAAAATAATAAAATTTAGGTTATAGCGAATTAGCTTACACTCATCGTTTAATATTTATCTAAGTAAAACTAGTCGAATGAACTTTAAAAGAACGACGCTAGAACTATTTTTCGAAAAAAAAATTATTAAAATAATTAAAAACTATATAACATTCAATTTTTAATTTAACTAATTTTTAACCGATTGTTTCATTTATAAGAATATCTAGTGATAATCGAATTCATTGAAATAACATAATTGTGGTAATTTATTGCAGAGAGATGAGATTTGTCGTATAATTTTGAGAGTAATAAATCAGATTGCGTGTTTATCCAAACACAGTACATCCTATTCGTGAATTATAATTCACCTGCAATCCAGATAGATGTACATATTCACTGCTACTGTACAGTTTCCTGGTTTTAAAAATCGATTTGTACTTCTACATATGTAATTAAAATGATTTCTTCGATTCCTATTTTCTAATAACGTAAATAATATGTAACAATTACAAGCGTTATTAAAACATAATGAAAGTGAGAAATAACATACATATTACATCTAATCTTATTATTTAATTAAAGAAAGCGCTATATAAAAATAATCTTGAGTGAATGCAATCTCAGGAATTTTAAACGAAAGTCGCTGCTAGTTAAAAGTATTATTAATCTTTTAAAAAAATTGTCACCATTATTCAGTAATAAAATTTTATCATTCAATACAATTCTACATGAAATTTTACCTTTTTATTTATCAATATTTACGAAAATAAAACATTAAAAAGCGATAAACCTTACAATAATGAAAAGTATCATCTTGATAGGAATTTAACATTTATTTAAAACGTTACGTTCGAAATAAATTTTACATAAAATTCATTTTTACTACTAGGGGTATAAAATGCGGTCCGGAATCGCAAAAACAAAATTGCCGGTAACATGTAGAAAATTGGTTATCGTTTTTTAATCGGAAGTTAATTTCCTCGTGATACCATCCTTTTTTTGTATCGTTTGACAGAACAATTCAGTATAAAACATTTATTTTATAACAAATTAAATGTGAATGCGACCCAAACGACAAAACAGAAAATTATCTACTTGGAGCGTGCGGTAAAATTCACCGGTAATGGAAGTTTCATTTAACAATTTTGAATAAAGTCCTGTTTTTTCTAAGTGCAACTTTGGTATAGGTAAGTTGTTAGCAACAGTAGCGATTAGTCGGAGAAGTATGTAGAAATGTTAAGGAAACGTTTCTATGAATATGTAGAGTTCTGAGCGCAGCGGAGAGGCTAAGGCGTGCTTTCTAAGACTGTACACTGTACAATCCCATTAAAGCAACAAACTTTTATTGATATCAAAACATATAGTATTCATAAAATTAATTTTAATAAACTGACGGTTAATCGACCTAAAAATTTTACGGGCCTGCAAAAAAGAGGTCACACTCAAACATTCGAATTCTGGTGAGTTTTAAGCAAACGTCTGAACAAAAGAAATGTTGGACAAATGGAAATCCCATGGATTTTTATTTGTGGGTTTAAAGGAGAAAAAACAATGTCAAAGAAATTATTTATTTCAACAAATTATTAACGATGTAGAAATATTCTTATTTTCTCGACAAATAAATTATTTAAAATTTAAATAAAAACTAACATTAAATAGTATACTTATAAATAAATAAATAATTGTGTGTATGTGTGTGTGTGTTAGTGCGTGAATAGATATATATATATATATATATATATATATATATATATATATACGAGGGTAAGTCAATTATTATTCGCAATGTAGTTATAAATTTTATTGTAATACAAATAGGAAACTGAGATGTACATCATTTTTCAACATAGTCCCCTTCCATTTCAACGCACTTAGTTCATCGTTGCACAAGCTTCCCGATGCCCTCATAAAAGAAGGTATTCGGTTAAGCTGCGAGCCAAGGATGTACCGCTTCTTTCACAGTTTCGTCCACCCCTTAATGCCTTTGAGTGGACCAAACAAGTGGTAATCAGAAGGGGCAAGATCAGGACTATACGGAGGACTAGCCGGTAATTCAAAGTTGAGTTTCTGGAGCGTTTCACCAGTGTGGGCAGCAGTATGTGAACGGGCATTGTCGTGCAACAGCACAACACCTATCGACAGCAGTCCTCTGCGTTTGCTTCGAATTGCAGGCTTCAGCTTGGCAGTAAGCATCTCACTTTAACGCGCACTGTTGATTGTCGTACCCCTTTCCTTACAATGTTCCAGTACTGGGCCTTGTGAGTCCCAAAAAACCGTAAGCGTCAGTTTTCTTGCGGACGGTTGGGTCTTGAATTTCTTTTTGCAGGGCGAATTTGGATGTTTCTATTCCATACTGCCGTTTACTCTCCTGCTCGTAATGATGGATCCGTGTTTCGTCACCGGTGATTATTCTGTCTAAGAAGATGTCCCGTTCGTACCATGCGATTCAAATGTTTTTGGGAGATGTCCAAGCGCGTTTGTTTATCCGGCTGTGTGAGTTGTTTTGGGACCCATCTTGTACTGATTTTATGAAACCCAAGTCTGTTGTGGATGATTTCGTAGGCAGATCCGAGACTAATTTGCAGACGATGTGCTACTTCATCGATAGTTACTCGTGTGTCTAAGAAAACCATGTCACGAACACTCTCAATGTTTTCCTCATTTGTGGCGGTAAACGGTCGTCCGGCTCCTTCGTCGTGCGTAACACTTGTGCGACTATTTTTGAATTTTTCAATCCATTCGTAGACACTCCGTTGCGACAACATACTGTTCCCGTACCGTACCGAAAGTCTTCGATGATTATTCTACTCGTGAAAATAAAGGAAAAATTTTATATAAACATACGTTCTAAAATGCTTCGTTTGCGAGTTACGGATCGTGAAAGATTTCGCTGGGGTTACAGCTAACCATTAAAATAAGGTTGTACTGAAATATTTAGGACGTTAATTAAGGGATAAAATTAGTGATTTCTTATGATTTTGACCTAACAAATAAATAAAATAGGTCCCAGAATCGCATCTGCAGTAGATTTTGAGAAATATAGGGTAAAAACCAATAAACTGGGGGTAATAAACTTGTTTTTTTTATGTTTGACGTACAATAACTTTGTTATATGGGTAATGAACACGTAAAACCTTTAAACAAACCTTGTAGTGAATTTAATTTTGAACAAAACCGTGAGATAAGTTGAATTTTTAAGCAGCCAGATAATAGGAACGGTGCAAACTGCGAATCGGCTGTTGTTTAAGTGTCCTCCAAACCATCGAGTGTGAAATTCCGATCCGCTTAGAAAGATATCGTGTACTGACGCCTGGACTGCGCTGAACTGCATCGACAATAATTTCGTCAACAGCATTGTACTGGGCAGTTCGTTCGTAGCTAGTTTGAATGCGAGGTAGTGAACCTTGTACATATAGTTAGTACCCCGAATATTGCGAAAAGTATCCCTAATTATTTTGGGATCTGGAATCCTGCGATTTGGAATACGTATTTCATATTCTACTGTAGCAGATGTTGAAGTACCATTACCCAAAACCAAAATAATTACCGCGTCAGTGTATTCCTCCGTTGTAAATAAGTACGACATTACTTATTACGTCGCTAACGACATCACAGTTGACAGTATCCGGTATATTTAATGCAACCTACAGAATGATTTAAACGGTAATACAGTATTGCGCATTGTTAATTAGCTGTTATTATTTTCTTGCCGACTTTGAAATAATAATTTTTCAAATAATTTATTGTATTTCTATCGTTAATAAAAATAATATTATCTAAATAATATTTTTATTTTACAATTGTTGTGTAATTTCCATTTTTAAAATATTTTTTAACAGCAATTTTTAACAATAAATTTAGGTTTTATAAATTTTTCATCAACAAAAAATCGAATTTGGTTTTTTTTTACATATTAAATAAGTACTTTACTGACAAATGTAGCAATGTCCTGTTTCTAAATAAAATACGAATTTTTCTAACTTTTCTTTTTTTTATTCAACTTATCGTACATAATTTTGTTCAGAATTGTTTAATAGTGTCACGTGTTTATTATCCATTTATCAAAGTTATTGTAAGTCAGATATAAAAACAGGAACCTTTACCTCAATTTATTGGTTTTCACCCCAAATTTCTCAAAAAAAACTAGTGTAGATACGGTTATGGGGACCTATTTTATTCAACTTTTCCGCGAAAAACCATCCATAAGAAATTATTAATTCTGCCCCTTAATTAACGTCCTAAACATTTCAGTACGATCTCATTTCACCAGGGTTGCTGAAATCCGAGCGAAATATTTTCACTAGCCCTAAATCGCAAAGGAAGAATTTTAGGACATGCTTATAATTTTATCCCATTATTTTCACGGGTAGAATAAGTTAAGAAAGTCCCGGGAGAACTTCCTGATACCACTATACATATATATATATATATATGTTTGCTTGCCTGGATCATTAAGTGTAATTAAAACTTTATAATAAAAAATTGAACTTTATACGGAAAGTTGACAAAAAAACCACGCATACCCGCACACACATACTCTATAAAAAAATGTAAACTATATAAATGAATGATATTTACAGTTTTAACTGATTATAAAAGAAGTTATTATGCTACCTGTAATTATCATTTTTCTGTCTATTTATCATCATTTATCAATGATAATTTATCATTTATCTTATTCCGATTTAATGGAACGCTCTTTTACCGGATGTTGAGGACTCTAGCTGAGGACGAACATAATTTCTCGACACAGATAAATGTAACTAAATATAGTTCTTTCATGAAAGAAAAATAAACCGATCATTCTGTCATTTGTCACATAGCAACACCTTTAACTTTTCGATTGCCTGTACTGTGATCAAAACTGTACTCTGGAAACCCTGATTGACATTTTGTTTACTTACTTTTCCAGATAAATGAAATGTAATTTTACCGAATAAAGAAATTCTATTAATATAATCATCATCCTCCAAATAATCAAGCGCGGTAATCGCAAAATTCTTAACAAGCAATCATACTTCCTTGTATGAACAAGAAACTCGTGTACCGGTGATCGCGTAGACTTACAACATTCGTGTTGACTTGCAAACTGTGAGCAAATGACTTTGCACAGTTCAACATCATCTTCAGACATACGTTTTTTTTAAACCTTATTAAACACCCCCAAAGTGACCGGTCCTCGCCGTTAGGCTTTAACACAATCACTTCGGAGTGTCGTGGCTGTCGTCTGTCCCCCTGTCTCGCCCTCTCCTAGGGCTTCCCATCGGGGTCCCGCTAGCTTCATCAAGATGCAGTAGCCATCCCTTCTGGACGACCCCTGGACCCCTCAACTAGTGGGCTGCCCTTCTCTGCCCTACTCTAGGTTGCTGTACCCGCATTGCGCGGGTCCAGCAAACCGCCCCGTCCCCCCTCTCGCACCTGAGGGTCCCAAATGCATCATCGGACCACCCCGACTAACCCTCATTCTTGCATATGAAGGAGCCAGAGTGACCTCTGCATCCAGACTGCCTCCCTGGCCCTACACGGCGACCACGATTCCCCCCCCCCCTTTTTTATCTCCAATGTAGTTCTGGCGTATTAACACGTATGTCACTCCTCCACCCGTAAGCTACACCATGTTCCATTCTTCTTGCGCTCATCACACAACAGTACACACTACAGCTAATAAACCAATAGCATCACGGTTCACAATACATCAGATAATACACAATATACCATAATTAGTACATGATACAAATTAATACATAATAATATCAAATAAAACAAATAATGCATCATAATAATAATAATACATCAACAATACGTAATATTTCAGATAATACATCAATATAATACAAAAAATACTAATACACAATATGCTTATACACAATTATACCCAATATAACAATACAACTAACTCGGACTGTAAGCTGGTACGATGGCGCCCTCTGCCAGGCCTTGTACCACACACATCGCCAGCTCACCGCGCTTACCCGAACAGTTAACAAGAAAAAGTGCACGTTTAGTCATACGTTAAATTCCATTAAATTCCCACATCATATGGGCAGGTTCACAATGCATCAGATAATACATAATATACCATAATTCGTACATGATAAAAGTAATACATAATAATATCAAATACAACAAATAATACATCATAATAATAACAATATTAATACATCAATAATACATCAACCTAATACACAATATACTTATGCACAATGTAACAGTAGAAACTAAATCAGACTGTGAGCTGGTACAATGTTGCCCTCTTCCAGGCCTTTTACCACTCACATCGCCAGCTCACGGCGCTCATCCTAACAGTTAACAAGAAAAAATACACGTTTAGTTATACATCAAATTCCATTAAATTCTCACCTCCTCTGGGCAGATTCACAATACATCAGATACTACATAATATACCATAATCCGTACATGATACAAAGTAATACATAATAGTATCAAATACAACAAATAATACATCATAATAATAACAATACGAATACATCAATTATACATAATAATACAAATAAGACATCAATATAATACACGATATACCATCACATCAGAATATTACATCATGTTGATTCATATCAACCGATGAGATTACAATTACAGACTGACGAAACATAACAAATACCAAAAATAATAAATTACACAGAAGAAAAAATATACTACTATCTAAGTCCAGTTACGAGAAGCACCCTCTGGCCCATCTCCTGGCGCCCAGCATGATTGGTCACCTCCCACGTAGCGCCTCTTCCACCCGTCGCTGCTCCTCAGACTTGTCCCGTATTATCCGTCTCACCAGAGATTCCACAGCACCCCACTCTCGCCTTCCCCGGAGCATACATACTTGGCTGCCCGTATTCTTTCTGGAGTTCAACACTTCACGTTCTCAAACTTTCCAGATATTGTATGAATTAGGCCGTGAGGTACTGTGATCTATAATACCGCGTTCTAAACTTAGTACCACTGTATACGATTTCATTTCTACGAACCACTCAACATACAGCGCCTTCTACTGTGCATTTATGGCTACTACCGAGTGAAATAAGTATAACTTTTGTTTTAGCTACAAGGCGGCGCCGCGTATCATTTCCCCTTTACCGAGAAGGTCAGCAGCTAAATTTCTTTAAGACTACTCTTAAATAAATTAGCCTGTAACATCTACGATTTATATTTAAATTGTTATTAATATTTAGAATTGTAAAAGATCTTTTACAGACAATCTATATAAATATGTTTAGTTGGAATTAAGCGTGTACAGAATTTCAGTTTCTGGTTTTATTAGCGAGAGAAAAGCATTTTGTCCGATCGGTCATATTAGATAGTAAATATTACGTATTACCTTAGACGTTAAAATATTTAAAATTACGGATTTACACGAGACAAAGCGATAGATTTATTAACAGTCAAATAAATAAAATAAAATGTATTTCAACTTTATAATTGAAGTTTTTGTCGTATGTAAATTTACTAACTTTTATAGTACGCAATAGCACGGAAATACATTTTTCATTAAATAAAGAGAATATCTCGGGGCATTTTGTACAAAACACAAAGCAAAGTTTTATCTTTGTAATCCTAATTTACAGTATAATATATCTAAAATAATCGTACGTACTGTTCAACTTTACAAAAAATTTGAGCAAATAAAATTAACATTTATTACTAACTTATTAGTTTTAGAAGACAGAACAACGTAATAAGAAAAACGAAAAAAAATATACTACGTGAAATGTATTTAGGTCAGTTCATAAGAAAACAAGTACATTGCTGAAGCATATAATGGAGATTAAAAAAAAAAAAAATATTAAATGTTAAGGACTTATTGCTAAAGTAGATTATAAATCGCTTTATTAACAAGTTCTGGTCAACGGAAAATTTCGCTCTGATTTTTATTTCGCAGGTAAAACTACGCTAAGTTAAATTACAAGCTAAAATTCCAACAAAATAACTTGCTCGCTTTTTTATCAAGCTAGTAAGTATTTACACTACGTATATTTTTTTATTACATTACATAGATTACACATTATTTATTATACATGGATTTATTTACACTATGTATTTACTCAGTGCTTATTCTCAGTATTTACAAAAAATTTAATTGATCTTTTTATCTCATTACTTTAATAAGAGAACACCTTTTTATTTGCTCCTGATCATCGGGAAAACTACTGGACCAAACGTTATGAAATTGTAATTATACCTTTCTTATGAATCCGGGATGTTTACCACAGTTCAAATCTCATCGATCTCACTACAATATAAATCGCAAATAAAAAATATATAAATGAATAATCTATAGCTTCATTTAATAAATTTAATGTCATTGTGTATATCGATTGTCATTGTCCATATCAATCACCAAATCACTGTATACGTCAGTATCTCCGGAAAGTTACTTAATTTTAATAAATTTAATGCGATTCTGTAATCTGGCGGCGACCCGCAAGAACTCATCTTCACGCGAGTAAAGTAGCACTCTTTAAATTTTACATCCTGAACTAAGAAATTTCTCAGAGAAGCCGTACATGTAATCTGCATCGATTCGATTTTCAATTTGGTATTAGTAGTTTCAAAATATCTACTCGGAGAGGTCACAGGTATGAAGAAGAATTTCCGGAATTACAAGAATTTATGATCGAAGAGAAATCATCCATGAAAAGCAACCTTTACGCTCGGCTTAAATCGAGTTTAGCCTTTGAGAAATTCGTTCTAAGTTGTGAACAGCGATAACTCTTGACAGCAAGAGCCCACATATAATTATTTTAAAATATTTACAATTTTTGAAATTCTATACTCACAGCGCGAGGGATATGTATGGTAGTAATTTATAATTAATGATTTTTATCGTAAATCAAATAGAGTAATATTAATTTGTAAGAAAATGAAATGAAAAAAAATTGATTTGTAAAAGCCCCTTATTGTTTTTAGTAATGGGTATATAATATATATTATATGTTTATGCGCTATCATAACACTGCTGAATAAGCACTGTAATAATCCATTAGTTGAACGGAAATTTTATGATTGCATTTATTGTTGTTTAATGGATGATGTTTATTCGATTTTTATTTAAACTAATTAAGTAAAACGTTATTGAATTTATTGAAAAAAGTAAAGAATTTTTAAAATTATTTCCAGCTCATAAGCTAAAATTTTTCTGGTTACTTAGTTTTACTTAGAACAATTTAGATTCGAAGTTACAGTATAAGTTGAAAAGATAAAGATGCTACGATTTGCTGATGATATAGTAATTCTAGCAGAGAGTAAAAAGGATTTAGAAGAAACAATGAACGGCATAGATGAAGTCCTACGCAAGAACTATCGCGTGAAAATAAACAAGAACAAAGTAATGAAATGTAGTAGAAATAACAAAGAATGTGAAAATAGGAGGAGAAAAAATTATGGAGGTAGAAGAATTTTGTTATTTGGGAAAAAAAATTACTACAGATTGACGAAGCAGGAGTGATATAAAATGCCGAATAAAGCCTTCAGTCAGAAATATAATTTGTTTACATGAAAAATAATTTAAATATCAGGAAAAGATTTTTGAAAGTGTATGTTTGGAATGTAGCTTTATATGGAAGTGAAAATTGGACGATCGGAGTATCTGAGAAGAAAAGATTAGAAGCTTTTTAAATTCGGTGCTATAGGAGAATGTTAAAAATCAGACGGGTGGATAAAGTGACAAATGAAGAGGTGGTGCGGCAAATAGATGAAGAAAGAAGCATTTGGAAAAATATAGTTAAAAGAAGATATAGACTTATAGGCCACATATTAAGGCATCCTGGAATAGTCGCTTTAATATTGGAGGGACAGGTAGAAGGAAAAAATTCTGCAGGCAGGCAACGTTTGGAATATGTAAAACAAATTGTTAGGGATGTAGGATGTAGGGGGTATACAAAAATGAAACGACTAGCCCTAGATAGGGAATCTTGGAGAGCTGCTTCAAACCAGTCAAATGACTGACAACAAAAAAGAAAGTTTTACTTGTGAGTTACTAGCAATTTGTATTATTTTATTTATGGATAAACTATTTTTGTTTTCTTTAAAAATACTTTTCATTACACTTAAATTTATAAATAGTTTAAAATAAATGTAGTTGTTTGTATGTTTAAATGTAACATAAACTTTTCGTATGCCAAAGTTCTTCAATCGAATAGATTTATTAATGGAAAAGTCTTGGTAAATGTATTCCATTACGAAAAAATTTCAAAATCTGTTTCTATTCGTTCAGTTCAAAATCATCTTGTAACCGACTCAATAAGTTCAGTTTCCTTCCAAACATGTTTTTTTTTTATTTCTATACTATCCGACGTAGTTGTAAACATCCAAGTTTAATTTACAGTTCTGAATAAACGAATTTTAAGTCGGGTATAAAATATATGGTAAACTTAATCCCTAATCTTTATTAGAATTTTAATCATAAAATTATGTTTAATCTACGAAATAATCGGAAGATAATAAGTAAAAATTGTAAAAAAATTAATAGGGAAGAAAATCAGCAAAAAATATAAGAAAGGCTAAAGAAAACAATTTTTAAAATCCTATTACAAATTCCAGATGGTAAAGACGAGTATGGGAAAATGAATTTTTTTCTAAGATACCGGAAAATATACTTGGCAAACGTATTCTAGTCAAGAACAATATTTTCCGTCAGATTTAAGCTTTTTCTAGGACAATTATACTACTCGGATCAAAGTTAAAAAAAATATTTAACCTTAAACATTCTATTATATTTTTATAGAACGTATCTTTCTACGAATATAAATTTATTTAATAAATAGATAAAAACAGATAAGCAAATATATCTGTCGAGTGAAAACGACGAAAGAATAAAAGATGATAAAACAAACAAAAAATACAAACAGACAAAATGTACATAACATTTTTAAAAAACAAGTATACGCTTTTTGAACAAACTTAATCGTTTTTTCAAGCTCTATCAACAATAAATATTTTCAACTGCTTTTAGAAAAGTATTTCGCTGAAATGAGTTTGTTCACAAAGATTTCAATCGTTTTCGGTAAACTCTCTTTAATATAAGTTATAATGTAAAGATCTGCACTTCTCTTTATAATGTTACAAAATCATGAATATTAAAATACTTTTATCACTTTTGAACGGAAGTATATGATAGATATTTTTCTAGTTTACTTTTTTTCTAGTAAATATTTATTAATAAAAAGAATAAAATATTCCATCAATATATCACCGTAAATTATTACGCTTATAATAAATTCCCAAACTAAGTGTAATTACAGCGAAAAGAAAAAAGTAAAATTAGAAGTTCAAAAATTACGGGAACAATTTTATTATTTTAAAAATTCATAAATTTTTTAAATTAAATAATCGTAAATGTAAAATTAAACTTTTCTAAAATCGAAATCGTTATGATTTTGTACGAAAGCATTTCTTTTTTTTACGCAAGTGAAAATCATTTACGGTAGACTATTTAAAAAAAAAAGAATTATTATATATATTAGAGGCGTTTATCTTCACAGAGTCGTAAGATATTGTCCTACTCTGCGAAACTCTACACCGATCGAAATTCCCTTGTCTTAGGGGTTACTGTATGCGTATATACGACTGTCCATCCAGAAGCGCGTGGTCACAGCGATGCTTATTAGGAATACGATAAGATATCATCGCTTACCGAATTTCAGCAATAATCGCACCCAAGCGACCTCAATTGAAATTTTAGACTGGCACTGGTCTCTCAAATTATTACCGGTTTACTGACTAGCATATGATTTCGAGTGAATTATTCTGAGTTTCTGTAGCACTGGGCCTGGTTTAAGGGTAGAAACTAGATCGCTAAACATGTTTATTAGTTATCACGACTTACAACAACCCGAGGTAGAGTTTTAAGGGGTTGCAATACGAACATGCAGCTCGATTTGATCTTCGGATTATAACCGAAAAATCGGAAATCGGATCTGAATAAGGTGTTTCATCTGCATAGAAATTCTGTAAGGATTAGCTACGATTCAAAGTCTGATCGTTCACCGATCCTACCCGCTATAAGCCCGATGATATTTAGGAAGAAAAAACCCCCGATTTTACACAATAACAGGACAGACTGGGAGTCTTACCGCAGTTGAATCGAGGATGAACCGGTCACACTGATCGAATTAAAATGTTTGGCTGATATAAACTATCCGACTAATCTTTTCTAAACTATCTTTTCATCTAGGAAGGTGCTAAAGTCGACTGCTGAGAAGGCGAATTTCACATACAGCATCTGAATTTGACTTGATTACCCGCAAAATGATCCCTATCCTCCCATCTATGGCCGTAATTTATAACGATATTTGAGGTCGAAGGTTCTAAGATTTGAGTTATTGTAAAGGCAGTTGGTTTTTTCATGAATTTGAATGCTAAATTGTGATTACCGGTGTTCTTTGGTGATCGGGTTTCAAGGAACCAGACGTCTCAGGAGTGGTGACATAAGTCTGTTCAAGATTACGTGTCTGCAGCAATCGGTAGCGGTAATTGCAGTTGCTAATCTAAAACACACACACACACACACACACACACACACACACACACCCGGCAGCAGCTGAAAAACTGATCACAGAAAACAAATATTATGTAGCTTTATATGATTGAAATAGAATAGCTAAGAAAAACTTATTGAATTAAATAAATTCTTTTTGATACGATTACTACCTTAAACTATTTAAAATATAAACTAAACTAATAAATCCCGTTCATTTCTTTACAAAGTTAAATAATTGTATTGTCTTTTCAGGCCAATTTGTGTCTTGTGATACAATAATATAGAACACAAGTTTTTTTTTTTATCTGAATGAATAAACTTTTTGTAACTGCTTAGGCACGTGTACGCAGAGCCGTAATAATAATAATAATAATCTATAAGAATAGTAAAACAATAAAAAAAAAAAAAACTGAAACATAGACAGATGCGTAGACAGAAATGAGTGCAGCGTAGTACCGCAGTTTTCCCTCTCGGTATACTCGAACATAGAAGGGGAACATAGAAGGACCTGGGAAATGGAGCAGATATCCAAGCAGCTCTCAAGCCAAGGAAGTAATTGATCCCCGAGGAAGAAATTCTGTAGAAGGGGGAATAGAAAGAGAAAAAAGAGGGATGAAACAGATAGATAGAAGATAGAGGAAAAGAGTATTGCGTGTGAGTGACAAAGCTGAAGAATACGTGAGAAAAAAGTCACAAAAAATCTTAACCCCTCATAAAACAGTAGTAGATTTACCGTTGTTTTTTTTCCACATTTCTAATGATTTATACCCGAGGTTGAATACGATCGAATTTTTTAAGTTACAGTTGTATTAAAGAAATATATTTTCATCGCAGAAAATAACATGACTTTAAAATAAATATAATTAACAATATAATGTTAACAAAATAAATGTACATATAATTAGTTAAATTAGTAATACTAGCGTATTTAACTAAAAATGTTTATAAAAAAAAAAAGATTTATTCATCAATGACAAAATTAGACATTATAATAGAGTAATTAAACCTTTATTCATTATAGAATTGAAACAACTGAATTCAATAATTTAGAAAAAAACTTAGCTAAGCGGCGTCCACTGGCCGGTTCGCGGCCAACATTTTTGCATATTTCTGACTTTTTTTTTTTTGTCTTCAGTCATTTGACTGGTTTGATGCAGCTCTCCAAGATTCCCTATCTAGTGCTAGTCGTTTCATTTCAGTATACCCTCTACATCCTACATCCCCAACAATTTGTTTTTCATACTCCAAACGTGGCCTGCCTACACAATTTTTCCCTTCTACCTGTCCTTCCAATATAAAAGCGACTATTCCAGGATGCCTTAGTATGTGGCCTATAAGTCTGTCTCTTCTTTTAACTATATTTTTCCAAACGCTTCTTTCTTCATCTATTTGCCGCAATACCTCTTCATTTGTCACTTTATCCACCCGTCTGATTTTTAACATTCTGCTATAGCACCGCATTTCAAAAGCTTCTAATCTTTTCTTCTCAGATACTCCGATCGTCCAAGTTTCACTTCCATATAAAGCGACACTCCAAACATACACTTTCAAAAATCTTTTCCTGAGATTTAAATTAATTTTTGATGTAAACAAATTATATTTCTTACTGAAGGCTCGTTTAGCTTGTGCTATTCGGCATTTTATATCGCTCCTGCTTCGTCCATCTTTAGTAATTTTACTTCCCAAATAACAAAATTCTTCTACCTCCATAATCTTTTCTCCTCCTATTTTCACACTCAGCGGTCCATCTTTGTTATTTCTACTACATTTCATTACTTTTGTTTTGTTCTTGTTTATTTTCATGCGATAGTTTTTGCGTAGGACTTCATCTATGCCGTTCATTGTTTCTTCTAAATCATTTTTACTCTCGGCTAGAATTACTATATCATCAGCAAATCGTAGCATCTTTATCTTTTCACCTTGTACTGTTACTCCGAATCTAAATTGTTCTTTAACATCATTAACTGCTAGTTCCGTGTAAAGATTAAAAAGTAACGGAGATAGGGAACATCCTTGTCGGACTCCCTTTCTTATTAGGGCTTCTTTCTTATGTTCTTATTTCTGACTATATTATTACAATATAGGGAGAAATATGAGAAAAAGAAAAGCAAAACAAAAACCAGATGTTTTTCTTTTTTGTTTATATTTCGACTCACAGTCGAGAAAAAATCTTGTGTGATGCCTCATTAGGTATGACTTGATTCTCAGACTGTTTTAAGCTATTGTCCGCCCCAGTAGATAAATTAGATCTCGAATTATTGCAATTTTCGTGTTTCAGCATTATTAAAAATAGAAAAGAGAGTATTTACAAAAACATACGGATCTGAGAAGAATAAAAATATAAATTGAGATCTCTGTCGCAGTAAGTGCGTCAGAAGAGCGGATATCCGGTTTTGATTAAGAAAAAAAGGATTTTGTACGCCTGTAATAATTTTTGAAAATAATTTGGTTTTCGGTGGTTTTTATATTTTATGTTATGTTAGTATTATGTATTCTTTTATAATACTGTCGGTTACTGTTTATCGTTCCAGTAAATACATTATACTTGTAAATTTCTGGTTTTTTTTCCTACTTTTCACATAGTTGTGACTGTATCGAATTACTTAACGCTGCCAGCAAAAAGGACGCTGTACTTACAAAAAAGAAAAGCTTCAAATCGACTCAGAACGACTAAAACTTCAGAACTGATATTTTTGAAACCAACCCCTTCCCTTCATACCGTATCATAATTTGGATTATTGCAAAACTAAAGTAGGCCTACTCTTGGGAAAAATAGCTCACAACTGCCGGTGCTCGCAAAAATCTGATCTGTGCTAAAATCTGAACAAAAACCGCGTTTTTTTGTTCTAACTCTGGTTTCTGTGAACCGATTCGCTTGAAAATCAATCTATTCCCAATAGGTATCCCATAATAAATTTGCTAAGAATGCGTCTGGCAGAGCGGACGAAATAATTTTATATATACAAACTTACGAATATAAACATTGCAGAATCGTGTTCAAAGTCTCCAAAACGTAAAGAACAGTTGGTCCCGTTCCCCTCGAACCCTCTTAGAAAATCTGATTGTACGCGTAGGGATTTCTATAAACTCTTAGGAAATCCGCTAATAAAGAAATTTATCATAAAATATCAACACGCTAAAAACAGGTTGTAGAAAAAGAATAATAGAGTTCTCGGCCGTATAACGAAAATAAATGAATCTACACTAAACACAAAATCGCTAGAATTTGGAAATACAAATACCATCAAGGTTATATCAAACAAATATAAACAGAAATACAAAAATTCAGTCTAATTCAGTAAAGTTTCTCAAATAGAGATGAGTTTCGAAAGTTCTTGTACAATTTGAACACACCTATGGAACAGATAAATCCGAGCTGTAGGAAACGGACTGAAGAATCAAACAGATGAAGAAATTATGAAAAGAAAGAAAGAAAAACGACTAAAAAGTAATACTTGCGTGATCGTTTGATGGTCTAGTCACGATTATTTATATATAAAATACTTTTTTTTTAACAATTTTAAAAAAACTTTTAAAATATTTTACTGAAAAGATGAATGTATAATATTATTAAAAAAAAAAAATGATCTAAAAAAATAAGAAACAAACTAATTTTAATTTTATGAAAAGAGATATTATTTTTTGCATGATCTAATCGACCGTTTATTCAAATTCAAATTAATATTTATATATATAAAACAGAATGTCTTGATTGATTGACTGATTCAAAAAGCAGAGCTCAAACCGCATAATTTAGTCAGCAGAATTTTGGAGGGTACATCGTTTTTACAACGTAAGGACCTACTAAGTAAGAACCCGCTGAAAAACTACGTCTTTAAAGGGGTAGCCAAAATCTTTTAAATAAAATGTCTGTATCTCATGAACCGAAGTTATTACAGTCGTGAAAATTGATAAATAGACTCCTCTTTAAATACGAATTTACATCTGTTATACGATTAAAAAATAATTCCAATTTGGTAGTGGAGAGAAGAGTAGGAGGGAAAAATCTTTTAATAAATATTCTATATTCAGGGACCAAAGGTGTTGTTACAATCATGAAAATTAGTATATAGAACTTTTTAAAACAAATTTTTCACCATTTTTCAAAAACTATATTTTGGGAGCGGCAAAGAAGGAACCAATGTTTTTCATGAAACTACAAAAAGCCGAAAGTGTTACCATCGTGAAGACGCGTTAAAATTTTTTTTTGAAAGCAAAAAAGCACACGTTTCACCATTTTCAAACATATTATGTGGGTGGTGAAGGTGACAGACCGACATTTTGTACGCAAATTCTAAATCTGAAAAATATGTGCTGTACATACACTTCTAGGAGACGATTCCAGTACAATTTTCCTATTGTTTAGTTATTTAAATTTGATACGAAATACTGTTATTTAATCGCTCAACTTCTGTTTGCGTGAACATGATTTTTAATTAAGCGGTAGTGAGGTGGTGTCCCCTTTTGGTGGTAGTAATGGCATCCATCTCGGTCATCATCGTCTAACTAAGGAATTAGAAAATTTTTAAGCACGTCCAGATACAGGACACCATTTACGGTTGCCTTCTGGAAGAAGAACGGGCCGTTCTGTGTGGAAGAAGAACAACCTATCTCGATGAAGGTTTGGTGCCAAGAGGAAACTGTACGCCGATTAGGAGGCTCCCTATCGTACACTCTGCGAAAATTACATTGAACTGCAGTTGCTACTGCAAATAGTGAAATAAAAACACATAGCGAACACATTCCACACAAGTAAATGTATCTACTTTTAACAACGCCGGTGTCCAAACGCAGTATTAATGAACTATCTGAGTCGAAAAACGATGTGTTTTTCTATGAAATGAGATCTCAACCGAATATGTAAGTTATTTCAATAAATCTTTATAGACTATTAAAGTTGTTACCCGGTACTGATATTGTTTTATTGCAACCTACCGCGATCTATTGATTGTATTGTCTGTATAATTTTTATAATAAAGTGAAAAAATATAAAAAGGCTGATTAGCCCAATATTTTTGAGTTAAATCTCAGAATTATTGAGATAATTTTTTTTAAAGCCATAAACAAAATAATGGTCTTTAAAATATTCCGACCGTACAAATTTTATTATATATAATTTTACTTCAAAAATTATCAGCTTTCCTTAAATTATATGTCACAAAACCAGCCAACAAAAAATTAACAGTAATATACATATATATAAATCTCAAATTAAAAGAAAAATATCGCATGTATCTAAACGTATTTAATGTGCTCCAAGTTTAACTTATAAAGTTAATGATCTAATTTATAAAATTATAACAGCTGGCAACTTTCTTATTTTAATTTCTAAGTTAAAGATTGTAAAAAATTAACGTTTATTTTTAATCTAAAAATATTTTTATTACAGACAATTTTATATATAATTTTTTTTTTTTAATAAATGTCAGCACTATATAGGCAATATAAAGAGACAACGTCGATCTCGTTTGTACTCGAAACCGCGAAAACTGCTGAACCAATCATTGCAAAATTTTAATTGTACCTTTCCCCGGAATATTTACCGCAGTTCAAACCTCCCCAATTTCACAACTATGTAAATCATAAATACTATAAATAAATATTATATAAATCATAAACTCGATCATTTTCTATTTCATTATAGATTTCTTTAGACAGCTATAGCGTGATTTACTAAATTTAATGCCTTTGGTTATAAAAGATCAATCTGTATAATTAACGTGTAATATACGTAAAAAAAAATTAGTTTCATAATAAAATTAAATTTCGACTATTTACATATTTAACTACTGAAAAGTTATTAATCCAAATTAATCTATTATATCGGGAATGTTGTGAATAACGATAACTCTTTGAAAGCTGCAATAGTTTTCTAAAAACTATCTTCAAACTTTGAAGTTTTATAAGCAAATGTAGCGGGCGAGTCTAATTCAGTGCCACTTATAAGGAATCACCTTTAATTGGATTTAAAGCCCCGTATTACTGATACGCTTAAGGAATTGCAGTTTGTAGGGAGAGCGTGCGCCATTTAAGATGATGAACATGGTACGAGTATATTGCAACATTTTTCTCATAAAAATAAATAAAAACGATGAAATCTGTAATATTTTTTGTTGGATAATTAATTCACCACTTAAACTCCGAAGCTTGTACACGGTAATATGAAATGGAAATTTGTAGCGTATAAAAAATGCCACGCCTAACCAGAATTCGAACTCGGAATCTCCAGATAAAATTCCGAGACGCTACCATTCTGTCACGGAGATCGACAAATATTTCTGTGTTAAAGAAATAAGATATTTTTACTTTACCATTCTCAGTTTAATTATTACTGCAGTACGAAGAGAAAGGTCATTTTTCTGAGAAAATCAACTTTAAAAGTTTACAAAATGAAAACTACCTAGTTAAAGGTTTTTTGATCACGTGAAATTGTTTATAAAATCATCTTTTATAAAATAGCGAAAGTTTACCGAATGAGGGTTTTTAATAATGAAATAAAATTCCGGAAACCTTGATGCAGATTTGTAAAATAATTACGAATTACGTATATGATTTTTTCAAAATGTAATACCTATGTATTTATTAATAACGGTGTATTACTTCTTTCTGATTTCTTAAAAATATTTGTCAGTAATTTCTTTTCTTTTAGTAACTTCTGAAAATAATAATCTCTTAAAAAAAAAAATAATTCACATCATCTTTTCTACTTCATACTAAATACTTTAAACAAAGGATATTATAACTTAATGTATTTTATATAGAGTGATTCACGAAGTATGTAAAACCCTTTCAGGGTATGTTTAATTGCTGAAAATAAAGAAGAAAGTTCATATAAACTTAGGTTCAAAATCATCTTGTCTTTTAATGAAATTCAAATATTTTTACTTTGTATTTAATTTGTGTGAACTTTATTCATAACATTTTACTCAGAATCAAATACTTTAAAGTTTGGTTTAAAACGTTTATCTATTTATTACTCTGTTAAACAATGTTATTTTACGCCAAACGTGTAATATCGTGTGATTTTCGACCGGCTTTTGTTTTTACCATATATTTCTCAAAAACTACTAAAAATAGTTTTTTCAATTTTTTTTAGATTTGATTTCATATAAAACCGCTAAATTAACTCTTTAATTTGGGTCCCAAGAATTACAGTCTAGCTTAATTTTACCGAAGACGCAGAAAATAGGGTAAAATCTTTCGCCACCCGACACTCGCTTACGAAGTGTTTTTCACCTTACGTTTATACGGTCTTTCATCAGTAGAGCGTTTGAAAGTTTCTTATATTCATACGGGAATTATTCTGAATATTAAAAATTAATTATTATTTCCGATGTGCGGGGAAGAGAATACTTTCTAAAAAAACAGCGGAAAAGTATACTATAACCTGTGGAAATGAAATTTCTTAGGTGCATAATAAGCATAAAAAAGAAGGGTCTTATGGAAAATGCGATAAGAGTCTCAAAAATATAGAAAAAATGTTGGATGGGGGTAAGAAAAACAAATCGATTGAGATAGTTTGGAAATGTTAAGAGAATGAAAAAAAAACCAGTATTGAAAATATTGGATTGATAGTTACGTTGACAGAGATTACGGGGAAGAAGTGTAGATAAAGTTAAAAAAGATACAACGGGTGGGACTGAAGAAGTAGAAAGAGCTTTTAAAGAGGAGAACTGAAGAGGTTAATTAAAACTGAAGACTGTGATTTATCACCCGATCCAGACCGGATAAGGTAAAGAAGAATATAAATTTACAATTAATAATTACGATCTACGGAAAACCCGTAAAAATTATGTAAAACAATTAATTGTATTAAGTGAATGTATGTTCTGTAGCAGCGCAGACATTCTCCCCCGTACAACAAATGTTGGATTATAATATTAATTTTCAGTCATTTATATATGAAATTTAATCTCAAAATACAAACTGGTTTTGGTTGAAACGCTAAATGTAACTTTTAATACAATTACAATACTAGTTCGAAAAAAAATATTTTTCTGTTAATCATAAATCAGGATTATTTGGTTATATAAAAACGTTCTCAATAATTAAAAAAAAAAACACTTAACATAGCAGATATAAAGTGTGGATTAATGAATCTAAAATATTAATAATTTTTATATTTTGTTTATCCGTTTTTTTGTTTAACTTAAAAGACACTCTTAAAAAAAAACTGCTATAAAAGCGACTTGATTAAGTTCATTAAAAGAAAAAGTTACTTCATGTGTTAAGTGTAAAACTAATTATAGATTTTAACAATATAAAAGAAAATCTTTTCCACAGATATTAAAAATATATATATAACTTTAAAACACATGTTTCATCTTAACTAGTAATATTTGAGATTATAACTCACTGTGTAAATAATTTAGGGTTAAGATCAGCTTATAAATTAATAGGACTTTCAGTGTGTTTATCTGTTTGTTTAAAAATGATTCTTTTTTATTTATTTACTTTTTTTCAGGAATATCAATGCATAAAGGATATGCTTTCGTTCAGTTTACAAATCCGTTTGATGCCAGAAATGCGTGTTTGGGTGAAGACGGAAGAACTGTTTTGGGACAAATACTTGGTAAGAATTTTTTTTTAAGTGAAATTTCATATTAGTCATTAAATTTAAAAAAAAATATTTTTATGAAATTATTATACGCTGACGTAATACTTAATAATAATTTTCAAACTAGCCCCGTGTCATTTATTGTACATATTGTAACAATAATTTTATCTACGAGTATAGTTCTTATCCGAGTCGTTATGATTATAACGCTCGGTAACATTTTTAAAGAAAAGAATTTAATTATAAAATGGAACATAAATTAAAAAAAAAAAACAGTTTAAAATTACAGATTTATACGATTGAAAAAGTCCAAATAGTAGTAAGGTTTGTTTTAGCACTTTTTTTAAATAAACTTATTTTCCATTAATATAAATGCTGATTTTCGCGGCCGACTGATAGCGTCTCTCTCTTAACCCGGGTCGACTTCCGGTCAAACATAGTTTTTACAAATTCCATAAAATTACTTATCATCCGTGAGTAACTGTTATTGCCATAAACACCGTATAAATAAATAATAAAAAACGTTTTATTATACGGATGCTTTTTAAAATCTGTTTTAAATTTATTTGACCCTGACTCTGTTTTGACATTTTTTTACACTTTTCTTTATAAAATTAAATCTATCACGATTTTTTTGCAATATTTTTTTCTTTTTTCTTTTAATAAAATGAAAATTTTACATTCTGCATTTAAAAATTTTCAATAGGTGTTACGAATGTCTTCGGTTTATGAACAGTTCGTTCGGTAAGTCGCTGCAGTATGCTTTAGAATTATGTGGTGTATTCTGTTTCGGGGTTAGGTCGGTTGCCCTACGAGTTACTTGAGAGTCGCTCAGTAATAAACCAAAACCTCAATTGTTGAGTTGTAATTGAACGTGTGATCGTTTCGTTTTTCGGAATCAACAGTTGCGAGAAACGTAATCGTTCTTTCGGAAGAGAAACGCATTTTTCTCGTCGACACGTCTTTCGTGAAGGTGACAAATATACTGCTTTAGTGAAGCACAAGTTTTCTGAAACGTTTCCAAATACTCCTGTTCCTCACCGCAATTCGGTTTGAACTCTTGTCGAAACGTTTCGTGAAACAAGCTCTGCTGAAGATCCTGATCGAAGCGGAAGACTACCGAAACTAAACGAACGTGGAAATTTCGGATGTTACGGCAGAAAGTTCATCAAATTGAACGCTTAAGTTAGCACAGCAGTAATAAGTCGGACTTGCTACCACACATAAAGCTGTAAGAAAAAACTGAAACTTTTCCCCCACAAAATAATGTGTGTTCAGCAACTGAAACCTACAGCTCATACCGAAAAGCTAAATTATTGTCAACAGTTTAACGGTTTTAATGCGAAAATTTTTGACAATTTTTGAAAAATTTTAACGAACCCGTTTGTCAGAACAGAAGTGGAAAGCAATCACGGTTGGTTCCAACAATATGGCGCCACAGCGCACACAGCTAACAACTAACCGACAACGCAGTGCGTGCCGATTTCGCAAATAAATATGACGATTTTTTTACTCATATTCTGTTCGGTGATGAGTCGACATTTAATATTAGTGGAAAAGTTAACTCGCAACGATAAGAAAATTCTCGTGAACTCTTACAATGCGAAATGGACTCTCCACAATTAAATATTTTTTGTACGACATCCCGACGGTAAGTTTACAGGCCAATATTTTTCGCCGAAGCAAGCGCAGAAAATGTTTATTTGAATATGCAGCCGTACGTGGTTTTTTCCTTAATTGCAAGATGGAAGAGAAAATTTTACTCGGCAACAAAATGGTACGCCTCCTCTGCAGCATAACTCTGTTAGGATCGGTTGAATGATGATTCGCCACGGACCCGATGACAGAGCTTGTTTTCGATGACCTCCAAGGTCAACCGATCTCATCCCATGCGACGTTTTTTCCTTTGGAATGTTATAAAGGATATCGTGTATGCGACTTCACTACCAAAAGATGTACTCGATTTCAGTTGCAGAATTGAAGCAGCTTTTGCCACCATTACTCCAGACATGCCGGTTAAAGTATATAAAGTACCAGACACGCTGGTAAAGATGAGATATGATTATAAGGTAAAAATACAATTATTTAATTATTTCACTTTTTAAGGTATTTTCGTCGTGGATTTTTAATATTTTTAATTATTTTTTTTATTTATTACTTTTTAAGATTAGTAGGCTTGTGCCCAAAAGTGGAGCGTTTATAGGCCGATGATGGTGAAAGTTTAGTTTACTTGACCGGCGTAAATTATTTAATAATCCATACAATAACGTAGCCTTACCGGAGTTAAAAAGAGTTAGAAACATACAAAAACCGTTTTCAAGAAACATCTACTCAGCGGCCCCTGGCGGCTTATAACCGTAAAACTAATCTAAGAACTGCTCTGAGGTGATAACTATGTAATGAAAAAAAAACCCGCATCAAAATCAACCCGTTAGTTTTGGAGGAAAATGGTAACACAACACACACACTCACATACACAGTATCTCTTACCCCAAACGCATACATCGCCTTCGTTAAAAATTTATTACATTGGAAATTTGACGTCAGAGGATCGTACATTGCGTTTGTTAAAACAAATGAATTCGGTAAATAATATTTTATCAAATATGACTATAATAAATATTTGGTAAAAAAATTAAAAATTTTTTTAAATAATATGGAATTTTTTAAATGATGATTTTATTTAAAATGAACTAAAACAGTAAAAACATTTTTCGGCCATCGAAATAATGATGGTCTTATGTGACCGCATGAGGGAAGTAAATCATCACAAAAGACTTTAATGGTATGAACATCAGCAAAAAAAAACAAGACTTAGAATTCAATGAAAACGTATCAAACTCCTTTTCAGTATTTTTAACGATGAGGTACCCAATGCTTTCTATTTTTAGTTATATTAGAGAAATATTATTATCATGGCAAATTTTTTTTTTTTAATTATTAAAAATACTCATTCTTTACCACTTCTTTTTTTTTAAATAAAAAATAAATTTTTATTTAAAAATTTTTAAAAGTTCTAATACCAAATTTACAGCAGGGTAATCGACAAACATTTAAAAAAATAATTTATCGTTTTACGTTGGGAGTACATTTTGTATCGGAAGATATAAAATTAATTATCAATATCACTTCGGATATTTTGAAACGATAATAAAACGTTAGGCTGAATAATTGTGTCGGTTATTTCTAAAATTTAAGACGCAGAATTCTACGTAAAGTATTTTTACAAAATAATTATAGTGTTTACAACTAATTCAGAATTTTTACGACCTAAAAACAGATCCTCAATTCCATTTCTCTAAAAAGAACTCATTGATAAATCGTACATCATGGAAAACAGAGAATATTAAAAAAACAATATAAATGTGTTTATGAAATTAAGAGAAAAAATATACTTTTTCTTCGTCTAGTTGTATTATCCTACAAATGACCACTTCGGTAAGTGTCATTGCAAAACGGGGAGTTTTACGGAGTGTTCCCCGAACTTCAGATAATCATTCAGGACAACAAGGATGAGCTAAAAGGCTCATATCGACATAAGCCCTATTTCGCTTTGTTTTCCTTCTGGACGATATTTTGCGATTTTCAAAAAAAAAAATTATTTCTCAGGAACAGGTAAATGTAATTTAATTAAATTTGGCAAATCTAAGACTAGTGTCTTATTCTGTAATTTCAAAATTTCATCTTCAAAAATTTCAAAATGGCGGCCATCTTAATTCTTTATCTTCAATATCCTTGTAATTATTTGTTTTATCAAATTATTACCTATTATAAAATATATATTAAGTATTTTATTTTAAACAAAATGACACTTCATTTTGTACATATATAACTTAACGAGTAGCACCGGATGAAAGGTTTATTAGTAAACATAAATATTTGACGACGATTGATCTTCTCTATACTTAACCGCAGAAAAGATAAGTTTCCACCAGAGTAAATCATGAATTGAACCAAAACTAATCCTCCTATATAAGATAAAACTGTTTACTTTTCCCCTTACTCTAACTAAAAAGATTTATAGAAAAGGGATGGTGCCACAAAACGGGCAAGACCCTTGTGGACACCTAATCTTTCATCTTTTACAAATAATATAAATTAAGTTAAAAGTAATAACAGGTTAATAAATATTAAATTGTATTATAAAATAATGTTAAATTAAGTTAAGTAATATTATAATTAGTATTAGGATTACTCCATTAATTATTAATTCTGTAAAAGTGAAAGAAATAAAGAAATAGAAAAAAGAATTTGTCAAAAATCAAGTTATTTCAGACAATTAACCCGGCAGTACGCTTACGCACATTAATGCAAGCTGATAATTTTTTGTCTGTTATTTCTTCCACTAAATGTAATAAAAATGATTAATAATAAAAAGAATTGACAACGGTAGTGGAAAAAATAATAACAAACGCTGTTGAAATTATTAATATTATTGCAAAATAAAAATTATGATCGTTGCGGATGACTAAAACATGATCTTAACAAAATAAACTTTAAGTTGTTTCGCTAACTGAAGTGTTGTTATAATTGTGACTTAAGTGTAATTTAAACTGTAATTTACAGAATATTATTGTTAGTGCCGGTAAAGTCTCTGAAATTTGCAACGTACTGTATTATTATTATTATTAGTGCGTGTAAAGTCTCTGTCTTTTTTTCTTTGCCTTTAATTGTTACAAATAAATATGCCAACTACTTATAGCGGTGAGAGTACGCAGATTTAATCTTTGCGTACGGCTACTGTAATGGCGATTCGATTGCTGCTGAAATTGAATATCAACATCCCTTTTCCAGCAAGGAGGGTACCAGGTAAAAACACTCTTCAAAATACGGTCAGGATATTAAGGGACAGGTTAATTTTAACAGGTTCTGTTCCAAAAGCACACACCGACCCGTACAAATTTATTAACGGGCAATAAGTTGTACTTACGCTACTGCGAATAATCCCAAAAATAGTGTTAGAAAAATATCCGCAGAAGTAGGTATTTTTCAAACTCAAGTGTGGAGAATACTACATCTTGACGGTTTGTATCCTTACCGCTTGCAAAACATTCAGCATTTAAGGTCCCAAGATTTTTCTATCCGTTTACATTGTTAACCAGACCGAATATTTTTTACCTGGACCTCGTGCAGCGATCGTGATGCGCGACTGTCTACGTGAAATATTTCCAGACCGCTGGATTGGAACAGGAGGTCCCGTAAACTGGCCTGCACGATCACCAGAGCTACTCCGCTAAACCTTTTTCTTTGAGGGTTTCTGAAAGAGAGACCATATCGGTTTGGGAAACTAGAAACGCAGGAAGAGTCGATGGAAAGAAATGATGCGGCTTTCGACGGTCTGAAACAGGAAATTGAAAGCATTCAAAACAGAGGCTGAACGCAGGAAATAGAAACTGCAAAGTAATTTAGTAGATAAAACTGTAATAAACAAATTACTTTTAATAAAAATTTATGGTAACCGAATTCTATTTTATCACTCATTTCTATTATTATTAGCAGCATTATTATTAATTTACTATTTTTTTTTATTGCATTTAGTGGAGGAGATAAAAACAGCCAAAAAATTATCAGCTTGCATTACGGTGCGCAAGAGTACTGCCGGGTTAATTGTCTGCAATAAATGGATTGTTTGTCAACGAATTTTTAAAAATGAGTTGTCATTTTGTTCAAAATAACATGCTTAATAAACTTTATTATAAGTAAAAATTTGATGAAACAAATAATTACAAAAATATTAAAGATCAAAAAATTAAGATTTAATTTTTTTAAGGTATCGTTTTCAAAATTTTCTATTCTGTAGAATGACACCAGTCTTAGATCTGCCAAATTTAATGAATGTAGGTTTACCTGTTCCTGAGAAATAATTTTTTTTTATTGAAAATCACAAAACATCGTCCCGAAGGAAAACAAAGCAAAATAGGACTTATGTCGATGAGAACTTTTCTGCTCATTTTTTTGGTGTCCTGAATGAGTACTTGAAGTTTAGGGAATACGTTCCGGAACAATCTGTATATTAGTACCGGAAGAAATCTCTTTATTATCAAGAATTTTTTTTTGTAAATATAGGGTCTTTTATTTTTATAAAAAAGTAAAATTGCGATAAAACAAAAAGTATGTATAAATATCAACCAAATATATTTTTTTTATATTTAAAGCTAACATTACATTATGTTCGAAAAACAATACCATTCGTATGGCTCCAAGGCTTTGCTTGACAGCCAAATCTATCAACAGAACTATTCGTGACTCTTTTGCACAAATCACCTTAAATTATACAAATAAATCGTCGAATATTTGTTTGCAAGTCATCAATCGTTAGCGGTTTGTTACTGTAGATTTGTGACTTAACATAACCCCAAAGAAAAATGTCTAAGCGAGTCAAATCGCAGAATCTTGGTGGCCAGTTGACATTACCATTTCGTGAAATTATCGAATATCGCCAAACTTTTGATGCAGCAACTGAATTGTTTCACCAGCTGTAAGGAGTATGGTAACATCCTGTTGAAACCATATCTCACTCAAATCAGAATTTTCCAAATTTGTAAACAAAAAAAAATTATCTACTGAAAAGATGATTTTTTTTTTAATGAAAATTTTGATCCACTTCGAGCTACTTTAGAGTCCAATTAGTAAACGCCCTACGCAAATAGTGGTCCCGTGACTTTTTTGAGTTAAATGAGTCTTTACAGGTGTAGACCAAGATTTGAAGCAATATTCGCCGCGTTGTTGTTGAAGAAAGACACAATTCTTACAAACGATGCGAAACAGATAGATTTCGATTTTGACGAACACTTACAAAAGCAATATTTTCTTGACTCCATATATTTCTTTTGTGTAATCGATTTCACCAACGAATATCGAAAATTCTCTTTCAATTTTTTTACCAAACGATGAATTGTGCTTTTGTTTGGGCGATTATGGATACCATAAATATTGTTTCGTAGCTCCAATCGATCCCATATTTCATTAATACATTTTTATGATGTGTAAACATTGTTGAGGTGTTTAGCGTTCGATGATGATTTGTCATAAAATACTGAAAACAAATGATCCTTGAAAGATTAAAAAAAAACAACGTTGCCACCACAATCTGTCAATTTTTTGCGTTCAGTTTGAAAGATCGCTTGCGTAACAAGAATTAACTAAATCCATCTAAATCTTATTTACACAAATTTTAATAAAAATACAATTAATAATTTATTTTTATATTTTTTACGCCGTAATATTAATTTTAATAAATTATATTTACTCGTAAAATCTGTAGAAATTAACTTCCTATAGCGCCTTATAATTAATTATTCTGTTATAATTATTGTTCATAAAACTTGCTTTTCAATAGAAAAACTTAAAATTGGAAAAGTTTTACGAGAGTCTTATGATTTGCTCGATAATGTTACGGTTGTATAAATAAATACATAGTTAAGAAATTATAAATCGAGGTATACTTTATTGGAAGCATCTCAATCAAGTTTGTCGCTCTCTGCCGGTCGCTAGCTTATAGTGACTTTTTGTTGTTATTGTCATCGTCTTACAGCATACGAAAGAAGGAACGGTTGATAGGACGGGTGAATAAATAAGTAATATTTTTATATTATTATTATTAAGCTATAAAGGAAGAGGTTAAGTATGAGGGTAGCAGTTGAACGAGTAATCTTTTTTGGGTGGTACGGGGCATGGGAAAAACCACACAGTTCCAACTAATATCTGAAAGTCACGCGGTAATATTATATATTATACCGTTCATACTATGTTTATTTGTCATAACTAAAGTTGATAAAAACTATATTTATAACGAATAAATATCGTGTTTTCTAATAAGATCGTTAATTAATTTTTTTAGAAAAAATAAATAAAAATAAATAAATCGTATTTTTTTAATATTTAAAAGGATAACCAAAATTTTATCGAGTATAGGTCCAGTTAGTAACTTTATATCGATAAAAATAATTTTTTTTTTTTTTTTACAAAATCCCACGAGCTTTTTAATTCTGTCAATTATAAGAAAACTTATGGTTTAAGACAAACGATTTTTTGTATCAAGGGAAAAGAAAACACCATTATTAACTTTTGATTTAGTTCAGGAGAGGTTTTAAGATATTTTAACTAAACAATTTTTTTTCAGTAACACCTGGATTTTTTAAATAGAGGATTTTGTCAATAAAAAATTTATTCGACATAAAATTTTAAAGATACTGGAAAAAATCTTAGTAATATTAATTATTAAAGAGAATAGTCTTTCTTTTTCAAAAGAGCTAAAAATTCAAAGTGATTTTTTAGTTTTGTTTTGAATATATTTGCAACGTAAGACAGATTTATTGTTTCAAAAAGGTAATTATAAAATTAATTTAAAATTAATGAAAAAAGGCAATTTGAACGCGAGATATTGTTCTCCTGTTATTACTAAAAAAAATAATTAAATTTTTCTTTTAATAATATTTAAAATATTCGTCGTTATCGTTCTTTAAAAGAATTAATATACGTTCTTTGTAAAAAAAAGTTCAATTTTTCTCCTAGGTAAAAAAAAAAAAATAAATAAATATTATCGATTTCTTTTCAGTTTAGAGTAACTTGATATTTTTTTGAAACATAATTTTTTTTTAACTAAGTGGAAACAACTAATAAACATAGGAAATTTTTTAAATTATGTTTACCATGAGGATGAATTAAATTCCGTATTAAAAAGAGGATAAAAACATTTCTTTAACGATTTAAAATATTTTATAGTTTTGTTTATGGATCTTTTACGTTAAAGGACAGCTTTTTTAAAAATGAACGCATACTGTGAATATATCCTCGGCAATCTCACCGGCGCCGGAAAAACAATATTTCTATTAGCACACGTCATTAACGATTAAATTATGATTTTTACTTATCATTATTCTCGGCGAAATAAAAAAACAACAGATTTTTCAGAAATTTTTTTTCGAAGCTTGCAGTTCGATACATTTAAACTAACGATTTTCAATTTTTTTTACCATTTTTGTAATTTTATATGTCCAACTCGAAAAATAAGCGGTTGTCTCGCCTTTGACTATATTGAAGTGAATCTTCGACCCGCAAGCCATTTCCTCAGGTTTGAAAAGAGGAAATAATCGACGGAATGCCAATCCGGCGCGTGTGAAAGCACTTTGAAGCGTAGAGCATGAAGTTTTGCAGTAAAAAGCCGAGACGTACGCGCAGGTGCATTATAGGAATGAAACATCACTTTTTTGACGTTTAGTCTGAATAATACCTTTTATATACTCCAGTAGAGAAGCATGTAATACTGTTCCCCTCCCCGATGATGGTCCTGCCTTTTTCCAAGCGGTCTGCGAGCACTACACCACGAAAACTCCAAAATTTCTATGGGTTTTTGATGGTTTTATTTTTTTAATTTTTTTTTTCGTACTTCTACCTGTTGTCACCCACTGCATGAACTGTTGTTTAGTCTCTGGAATGTAACGATGAGTCTATATTTAATCTACTGCTATAAAACGTCAAAGAAAATCTGTTAAATCACATTTAAATAAGTCTAAACATCCTTAAGAAGTATTCAGTCGATTATGTCGTTCGGTCGATTGTCGTTTTTGAACGAGTATTAACAAAAACGGAACTCATCGAGCGAAAGAGTTTCTCCGTACCCAAGATATCGTGTAAAATATAATAAACACGGTTTATTACGATGTTCGTAAATATCGGTATCCTCGCATACCTTCAATCGGGACCATTTACTACGACATTGTGGTTTTTGTGATTATTTCGTAAGCCGTAGCGATTTTTGGTGTGCCGAGTGTTTATCGACTAATGGATGTGCGAACACCTTTAAATGCAACAGCCCATATTTTTAGCATCAAAAACAAAGGGAAAGAAGAATCCTTTAAAGCGGTATCTAACTCTTTTTGTATATCCATTGCGCTTAAACCTTTTACACCAAAGTATTTTACAACCGCCCGAACTTCAATTTTCTTCATTTTTAAAAAAATATTTCTTCGCTCGATCTCTGCAAACAAGCGACTGAACGAATGCATCTGAAATTTCCCATTAAGCCATCACTCCACGAATTTCATATTATACTTGTGCCATCCCTGTATCAGAACGAGTACTTTCCGAACGACTCTGGTACCGTTATATTACAGGCATAATTATTTAAATCTAATATTTATAATTAGTATAATCGGGGAGCGAGCATAGATTAAACCATGTTTTCAATAATTTTTCTCAAAAAGATCACCTAAAATAATTTCAACAAGAACCTTACAGTACACAGTGTTACGATAGGATGTAGTAGATATTCTTTATGAATGGCTTCGCTTGGGTGGCGCGATTGTTGACAGCATATTCACAGTGTGCGTCATAATTTAAAATATTTTGTCCTTTAATTGAAAGTGTCCTTTTTTTGTTAGAACAAAAGGGAATTTTAAAAACTCGGATAATTATTTATTTATATGAACCAAGTGCTCCCTTGGTCCAACGCTCATAATTTTTGATGTAATCAACAAGAGTCCACAGCCGGTTGGTCGGTAAAATAAGTGGGCTGCTATCTTAGAACTACGTTCTTCCAAATGTGTTGATAAATATATGTGAATAATGCATATTCACCAATCTTTAAACGATCTGTCGATTACTGTTTTCAATCGTTAATAAATTTTATGGATTTCTATATTAAGTATTGAAAATATAAAATAGATAAATAATTTTTTTTTTTTTTTTTTTTTGTCTTCAGTCATTTGACTGGTTTGATGCAGCTCTCCAAGATTCCCTATCTAGTGCTAGTCGTTTCATTTCAGTATACCCTCTACATCCTACATCCCCAACAATTTGTTTTACATACTCCAAACGTGGCCTGCCTACACAATTTTTCCCTTCTACCTGTCCTTCCAATATAAAAGCGACTATTCCAGGATGCCTTAGTATGTGGCCTATAAGTCTATCTCTTCTTTTAACTATATTTTTCCAAATGCTTCTTTCTTCATCTATTTGCCGCAATACCTCTTCATTTGTCACTTTATCCACCCATCTGATTTTTAACATTCTCCTATAGCACCGCATTTCAAAAGCTTCTAATCTTTTCTTCTCAGATACTCCAATCGTCCAAGTTTCACTTCCATATAAAGCGACACTCCAAACATACACTTTCAAAAATCTTTTCCTGACATTTAAATTAATTTTTGATGTAAACAAATTATATTTCTTACTGAAGGCTCGTTTAGCTTGTGCTATTCGGCATTTTATATCGCTCTTGCTTCGTCCATCTTTAGTAATTCTACTTCCCAAATAACAAAATTCTTCTACCTCCATAATCTTTTTTCCTCCTATTTTCACATTCAGTGGTCCATCTTTGTTATTTCTAGTACATTTCATTACTTTCTTTTTTCTTGCTTATTTTCATGCAGTAGACCTTGCGTCGGATATTATCCATGCCATTCATTGTTTCTTCTAAATCCTTATTGTTCTCAGCAAGAATTAATATATCATCAGCAAACCGTATCATCCTTTTCTTTTCACCTTTATCCTTATTCCGAATCTAAATTGTTCTTTAACATCATTAACTGCTAGTTCCATGTAAAGATTAAAAAGTAACGGAGATAGGGAACATCCTTGTCGGAATCCCTTTCTTATTAGGGCTTCTTTCTTATGTTCTTCAATTGTTATTGTTGCTGTTTGGTTCCTGTACATGTTAGCAATTGTTCTTCTATCTCTGTATTTGAACCCTAATTTTTTTAAAATGCTGAACAAATTAAAATAAATAATTAAAAAACAATATTCAAATGTAAAATAAAACTCTTATATGGTTGTTTGCGTTTCCCGTCGCGGTCAGGGGATGTTTGGCGGGTCGTGACTCGCTGCGCTCGTCCTTCCCGTCTAGTCGGGGAGATCCGCCCTTTAAACCTTTGTATTCATTAAATTTACGCTTGTGTAAATAATAATGATAAATAAAAATTAAAACCTGTTCGATTTATAAAATATATCGGTGTACGGTAATTTCATCGGAGCAACGGTTTGGTCAGTACAGGACCCGAAACTTTGAGCGATCTGAAAAATGCAGGATTCAAAATAGTCGACCTCCATTTTAAAAATATTATTTATAGCGGGTACCAGTAGGGGGTGACCGTAATTCGATTTTTATATTTTTTTTAAAAACGTTTAAATTTTTTAAATTTATGTTTTACAGTTAAGTAACCGGAGTCGGTCGCACATACCGTACACTAATAGTGGCACTGATTGTGTAGGTTGTTTATCGCCACGTCCTACACCGTCGCACCTTTTAAAAAACGAAGAGAATTTGCTAGCCCAAATGTAGTGAATATCTCGTTTAATATAGCCGGAAATGGGGAAAATTTTCGATTGTTCAACAATTTTTACCTTTTATCACTCCTTTGAAGGCAGAATTTTAAAAAAAAAATCTAAAATTGGTTTTTACATATTCACATGAAGATTACACATTACCAAAAATCAAGTTATCTTTATTTGTTATAGAGAAATTAAAAAAATTGTAAATGTCATCGTTACTCCATTTTAACCCTTTAAATTCGAATTTTCAAATACATCCTTTCTTACGTTTGCACGTACACCTCAAGAAAAATTTGTATACAAATTTTCATCAATTTATTTTCTACAGGTTTTGCTGGACGTTGATTATTAATCACTCACGACATATATATGTAGATTTGAATATTTCATTGCCATTATACATTTACTTTTTTTTATAAATAAATAACTGAAGGCTCCATTGATACTTTACGGTTCTTTTTTCTATTTTAATTACATTTTCACTCACTCGGCGATTACAATTACAGGATTTTTCACTTGATATCCGATTCGAAAGAATAACAATATGATTTTGCCCACACCCTTTATCAATAAACAGTGAGGAACTACAGTAACGATACACAAAGAGAAAAAAAAGTTAAACGAAACTGACATAAGTCTTTATTATTTTTTATGACCGTATAAATACCTAGAAATAATAATAATAAGGATAATATAGAATATACCACTCTAGAAATTACACGGAGATGTTCCACTTGCCAAGGAAGAAAAGAGGCAAAGGAGAGATGGATATCGTTAATTTCCACCACAAGCAAGTCAAAGCAGAGGAGATACTGAAACGATACGGTATGCGGAAGATACCAGCATTAGCGATGCGGAACATCACCGCTCCAGCGAACCTGGAAAATACAATTTGATCCGACCGAAAAAATCGATGAAGAAAACAAGTTGATTGATGGAACAGCAAAGCACTTCCTAAAGCCCATTTGTTTTTTTGTAAAAAGTGATAGTATCGACTTTAAAGTCTCGTGAAAGCGGTTAAATTAGGAAATATATCCGCTGAGATAAACGGATTCAGATAGTTATTCAAGACCGGCTACCAAGGATTATAAGAAGTACATCTTCAAAGACACGGATGCGAACTCACCTCTGCAGATTATGCAAATAAGGCCATGAAAACATCGGTTACTCAACGTTAGCCGCTGTCGATTACCTCCAATGACAAAACAATTTTTTCAAGATGATCATCAGCGTATATGCAAACAAAAGGGACTAATTAACAACACTGAACTCTACAACAGGTATCGATCGCAAGCTGTACATAACAGCGAACGATAAAAAATTTACTGTAGTCGGGAACTGAGAACTGAGAGGACCACAATCATAATTGACCCTATATTGTTCTAGCAAAGTACACATCTAATTGATATCCAAGTGGCATCATTCTCTAATGTAAAATAAAAAATCAGGGGAAGTAAGTAAGTATTTACCTTTATCCAATAAGACCGAAGATCTCTGGCATCAGATTATAGTACTTATCGCGCCTGTAGTGATCGGTGCACTAGGAAGAATAACTCAACAGCTGCATTGTCCTTTACACCAAATAGGACTCAGGATCTTCACACTGCAACAGAAAATTGTTATTCTAGAAATACGTATGAGAAAGATTCTTGGCAGCGACAAACAAGAAAGAAAATGCTAATTAACAAAATAAAATTTACATAATAAATTAAATTCAGAATAAAAAATTTAAAAATACTTTTACACAAACATCTACACATTATGCTCTAGCCACAACTAATTTGTGCCCTTAGACCGTGACATGAAACCTTTATACCCGTACAGTAGTACAGAGAAAATAAATCCGGCTATCTGATATATTAAAAAACTTGTGAACATGTTAACTTAAACTTCAATCTTCAATCGCTAAAGGTGGACCTCGGATCACTCAGCCCCCACTACGTAGCTGCTATGATAATCCATGAACTGAGCAGCCGGAAGAGTCTGGCTCGATTCGTCGGGAGCATTTTCGAGACCAAGAACGGTGACCTGGGTAGTTCTGCGTCAGATAAAAATTAGGTAGCGGCCTTCTCAGGCTAGGTCTTTAAGGCCTAGCCTGAGGAGAACCCCCTGGTTGGAGGACTCCCCCAGGTCTGGCGACTTGGCCTAAAATATTGTGTTAAAAGTTCCGGGTCGATTCCTGTTAGAAAGAGGGGGGGGGGGTGATTTAAGTCGGTAGTCTGCTAATGGCGGTTGAATAAGACCACCAGTGAGAGTCCGACACTTCGTGCGTAAACGCATTGTGAAAATGCATTTACGCACGAACACAATGATGCCCAAATCGGATCGATTTTGGGGGAGAGGTGGAGGATGTTAAAAATACTCTGTCTTTGCTCTCCCTCCCCTTCTTCTATACTGTCTTTTTTGCGAGGAGGTGGACTCACCCCACAAAAAAAGTTATAAAAATTCTCTGTTTTTTGGTACATCTTATTAAATTCTTAACTGATACCATCATACTACGCCCCCAAAAAATATTGTACATTGTACGCCGGTGTATTACATAAATATTTCTTATCTATAATTCAACGCACAAGCTTTGAGCTTATGCAGTAAATTAATGAAATATATTGTTTGATAAAATAGATGAATACTAATCAACGAAAGATTATTCCATCATTTGTTCAAAGTGTATTGTCATTGTTAATTATAAATTGTATAAGTATTTATTACAAATCTTTTATCTAACGGGGGTATAATATAGAATATTTTGGAAAATTTATCGTTATACAAGTAGAAAATTTTAAATGTCATAGTAACCGCTGTACTATTAAAACATTTTACTACTACGGATTTAATTATATTAAAATATTTATAACAGTACATGTAAATAGAGAAATATTAAAATAACAGAATATTTAATCGCAATTCTTTATTTTCTTTAGGAAAAACCAACACTAAAAAAAAATACAAAAAAATTAAACAAATATTATAAAATTTCTGAAATACATTTTTTATAATTCATTAGGACCAGTAATGTATTGAGGAAAGAGTATTTTTAATATATGTTTTTTTATGATACGGTAATAAGAAACAACGCGCTACATTATAATACCTAAATAGAGTTTCGTATCTTGGAAGACGAATAGCTAAAGTTAAGATCCCATCACAAGTTCACAACTTAGGGAAAACAGTTACAGACGCAATATTCAACTTGTACTGGGATATCTCCCGCAACCCTTTTCCACGACCTGCAGTCCACATTGTTCTTGAATACATAGACACGTATATAACAAAATATACATAAGTTTTAATTTAACAAAAAAGTATTTAATACATAATCATTTTTTTTTTAATTTATTTTCAATATGCTTAAATTTACTTTTCTACTGGTAAAATAATAAAATTAACTTCAAAAAAAAATAAATTTTACAATTAAGGAAACATAAAACCAACAAAAAAATCTGAAAAGGTATAAAAACAAAAAAAATATTCTATTTGAAGTTTTTTAAATTTATATTTTTTTAAGCCATCATAAGATAAAATACAATCAAATACCAGCAACTTACCAACCCTCAATTTGAGGCTGACAAAAACAAACACAAGATTTAATGAACTGAATAGTATTATTATAAAGTATTAAAAATTATTATTTTAAAAATTTTAGTGCCTTTTTAAATATCAGTTTTATTATAATTTTTTTCGTAAATATTTCATTTAGCAACTTTTACTATTATTTCAATTTAAAATATTCGAAGATCTGTGATCCCTACCTAACTTACAGACACTCATGATTACCTACAGGCTAGATGAAACTAGTCTGTAATCCAGAAAACAATTGTTTTCTAGTAAGTTAGTCTTTAATTCGTCGTCCAGTAGTATTTTTACATTATACCGTAAAAAATCACGCTTTTATGGAAAAACGACCATTTTTAAGAAACGTAAAACGCAAGAAATCAGTAGCTTGAACAAAGTAAAAAAATTAGGGAAACGTAAACTACCACTGAGCGTTGGTTGAGATTTATAGGCTTTTTTTTTGTATACTGCAATGTTTTTCACTTTGCTTTGTTACAGTTTTGAATATCAAACTGGTATGCATTCCATCACTGGGTACTAATAATTCAACAATTAGTTACGATGTGACAAACTGTTATATAAAACAGTTTTCTACCCGTCTATGTAATCTTTGGTTTAAGAAAATATTCTTCAGTTATTTTTATCTCAGACATCAGAAAACTGGAACGAATATTTTGCGACCAGAAACTACGTTATTTTTAGCTGTAAGTTTGAACAAACTGATCGATTTCAGTGTAGTTTTCTTAAAATGATCTATTATTTCAAAGTAAAATATATTTTTTTGTCGAATTAGTTTTACGTGTGATTGAATTTTGATGAAGTGAACCCTAAGAGAACACGGTGGCCAGCCGTGCTGCCAGGGATGGTCATCACACGTATACTTTTGAAATATCTTTGAGGTATTTTGAGATCTTTGAAACTCGAACGTAAAACCAGTTTTCACGTACTGTAATTTAGATCATTAGGGGTTTTTTTAACATTTTTAATTAAAAACAAAAAAAAAATTAACTTCAACATTTTGAAATGTAACCAAATTAAAATTAAATTTCAACTACTACAAATTATTATTAGTAGGCATCTCAGGAGATACGTTTGATGGAGATTTATTATTAGATTGCTTCCTTCTTGGTACCTACACGAATTCTCGTCACGGTAAACCATTTCAATGTAATATTTTCAGTACCATCAATACTTCAGGCACCCAAGGGGCAACAACTGCGCATGTTTACGGTTTCTAAATTTTGGTAAGTTATACAAAAATAACGACCTAAAGTTACGATCTAAAATCATTTTTCCCCGATTCGGTTTAAAAAAAAATAAAAATCATTTTATTTTAATTTAATGTAATTAGGCATGTAAAAACCATAAGCGGTAAAAAACAGTCGGTTCTAACAAAGAAAAAGGCGAAAAAACAAAAGCTAAGTCCTGATAAAAATAAGAAACAATGGAGAATACACATGGAATAAGTACAACCAACGGTGAGCAGAAAGCTGTCAGAATTACGAGACTAACAATCAATATTTATATTCTACAGCTTTCTAACCAATTTTCTTGAATATTTACACAAAAATACTTTTACCCCAAATCACAATGACATCAGTCTATTTATTTAAAAGATAAAATAATCCAATGTTACACAAATAAGATTATTTTCAAACGAAATGGGAAGCTTCAAATTAAAGTTTTCTTTTAAGTTGTTTTCCACTTTAATTATCAGAAAAACTTATTATGAAACCGTTACAAAAACTTCTCTGTAAAAATAAAAAAGGAACCATTGAAATATGGAAGTTTGATGAAATATAATGCTAAAAATAGATAAAGGTAAAAATATACAGGTTGAATACCTCCACCATTTCACGTCAGGTAAAAATATTAAAAGGCGATGGGAAATGAAAAAAGAAAGAAAAAATAAAACATTGATCTTGGTTTATTACAGGAATAATTACGATTTCAATGGCAAGTATAAAAATTCAAATAATAAATCAAAAGAATAAAATTTCATGGAATAAAAAGCAAATTTGTTTTATCGTCAGGTAATTACAGTCATTGTGGCAACACGAGAAAAAAATTATTACCATAGAAATGAAAATTTATAAAAACTAAGAAAATATTTAAAAATTATTATTTTTATTTCATTCACCACGTTAAACAATAGAAAAAAGCGATAAGCAAATTTTATTCTACAGAGCGTTCGGAAAGTTGCTGTGTATTGGAATTATGGAAGTGTAGTGACGAAACTTTGTATTTTTATTTTATAGAAATGAATGCTGCAATAACTGGAATAGTTAATAAAAGGTGTTAAAAATGACCTCTAAAATCATTGCGACAGTACACATGTTTCAATTTATTGTCAAACACTTTAACCGGTTGATATACTGCAATGTCTCGTGCGTATGCCGTTATTGCGGTTTTTAGTTCGTCAATTGTGCACGGTCTGTTGTGATACATTGCTTGTTTTGCTGCCCCCATAGAAAGTAATCTGGGGGAGTCAGATCCGGCGATCGTGCAAGCCACAAACCCTTGAAATGATTCGTTGACCGAAGAATTTCGTAAAATCTGGTGGAGTCAGATCGGGTGATTGTGCAGATCGTAAACCTTTCGAAATGATATCGTTCACCAAAGACATTTCGTAAAAGGGTCATTGACGTTGTAGCGCCGGTCGGAGCCAACCGTGATTGATTTCCACTTCTGTTAACTGACTAATGACGCTTGGTTAAAACAGCACAATTACGATCTCTATTAAGTGGATTTTTAAAAAAGATTGGTCCTGCAATGCGCGCTCTACTCACACCGATCCAGACTCCAATTTTTGCTTCGTGTAAAGATTGTTCGTGTGTGTGTAATTTATGGAGTTAGTTATCGACCACAGTGTATTTTGTGAATTAATATACGCTCCCAGATGAAACCTGCTTCATCTGTAAAAAAACGTAATGTCGGGGATACCTACGGAATTTTCGTCAATAAAAGGTTAAAACTGTTGACTGTTTCAGTTCTTTTCTTACAGCTTATGTGCGGTAGCAAGTACAGCGGCAAGAAATTGCCGCTGTACTAACTTACGCGTTGTTTAAGCAGCTTCTGTTCGTTTAGATTTTCCACTTCGATCAGTATCTTCAACAAAGCCTGTTGTCCGAAAGTTTTCGTTAATACTTGAAACCGCATCGCGATGAGGAACTATCCAAAATAGTATTTGGAAAATTTTCAGAAAACTTGTGCTTCTCTAAATCTTGTCAACTTTATGAAAGGCGAGTTTAACGAGAAAAATGTATTCCTCTACCAAAAGAAGCATTACGTTTTTCGCAAATATTGATTCCAGTAAACGAAAACACAAAACGGAACCAAGCAAATTCAATTACAACTTAACTAAGCCCAACGAACCCACAGGGCAACCAACGTAACGCCGAAATAACAGAATGCACCACATAATTCTAAAGCATACTGCACAGCGACTTAAAATCTAAAAGGAAATGATAAAAAAGTAATTGCGAATTGCCAACCTTGACGAAATTCGCAGCTTCATTGAGCCTATAAATAAAAAAATAATAATAATTTTGAACTTTATTATTATTTACTATTTTCAAATGTAAATCAACCGCTTCAACTTTTTCAAACTACCTAAAAAATAAGAATGATAATAATTAATAAAATAATTAATTTTCAATGTTTTTTGGAAAATTTTAGGCTGCTCAAAAAAGTAAAAATATTTTAATAATAAAACCATCGATAAATTTTAACACTTCAATTCATTGCTATCATATGCGATATAAAATAAATTTTACTAAATAAGGTAAAAAAGATAAAATGTAGGTTAAGTTTTGCGTTATTAGAACAACGTAATTAAACCCACCGGGTTGGTCTAGTGGTGAACGCGTCTTCCCAAATCAGCTGATTTGGAAGTCGAGAGTTCCAGCGTTCAAGTCCTAGTAAAGCCAGCTATTTTTACACCGATTTGAATACTAGATCGTGGATACCAGTGTTCTTTGGTGGTTGGGTTTCAATTAACCACACATCTCAGGTATGGTCGAACTGAGAATGTACAAGACTACACTTCATTCACACTCATACATATCATCCTCACTCATCCTCTGAAGTATTATCTAAACAATAGTTACCGGAGGCTAAACAGGAAAAAGAAAGGGAAAAGAAAGGACAACGTAATTAAAAAAAGCTGACAACACAGTTGTAGGACTTCATCGTCACGTGGATTTTATTCCTACAACTGTGGGTTTTTCTGATGCTCGGCTTACACACACAACTTAATTTAAACAATTTTCTTTTTATGTAAATAAAACCAAATTTTTTTTGGTTTATTTAATTCAATAATTCTAACTAAAGCGCGCGTGCATACCGTATTTAATTCGCATTTCCGTATGCGCAAGTGTGGCGGTACTAGCGGCGATGGTTGCACTAACTAAACTAATGTAATTTCACAACGTACACAGTAGATAGAACAAATTTCGCTCGTACGGTCGACAGACTGATGCGAGGCTTAACGCATCAGGTACCTAGTCGTCCGGGCTATCGAGTTCGAGACCCAGCCAGACCGAGTTACTTTTTTACATCTTGAATATTACTCGTTTACTTAATTTTACCGCTAACCTGTGACGTCACAACATAGCAGATGACTACAACAGTTGTACATCATTGCTACCGATCTTTGAAATATTAAATAAAATAAATAATTAATATTTATAATGAAATATAATAATAATTTCATTATATAAAATATATAAAAATTTCCCACTGTAAGATGACGAGGGAAAAGGGAATTTCCCACAGGGAAAAAGGGAAATTCTAATATGGTGGACTTCGAAACTAGCGGACCTTGTGGTAGTATTGGAGTGGTATGCCTACATGAAGCAGTACGCTATTAGTTTAGAGCATTTTCTTCGGCGGGATTGCGATGTTACGAAATTTTTTTTGCGAATATTATTTTTTAATTGTTAACAGAGCGCCTAAAAAGAATATTACCTTAATTAGGTGAAATCTTGAGATACTGAGGTGACCTTGCGGTACAACCTCACTACTTGACCGTTTAACTTAAGAATTTAATGGCATCAACGTCCCGTATGTTAGGAGTAAACTGACAAAGTTTGATCAAAATAGGTCCAGTAGCTCTGGAGATATAAGATAATTTTGAGGCTGACACCGAAACCACACGCGAGCGCGTGCATACGAACATTAACATCCGGACATTCTCCATCCGTTTTTTTGGTTTTTTGAATTCCGTAGGTGTCAAAACGTCAAGTTCCGTTGACAACCGCATATGCTCAAACGGGACCGATTACAATACTTTCTCTTCCAGAGCTATTGCTCTGCTATACCTCTATCTAGACGGGGAAATAAAAAAGCAATTTAAATCGGTCACATTAAAACAAATGGATTATTTCTTTAGAAATAAATCACGAATTCTAGAACAGATAAATCGGCAAACGGACTAACATTTTACGAATAAAGTTGAAAGAGATATATTTCCTCATTCGGTAATAAATTTATTACTTAATTATAATTTTCTTATTTTCTTTAACCAAGAAAAATAGTGATTTTGTATCGATTGATACAACATACAGAAACTATTTAATAATGCACAATATAATTATGTTCGATTTAGTAATAATAAAAATAATAATTTGAAAAATAACAACTGATTATAAAAAAATGTAATTCATTAAAAAAAAAACTATCAAAGGGATGATCATAACAAGTTCGTTCCAATACCTTTAGAGAGAACATCTCCACTCAGATATTAAAAAGCAAAGAGAGATCGCATTTTGTAGAATTCCCCTTACTCCAGCGAATAATAGTCACTGAAAAGATTATGACAATAATCCAATTAGAACCCGGTACAAAAGGATTCAGTACTCCGCCGAGTAGTATTATTACATTATTCGGAAAAATGGGGAAGAATATTTTTTTCATACTAATTTTCATTTCATTTCTTGTAAAATTTTTACTTCTGAAAGAATGAGATTCTATTTAAATTTTATAATATTCCTTTTTTTGGATTAAAGAAAAAAATTCCTCGCATAATTACAGTTGTTTTCACAATTTACTTTTGTCACTTCTTTTTAATTATTTAATACGTAAATAAGTTTTTGTATAAACAAATATTAGCGAATGGGGGATAATTTTTTTAATATATATATATATATTTTTTTTTTTAACCACAAATGGTATAATTGTTTTTGTTTAACTTCTTTTAATTCCCAAGAAAAAGTAGGAGGGATATTTGAACATGTGCTTAAGTGTGTGAAGTGTAGTTACGTTCAGTGTGAATATTCATTCTTTCGATTGTTTCTTGTCAATTCGATTGACACACCTCACGACATTTTGACGTCAACCGTAGGGGACACATTGACAATGTCAAGTTCTGCAATCCGATACCCGTCAATATGACCTGTAGATACATCACAGCGTTGGGGTTGGATAGAAAGCTATGAACAAAACTCACGTTTTATAGAAAGTTCTCGATACGATCGCATCTGATTTGTTGAGTAACGTTTTAGATATATTATAAAAGTGATCAAATTAAATCAATGTTGTACGACATTTTCTTACATAAAAATAGTTATTAAAAAGTAATATCTTAAGTTACGCTCTTTTTTTATATATGAATCGATGAATACAGTTAATGAATAAAAATTATCTAAATGAAACCCTGCGGTCGTACTTATTACATCTAAACATAACTTATTAATGTATTTAAATTTATCATTATATTAGTCGCGTTTAAATCATTTGTAGTAAGATAAAAGCTTCACAACTCTTCTCATAATAATGAATACTTACAAATTTCAGCGTTATAATAATTTTTCCACAATAAATTATCTGTTAACTCCCTAATTGATAATTTTTTTTATCTGTTGTTGATTATTCAGATATTATGGACTTCAGCCGTACTCCACCAGAGATAATATCGAAGTATTTTTTTTTATTAATAAGTTACATACTTAAAATTTTTTATTAACCTCCTGTTACCTAATGTAATTTAAGTTTGTTATAAAATCTTTTTTTATACTTAGCGTAAAAAATAATAATCTTATAGAATGTTTTTTGATATGCATATTTAAAAAACGTTATCGTTAAAAAATTATTTGCGGTATTAAAACAGAATAGACTTTTTTCACCTTAGTTTTGATCGATTCTCTCTTCAGATCGGTTGAAATTTTGCGATTCTTGTATTTTTCATAAAATACGCATATTTTGAGAAAACACTGAGCCTTCCTTAAAAGTTTTGAACGACATAGATGTAAACTTTTTTTCATATTTTCAATTAATTTTTATTAAATTAATGTTGGATTCAACTTAATGAGTATGAGTAAGGAAAACTAAGAAATTTTAAAATGCTACGGCAGAAGTAACTTAAATACGTTTTATATGCAGACTTTCACTAAAACATTGATCTTAAATGATGAAAGTACACGGGTAATTCGCTAAGCATCATTATCAGATTCATACAGAACTTCTTTAACAGAGAAGAGGATTAGATCTCGAGCGGCTATACTAACTCATTAATTTTTTTTTTTTACTTATGTTAAAGATAAGGTATGTAGAATTACTGCAATTTTGACCGGCCATCATTCTGTAAGGAATCTATTTATTTAGTTGTGGTTCGCCCCAATAATTTTGTCTTTAAGTAAGCTTTAAAACGTTTGCCTTATTTTTATTTGCCGACAGTAGAATTACTACGGCTATTTATAAAATTCATCGAGCAGATCAACCTTTAATAAAAATTAAAAAACAAGTTTTTGATAACAGACGGAAATATTTTTTGCTTAATTCATTATAAAAAATTTACTAATTTAATCATTATTAAAAATAAAATAACGAAACAAAAACCTAATCTATATAAATAAAAATGTAAATGTTCGTTCAAAGTTTTAAATCTCCGAAATTTCCTTCACCGAGTGCTTTGAAATTTTGATACAACGTTGCATTCGAATACGGGCGTTTTTATATATCTACTATTTATATACCTACGATGTCACATCTGACAGGTAAAACATGCTTTTTTGAAGGACGCAACCGCTATACTAAATATTTTACGATTCCTTTTCAATGTTTCTGATATGTGTGTTCGCAACAAAATAAAAAACTACTGGACCGATTTACGCTCGGGGAAAATGGAGAAAGAAAAAAATTGGAAAAGGGAAGAAGGGGAAAATGGAAAAAAAAAGGGAAAAGGAAATGGAAAGGGGAAAGGAGTTAAAGAAAAGGGAAAGGTAAAATTTTGTGAAGTTCCATAATGTTCATTTTGTTAATGTTTTATCAGACTTTTAATTGTGTTCATTTAATCTACATGTCAGATAACGTTGAAAACTTTAATCGTTCGTTGAAATATATCGTTCCAATCGACACAAATTTATCATTTGTACGCGACCTAATTTTCAATCAAAATTTTAGATCTAATTTTAATTCAGACCGTTGCGGTAATGACACATAACTAATAATTCTTCTCCAAATAATTTTCTGTTATTAAAAAAAAAAAAAAAAAAAACTGCGTCAAAACGAGTCGCCCGTTAATAAAAAACTTACGCGACAAATATTCAAAGAGTAACGTACGGCGCGAATTCAAATACGTCTAGTCTCTTTCCGTTCCGTCAAGGATAAAAATAAGTTAGGTTGTATAATTTATTATAAATAAATTTGAATATATTTAATAATAATGGGTATAGGTAATTGTAGAATATTATTCAAAAGGAAATGTTTTTAACGTGCAAAATTTTATTTTGGTGATATAATTTCTACTTTTAAGTCTATCGTGGAATATACTTCGCATTTAAGGAAGTAACAACAACGCTATCTCTCTATCTATGTTAATTTGACTGCACGCAATTACTGAAAGTATATATTAACGAAAATAAGATCCTTTTACGTAACGAATTTTTTTCGTTTAGTATTCTGATCTATTAAGGAAGGTAAAAAAAGAAAAAAAACTTTTCACAGTATTTTACTTTAACGAATATTAAAGATCTAACCCTATGTTTTTTTTTTAACGGTATAAAAGTATTGAAAATTCATTGGATTAAAAATAAATATCTTACTTTTGGATTTTTACAACCGATTCCTTTGTAATCGATTCATAGTGTAAAAAATAACCGATCACTATAAAACGCAAACATTAACCGTAAGAATAGATCATCAGGTTTATAAAAATATAAAATAACGGTTTGATTTCAATAATTTCTATAATTTCAATAAAAATTATAAGTAAATTTATTACCGACGATTTTCATTAGTACAGGTTTTAAATGCCAAATTTGATAGGAATAAATTTGTAAGCGTATTACTCTAACAATTACGCCAAAATTACTTAACGGTTGTTTCATACTGGATCGGCAGACACACAAAGGATTCAAACGTACAATCTGTCGGTTTCAGAGAAGATCCCGTTATACCGAGGTAGGAAACTTTTCTACAAATTACCGGTGCGAAGAACAGAAATGTCCTTGAGGAAAAACAATTTTTAAAAATTCTGTAGGGCTATCTGATAAATAAAACAATTTATCAAATATATGAAGATCAACTGTAAAACATGATGAAAGATGTACCTTAAATTTACAAATAGCTTAATTAATTCATTTCCTTAATGTGTATATGTAAATGTTGTATATAAATGTGGAATGCTGCGTTATCAGGTGTAATCCATGGATTATATGACTTTATGTATGCATATGACATCGTATATGTAACTATAAAATTAGCAGTTTTTAAGTGCCTTGACTACGTTCGGATATTGAATAGTTTCTACTATTTTAACAATGTTAATGAATAAAAAAAAATATTACTATCAATCTTTCATCAGTTATTTTAACATCCGTAACCTATAGAAATTACACCGCCGTATGTAATTCACTAATTTATTGTTTCCGTATAAAATTATGATTTAACTAGAAAAATCATTTCAAAAAACAAAACTAATTTATTAATGTGTGAATTAAAATTCAATATTATTTTATTATTTTGATCGGAATGAGGTTAATCCAAGTTGCAATTAGTAATATCGGTTTTGTCATAATGCTATTGTCGGTATCTGGCTTTAAAAGACGCCGAAGATTTGAAAAAAATTACGATTTGTATTGCTTGTTAGTTAAATATTTTTATTATAAATTTCCTTTTTTTTTCATTACATTTAATTCACGACTTGTCCGTGCTGTATGTGAATTTGATTTGTATTTTATTCTAATTCTAATGTATTTTATGATTTGTAGATCTCTTTTTTATTCGACGGAACGTGGTTTTTCATTTTTTTATACGCATTCGTAGTAATATTTAAAGAGTTATTGCTCCTTTAATTTGTGCATCCACATACAGACGAATGTTTTAGCGGTAATGCTGTTCTAGCATTCAAACTCACGCGTCTACTCAGAATATATATAAAATAAAACTGGAACGCTACAAAAAATATTTATACTGAAAATACGGGAAGTAGACGTAAACATATTCTAGTAAGAGCACGCAAAAAGAAACGTTCGCATTTGCCAAACGCGTAAAAGTTCAATAAACATGGTGTACGTTATAACCTTTCGTAACATTATGGCCACTGATAATAAAAAAAAATTAAAATCTTTCTGGGAATTGTATTTGTAATTTTCACATATTAAAAATGTTATTTTTAACTATTTTTTATTAAACCAACATCGACATCGGTGAGTAAATATAGTGGAAAGTTAAAATTCTTTAATGAAATTTTGATAAAATAAAATCACACCGTTCGGTGCTTCTGTTTTCGAGCTTTGAATTATTATTAGGTAGTTCTGTCCTCATAATGAAAACAGAGATATTAATATAACATGAAAATAATAAATATAACCCGGACGCGTCGTGAATTTAATTCAACGAAACGATGTAAAATCTACAGATATAATAAAATGAACAAAACCACAAATTAAATGAACAAACGATACAACTTTCACATATTATTATTTAATTTAACACCAATTTCCACAACGGTCATAACCACTTAAAAACTCTCGCTAATTGTATTTAGTCAACAACGTACAACTACCTAACTCCGTTAAAAAAATTCGGAAAGAAAATTCTGAAATAATTCTTTCAAAAATTAAAGATATGTATAAATAAGAATAATCATGATTTTTAAAACATTTACGATGTAGAAATTTACTTTTCTATTACGTATAGACATTTTATGATATAATCAGATATTTATACGATTACAGATATAAAGTTGTTGAATATTTTAATTTATAATACGTAAAAATATTCAAAATTATTAATTTAAAAAATATATATAAATGAAAAATTGTTATGAAGTCTATTCTAAAATAGTAATGGCACGCGACAAAAAAAAATAATGGATGATATACTTATGGAAGAAGAGTGTGGTTTCAGAATGGAGCCTTTTTTACTGTAAAAAAATTATTGAGAAATACAAGAAATACAATATCGAAACTCACATCGCTTTTGTAGATATACAAAAGCCTTTCGATTAGCGGTAGAGAGATTTCGTAACGAGTTCTAGAGAGAAAAGGAGTACTTTCCCTCTTAATAAGTGTGATTAAAAGACTTTACACGGCTACGAGCCTACCAATAAATACAGGGCGGAAATTGTTAAATAATTTAAATGTAAATCAGGAAATTAGATTAGGGTGCAACTTACCACCGATTTTGTTTAATTTGTATTTAAACAACATTTAAAAAAATTTAGTTTGTAAGTGTATAGACTTAGGGATTGTCCTGTATTTAAATGCCACAGCATACGCAGATGATTTAATTTTCATTCAAAATTCTGAAGATAAATTGTCGATTTCGTAACGGGTACCACGATTCAACTTCTGGAAAATTTTGACGTATCTTCGCGTTTCACATCCCCAGACCTCAAAACCACCGTCAGCTCAAAACTTTATATATATTTCTCTTTCTTGTGGACACGATAACTGTCGTAATTTTGTGCCAATCATTTTCAAACTGTTCTTTAAAAATAACTTGTCCGAAAATCTTGGTCTAGTTAGTTAATGGCCAAAATCGGACAATGAGAATGGAAATGAAGGGGTGGCTTTTTCAAAAAAATACAAGATCGCTATAAATTTTTTGTTAAGTAAAATATCGAATCTGTTTAAAAATCCTACTATTCTTTGGATAAGAGCCTAAAACTTATTTAAGTAACGTTTTTTAATATCACTAACCGTTGTTCCAGTGTGTGGAAAAATAAAAACCCTTAATAGACACATTATCGAATCGGTTTAAAGTGGTCAGTTTTTGATATGACCAAGGAATGACCAAAGTTTTGCTGGAATTGTAAGAAGATGGGCTTGTCGTATGCTAAACATGTGAAGCATTTTTTTACATGAAACCTGTTGTATTGAGTAAATTTCAAGTTTTTCTTAATTTTAAGGTGGAAATCTCTTTTAGTACCGGTGAAATCTACATCCGCCTTCCGGTGTGCCAAAAGCGATTTTTTAAGTTAATTTTGTGAATATCAAAAATCATATTTTGTTTTCACTTTCTTTTTTTTACCGTACAAAATAACAATGTATCTAACCAACTTAATGATGATGTAATTGTTTGTATTTCATGACTTTAGATAATATATTTTTTATTATTAATTTAGGTAATATTTTTTAAATTAATACCATAGAAAAGATAATGCGGTATATTATCAAACTAAAAGGGATTAATTTTGATTACTAAATTTAATTTTTTTGAACATCATTTTTTATGAGATTAATTTTCATAATATCTTAGAAAAAAATATAGGAAAAATCAAATTAATCAATAGTAGTATAAATGTAAAAAATATTTTTTAAAGGGTCTTTTGTATAATCATTCAGTAATGAAAAAAATTAAAAATATGAAGACGATTCCAAAAATCTGGTGGGAAATTTGTGAAGGAAAGGGAATTTTTAACCGTTGTTTGCTATACCGATTACCGTCATACGTAGTGTATTTCTTAGATATTTATAATTCAATTTCTCTGTCACAATAATAAAATCAAAATTAGCAACGTTCTATTTGATCGCACGCTGTAAAAAAAAACGCTTAGATAAATAATTTTAACCTTCTTTGCATATTTTGTTAAATTCCAAAGAACTGTTTGTATTATATGTATTTTATGAAATATATATCTTATTATATGATTAAGTAAATCGATGTGATATAATTAAAATTAAAAGTTACCGGACACTCAAAAAAATATTTTTAAATGAATCGTTAAATATCTGTTAGAAATTTATATTTACATATATATCTGACTTATAACCAATGATTAAATACGAAAACGAAAAGTAGAAACCGCCTGAGTTAAACCAACACTTCATAAAGCGAGTTGATTTTACTCTTGTATTAAATTCGTTTATTTAAATAATATTTTAGGTCTCTCAGAATCATATATTAAGTAATATTTCATCGATAAAGACATAAGTATTGTTACAACATACACGTAAAACAAAAGATAAACATAAAACAACCGTCCAAAAACTCCTGTATTAATTAATATAACAGGAATATAACTAATCTAATGTTCCTCTCGTAAAATCATATGCTAAGACTGTAATTTGGCTAAGAAAAGATGACGTGTGAATTTTTGCTTTTACAATTTTTACTTTCCTGGCATCGTAGCTTTTGAGCTACGATGCAAGAAGGAATGTATAGTAATCACTCAAAAAATGGGATATGGATTTTTTCAATTCCCAACCTTTTTTGACCCAGGAACCCCCCCCCCAAAAAAAAACTAGGGGAGTAATGTTTATACGTACGCACGCATGTACGTGTGTTGACTTATATGAAACTTAACTTCTGACTGGGTAAAGCGATTTGGATGAAATTTAACACAGAGAATCGTGTATACGTGGTAATTCGTCGGTAAAATTTTGAGTTCAATGTTTCCAAGGGATAGGGTAGGAAAAATGTTGTTATTAAGATAATATTTATTATATTTTCAGGTAAGAACACTATAATTTCCACGATGAGTACTGTTTACCTTTCTCTGCTTCTTTCTTTTATTTTTTCATATAGCAGAAAATAATCTGGGGTTGCTTTCCGATTTGTTGGAAGTTGGCTTTGATGAGGGTACTCTTAAAATCAGGAAAGGGAGATCAGCAGTTATCGACCCATCAGCCTCTTGCTGGTAATCGGCAAGTTGCTTGAAAGGCTGGTTGTGGAACGGCTCTGGGAAAATATCGATATGAACTAGCTTCTAAATCGAGGCCAATATGGCTTCATGAAAGGGGTTGGCACCGAGGATTACATCTTAACAGCTCTTGCCGAGGTGGAAAGCGCCGACTGTAAATATGTTTTGGCAATTTTTATTGTCATAGAGGCAGCATTTTTTTCCTTGTGTTGGAGTTCTGTCCTCTATGAGTTGGAACGACGTAATGTTCCCATAGGCCTGCAGGCCGTAGTACACGACTACTTGTCTGATCGCACGGATCTGTTTAAACATGCCCACCTAATTGTGGAAAAGTCCGTCACCAGGGGAAGTCCGCAGGGCTCCGTTCTCGATCCCTTGCTGTGGAACCTGGTATTCGACTGATTTTTGGAACTGACATTCCCGGAAGGGGTCACGGCCCAGGCTTTCGCCGATGACTGTCTCCTGTTACTTCGTGGTAACTCACGACCGCAGCTAGAAGACCGAGCGCAGGCGGCTTTTTCAACCGCAGAGAACCGGATGGACATTCAAAATTTAAAGATTTCTATGTCCAAGAGGAAGTTTATGCTTCTCAAGGGTGCAGACAAATTCCGAGGTGCACCCGAGTTCGAGTTCATAAGTACCGAAGTGTTTTATTTGATAAGAAGTTGCTGTTTAGCAATCGCATTAGGCAAGTAGCGGCGGACGCCGTCTCAGTGATGCACAAGCTGAAAGCGATTGCTCGAAAGTATTACGGACTGTTGGGCCGTCATTTTTACATGGTGTACCGAGGTGTCTTCGAGAGTATGACCTCTTACGCGGCGTCCGTTTGGGCGGATAGGTTGGAAAGAAGTCGAGCACTTATTCAGAATTTAAGTAGCGCTCAACGCAGAGCCTTAATTGTATGCACTGCTGTTTTAAAACAGCCTCCTACGAAGCTATCGCTCTATTGGGAAAGGCTTTCCCAATCGATTTAGCGGTGAAAGTTCGGGCGGCCGTATGGAAATCGCGAAGAGGCAAAGAGGCCGAGGTATTTGGGATGCGGTTTCGAGTCGGGTCTGTACCGGAGCGGAACAGTGATCTCAATGCACCGGTTCTAAATTTCGAATAGTCGCCATCTCCCGCCTGCGGAGGAGGCTTTACAGCCACGCGACGGAAGCATGGCAGCAAGAATGTCACGCCAGACTAAGGGAAGGTTCTTGTGTAGAGTTATACAGGATCTGGGGGGATGGTGTGCCTCTTCTTCGTTTATAAGGGCAACGGGAGCCCGAGTGATCTCCAACCGTGTAAATTTAAACCGATATTTGTTTCGGTTCCGCCTGGCAGCTGATAAGCTGTGCGTCTGCGGGAGGTCCAGTCGAACTAACACATGACGTCCGACTGCTCAGCTCTTGGGGTGGACAGAACTCAGGCCACCCTGGAACTTAGAGGTCAAAGGTAAAATTGGCCACTCAAAAGCGGCGAGTCAATGTGGTGAGAGCCGCATTGTCGGACCGTGTGAGAGTTCCTAGATGCGGTTGCTTCGTTCAACCGACATCAGTAGTTTGCCTAAGGGAAACGACTCCTACGGCGCTGCTGTAGGAAGCTAACTGAGAAATATGGCTGGCTACCGGCCAGATTAAGGCTCCAAGCGCTAAAATGGTGGTACTTGCTGGCATTCAGTGCCCTAGGCGTGGTAGCAAATTACTGTCTTTGACGAGATAAATTTAATTATCGATAGTCATACATGTTTTAGTAGTTGACGGGCTGCGCCTACCCATTTTAGTTCCATGAGTGGGGAGCCATCAAAATTAATTTTTTTTTTTCTTTAAAATCTTTTTGTTTTATTTTCATATATCATAATTTTTCCACTATAAAAAAATAAATAACCGATGTCAGGAAACTATTACAACTTTGTTGTCTGCTTTTTAATTAGCAGTCAGGAAAAACTCTGTTCTGTTTTACAAAATTTTATTAATAACTCGTTTAAGCAGGAAACAGAGCGCTTACTTAAATTAAATCTCTGTGCTCTGTAATGTCGACAAAAATTCTGTAAAACTTTAAGTAAAGTTTCAAAAAATTTTCCACGTAAATTTTTCTAAAGTTCATTTCAACGATATAAAAAAAAATACTTTCTGTAAAATCTGGAAAGTAGATTATATGATATTTCAGAATAGATTCTGTAGAAGTAATTAAAAATTCTATTATTTTTAACTATAATCGCTTGGAGATATTTATTAAAATATATTCTCGTTTAGTAAATCATAAAAAAATAAAAAACAATTTTGTGTGACGGAGAGTGAATTGTTTCCCATATAACAAAACTTTCTTGAACAAACACAACTTACCAGTAAAAAATAATTATTCTTAATTTTTGAGATTTTTACTGAAAACTATCAGGAAGATGAAATTTAAAAATAAGTAACTATGATTACAGATTCAAATTTCTAAGGGAGTAAAAGCCAAAGGTTTACTTCATCTATAACGACGTCCCTACTGGCTACTTATCTTAGTAAAGACAGCTTATCTAATCATAGATTTTTATTACTGGTAAAATGGATTAATTTTTCAAAGTACTTTAAAAATCATTTGTCGGTTACTTCTTCAATCTGTATAAGTACACAATTATAAATGGATGTGTGTGAGTGTATGTATGTGTGTGTGTGTATGTGTGTGTGTGTGTGTGTCTTTTATATATAAATACAATACCTTAGAACAAGTTCGCTACGAAGAATAGAAATAGTCAAAATTTTAAACTTAATTTTTCACCTAAATTCTTACATCATATACAACGCGATTAAGTTAACAATTCAAAATGTTATTACAGGAATAATTAGTGGTAAATTACAATAGGTTCTCAGTTTGAGAAATTCTCATTAAATAATGGAATAATCTAACTAAATTTCCAACCAAATATCTCCTAAAAATTTTCTTTATCGATCGGTAAAGGAACCGCTCTCATCCGAAGAACCTTTCAAATTTAAAAACGAATATCGGTACAAATATATGAACTCTAAGATTATTTTGTTAAATATCTTAATATTAATATAATATAGGAAATGAAACTATTTAAAGAATTATGAAAACTTGAATCGTTAGTTGAAGTTGTAAAAAATGGCCGATCGGAAGAAACACGCTACCTGATGTCACCGCTTAAGCGTAAAGGAGAAGGAGCTAAAGTAAACGTCTATTAAGCGGTTTGAAGTCTACCTATGCATGATAAAAAGCAATATGAAATGTTTATTACGTGTAAATTATAACTATAACGATATAACGTTATTTTAGACGGGTTATATATTATTTAATAAGATTTACATTGTGCGTTTCATTAAAACTAAAAGAGAGTGCAACTTATTTCTGAGTGGGATATAAGGTAGCCGAGTTAGGCGCAGGCTGGTACAAAACTACCTTATGCGCATTATTAATTCTTGTGCAAGAACCTTCCCGGGTACCGGCTGGCACTCGCGTGACAACAATTAGCTATAACCTCTATGAAATGAAATACTCTTCTCAGATTACTTACATATGTGTACCTCTTATATAAATATTTTTTATTTTTTATTTTTTTACTTATATCATTTGCTTCTAAATTATAAAGACTCGCAATAATTCAAAACGAGGCAAAACGTAGTTTAAAAACAAAATTAAACTTTTATATAATATTTTTAAATTTTAGAAAACACGACCCAGGAGAAAAACGTAATTACTTTTCTTTGACGTAAAGAAAGATACACGAATATATTTTTAAGATATATTTGATCTGAAATTTACTGTAAATTTATGGCCAAATGTATTTCTTCCTTATTATTTATGTAATTCATACTGATGAAATTGCGGTACGTAAAACTAAAATATTTTAATCGAATTTCCTACGATCGAAATTTTGTGATTTCTTAAAATATCATCGGTAAAGTAAATGTAATAACCAGGGATACGGTTACTTTTTATCAGTTTATTTAAAGTATAGATTTTTTCCTCAATAAAAAAAAATATATATATATATTTTATAATATATATTCGTACATACATGTATTTGGATTCGAGCAGAAAAAAAATCAAACCTATATCAAAAATAAAAGTTATATATTTACATTTTATAAACGTATAATAGTATTTGCTTGTTTATCAATATAATCGTTTAAAATTTATTAATATACAATAAAAAAGTTGGTATTTTTCAGTTTAAGATCGATTATTCATCCCACTCCAACAACCATCTATTTTTTACGATAACTTATACATAACTAATTACATTTTATTAAGTAAACTACACTTTGGCTTCCTAATTTTAAATGTTATTTACACTTCAAAAAAGTTTTGGGTATTTAATTCATTTTTTTTCAAGGCCAATATTAATTTTTTGAAAATAATATTATGGTTGTATAATAACAATAATAGTTATTACAAAACCATAATATTATTACTGCTATTTATCAGAAGGTATTGATATCTCAAAAATATTCAGTACAATAAAAAATGGTTATGTTGAACGGTACAAGTGAAAATCTCAAAGAGACGCGTTTAAGATCTACGAATAAATACGCTTTGGTATTTTTTTAACGATAATCAATAATAGATAAAAAGGAATTATTAAAATAATAAGTGCAGAATGAAGATTACAATAAATTAATATTAAAATAAAACTACAAGAACGCAAAAAATATATCTCCTGCAAAATTATATTCTATCTCTAAATTCTATCTCTAAAATCTGATTTGGGCTACGAACTTGTTGTTTTGGGACCATTACGCACCTGGTGTTTCTCGGAAAAATATAATTTTTGCTATCTAACATGTCATCCTTTAAGTTGCAACATAAAACAACTTTAAAAACCTTGAAAAGGATCCCAAAAACCCAGTTTTTTGCCTTTAACTTGGTTCCTGTGAATCGATTTGCATGAAAATTAATACGGTTTTAATAGCTTAACATAATCATACTACGTTTAATAAAAGTTGGTTAAAATTGCGCCCGATAGAACGAAAAAGCTGTAAATATACGCAAAATCCCCATTTTTTGGCACTAATTCCTGTTCACGATTCACTTAAAAATCATAGGGCTCTATTCCCAATAGATTTTCATTAACCCTCAACTTCTATATTATATATATAAAAACATTGCAGAATCGTGTTCATGAGACTTCGAAACGTAAAGAAAAGTTAGTCCCTCTCCCTTACGTTATATCCCTTACAAAATTTGACGGCGCAGTTGCAATTTCTACAGATTCTTTGGAAATTTTTATATAGATATTTGACATAAGAAAAATTGAATTTAAATCGTTTATTAGTTTTGAATTAATAAAAGTTTGTTCAATTCATCTATTATTTTTTTCCAGAAATAAATTTAAAAAAAATAAAAATTAATAAATGATAGATTAAAAACTATTTTTAAACCTAATTTCAACAAAAAAATATTTAATACTATATATATTATACAATTTAAAATATATTTAATAAATCTACTACAATATGTTCTTTTATTTTTTAGCAACAGAAAGAAATTGTAAACTTCTATTTTCTTAAATAAAATAAGTAAATGCAAATCCTTGATACTTGTATTATTATCGTATAATAAAACAATAAATCATTATTGATGAAAACAATTTCAAAATACGAAAAACAAAACTCTGTTTTCTAGAAAGATATCGAACGTTCCTCTTGCACAGTTTATTTTATAAAATTAGAAGAAGTTTATCATAGGATTGTGCAATGAAGAAGAGTATACGTAGGGATAGGTATCCGTATTGCAGTATGCCAAACCACCATAACTAGTAAAAGAAGAGAAGACAAATAGCTTCAGACTTGCAAATAGATAGTAATGACACAGTCTTTTTTCCCTTATCCTCGAAAACTATTCCTTATGTTGCGCATAATTGAAAGAAAAATTTCATCCCGCATTCTAATGTATTCATTCTTTCTCACGTGCCGTAAAGCGGAATTCAAGTGTTCTTAGTCCGGCCTATAAATTTTAACATCTCCGTTTGTTGTATGCTACACCGAACTCACCCTCTCACCTATAACACTCTTTTTTCTGTAAAAAAACTCCCTTTTGCAACGAACTGAATAAATGGCCAAATACGTTACAGCCAAATATCCTTTTTACGACCTCTTTCATCACTGTTTCTTTTTAATTTCGCTTACATTTTCGCTTTTATGTATCAAATTACCGTTTACAAACTTTATTATGATTTATATTTATATATATATATATATATATATATACACACACATATTAAACTGTTTATTTCCCATAGCAATATACTATAAGAAGTAAACGACAAATTTTCTTTTATCATCTACTACTTGTACTTAAAAACAATAAAACATGTAAAATGCAGCTGAAAAACAAACTATACATAAATTAAATAAAGATTTCGTTTTATTATATAAGTTTTTAAGCTAAAGTAAAATATTTTTATACTAAACAACTCGAAGGAAAAATAACAAAGGGATTTATAAAATACATTGAAATAAATCTTACTTTTTTTGTTTCACGGTAATATATCTTCTCACTATTCGTAAAATAACAAATAAGGGAAATGAATAAGAAATATTTTCGATCGGTGTCCTTTTAATATATATATATATGTACATATGACTTGTGGTGGTACAGGTTTGTTAAAATTGTCGTTTCAGCCGCTTGCTGTTTATTACCAAAGACGATTGAAGCATCTGAATTATCTAGCGTTTCTTTTATATGTTGTGCTGAAGCGGTTGGTTTTTTATTTCTTTGTATTTTTAGAGTGTTTATAGTTTTTTGTATGTAATATGGAAAATGTAAAATGATGTTAATTATTTTTGACTACGATATTTAAAGTATTAAAGGGTGTTTGTGTGACATATATATGCTCCACATATCTAGAGTTATTTAGTACATAATTAATTTGTTATTCAGTGTAATTTGTTATTACATTTTTAAAAAAAATATATAAAATAAAATGTTTGATATTTATAGTTTAACAGTTCCGTTTCTATTTAGCTTTGTCGTATGTTTTTTTTTCTTTTACTCAAATTAATTATTAACTCAACAGGACGGTCTAATAGTTAAACTCGTCGTCGCAAAACAAATCGGTCAAAGATTCTGTAAAAAAGTTAGCTGTTTTTATACGGATTTGAATACTAGACAGCGGATACCGGTGTACTTTGGTGATTGGGGTTCAATTAACCACACGACTCAGGAACGGTCGGCCTGAGTGTATACGAGACTATACCTCATTTAAATATCATACATATAATCTTCATCTTATTGGGCCAAGGGAGGTGGTTGGTTATTGCTCGCTGGTTGAACCGATTACAACGTACGTATACATTAGGGAAAAAATGAATCGATGTATTTTTTAATCGCACAATAAGACGCAGAAAATTTATCGATAAAAAGATTAACCGGTAAAATATTATAAGAATACTAATAAATAGATATAAATGTTGCGATTTACACTGCTGTATTGTAGTTGTGCCAGGAAAAATAACATGGGACTGTTGAAGGCGGGGTTACGGGATAGCTTAGATGTAATTATTTAGGCGTACATACTCCCAACGATGCTTCATACATTTAAAAAAAAGAGATAAACTGAATAGGTATGGAGTTGCCGACTCGTACACTGCAGTTGCGTAGACAGTTTTCAAGAGAGGACGAGAACGGAATCGAAATTCTGCAAGAGAGTTGTAATTGATGAACCTACAGGCCTACGTTTTATATTAACGTACACTTTTTTATATACTGTCTCAAATAGATATTACACGTTTCTCGGATAACGAGAGAATGAATACTCTTATTGCGTGTTTAACACGCAGATCTATGAACAGCGGCAACCTTGGAATATTACCACGGTAATGATCATATCTACCAACTCGTCTGATGATTTTCCGTAGGATATTGTTACGAGTCAGTGTTTAAAAAATATACTGTAGGTATATTCTATCAGAGAGAAAAATAGATGACTCATTCAACAACATACATCGATTCTTTAAAGCTTTTAATGAGCTATCACAATAGGAAAAATATAATATATAAGGTAGCAATCGAGTATAATTAACTAAAAAAAAAAAAAAAAAGTTGGGGAAAGAACAGAATTATTAATTTAATTTAAGACGGGATTGAAGTGTAATTAATTTCCTGTATAATTTTAGAATTTATCTATCTATTAGAATTCTTTAAATATCAATTGAAAATGGAGATACAAACGAGAACAGCTTTCGTACAAAAAAAATATTAATTATAGTATCAAGGAATCATTGGGGTGAAATTTAAAAAAAATATTTGAGGAGATTACAACGCTTTACAGTACTGAAATGTAGACGATAGGAAAAGCAGTTAGGAAATCAATATAGCCCTTTGAAAACTGGTGTTACATGAGGAGTTTAAAAATTAGTTGGGTCGATAAAAGTCGAAGTGAAGCGGTTGTTAACACGGTCAAAAGAAAAGAGAAATTTGTGACTTGAAAAGATACGGGTTAGGTTAGTGCGACTTAAATTAATTAATTAAGACATACGTTTAATTAAACTGGTGATAAAGGAATGAAGATGTAGGAAGTAAACATAAACATAAAGAATGGTGGATAGAAACAAAGTAGCGTCAACTGACTGATGACTTCTAAAAAAAAACTCAAGAAAAACGACTTTTCATTCCGACGTCCTAACTATTTCGCAGTCAGAAATGCACTGATTTTCAGAAAACAATGCACTGCATATTTCCGATTGACGAGTCGACCCTACAAACAATTATCAACTTTCTACATCACTACACACCTCATATCGAGGTTATGTTGTAGGTTGTCGACCTTAAACTAAGCGTAACTCAAGTACGACTGAATGAAACTTCATCAAATTTTGATATGCACGACAGCAGATACACTTCTACAGGATATCTAAATTTCAATGGAATTGATCTGGTAGTTTTGCAGATTTTCGAGCCACAGATATATACATAGACTATATATATATATATATATATATATATATTATTATTATTATTATTATTATTATTATATATATTATAAATTATATATATATAATTTATAATATAAATTATAAATATATATATATATATATATATATATACATATTCTAAATAATATGTATATAGGCCTATGCATAAATTTTTAGCTCGAAAATCTTCAATATTGATTTCAATATGATTTGAATATAAGGAAAATGTATACATATATTCATATATATATAAGGAAATTATATTTTAAGTGAATGGTGTTTTCGTACCTCTCATCACTTAAAACGTAAAGAAAATTCAATTTTATTCCCCAATCCAATACCACCAAAAAAAAAACAGTACTTTTCTTCAAAAGTCTGTGAAAAAAATGAATGGTCATTTCAAACAACGTGTATTTATTTAGGTATAATATTAAAATTAAGAAGGAAGCCGTAATAAGAAAGGGAGTCCGACAAGGATGTTCCCTATCTCCATTACTTTTTAATCTTTACATGGAACTAGCAGTTAATGATGTTAAAGAACAATTTAGATTCGGAGTAACAGTACAAGGTGAAAAGCTAAAGATGCTACGATTTGCTGATGATATAGTAATTCTAGCCGAGAGTAAAAAGGATTTAGAAGAAACAATGAACGGCATAGATGAAGTCCTACGCAATAACTATCGCATGAAAATAAACAAGAACAAAACAAAAGTAATGAAATGTAGTAGAAATAACAAAGATGGACCGCTGAATGTGAAAATAGGAGGAGAAAAGATTATGGAGGTAGAAGAATTTTGTTATTTGGGAAGTAGAATTACTAAAGATGGACGAAGCAGGAGCGATATAAAATGCCGAATAGCACAAGCGAAACGAGCCTTCAGTAAGAAATATAATTTGTTTACATAAAAAATTAATTTAAATGTCAGGAAAAGATTTTTGAAAGTATATGTTTGGAGCGTCGTTTTATATGAAAGTGAAACTTGGACGATCGGAGTATCTGAGAAGAAAAGATTAGAAGCTTTTGAAATGCGGTGCTATAGGAGAACGTTAAAAATCAGACGGGTGGATAAAGTGAAAGATGAAGAGGTATTGCAGCAAATAGATGAAGAAAGAAGCATTTGGAAAAGTATAGTTAAAAGAAGAGACAGACTTATAGGCCACATACTAAGGCATCCTGGAATAGTCGCTTTAATATTGGAAGGACAGGTAGAAGGAAAAAATTTTGTAGTCAGGCGACGTTTGGAATATGTAAAACAAATTGTTAGGGATGTAGGATGTAGAAGGTATACTGAAATGAAACGACTAGCACTAGATAGGGAATCTTGGAGAGCTGCATCAAACCAGTCAAATGACTGAAGACAAAAAAAAATATTAAAATTTACTTAGCCATCTTATATCCATTAATTTATAATACTTAAAACTACGATTGAGGTGAAATAATAAAATAAAACTAGGTGATAATAAAATAAAAGCGTTCAAGTCATAGTAAAGGCAGTTGCTTTTATACGAATTTTACTACTACTAGATTGCGGATACCGGTGTTCTTTTGTGGTTAGGTTTCAATTAACCACACATCTCAGGAATGATCGAACTGAGACTGTACAAGACTATACACTTCATTTACATATCATCCTTTTTCATCTTCTGAAGTAATACCTGAAGGGTAATTCCCGGAGGCTAAACAGGAAAAAGAAAAAGGCGATAAAAAAATGAAATTACAACTAAAATTTATTGGGGAAAATAATATTTAATGAAAAAAAGGCGAGCTAAAACGTATTTTTTGAACATGGATTTTTTCTCCGGAATTAGGCTATGTTTTCTTACGGATTTTATTTCGTGTTTTTAATTTCTATATAGTTATGTAATAACATATATATATATATTTTATGATATGTCATAAATTAATAAAACGAAACAAACGATTAACTGCTAATAAATAAATAATTATTACTTCTTTTACAGATTTCCTGGTAATAAATTATTTTTAATTTACTTTTTCATATTTTCATAAACTTTAAATTTTTATTCGACTATCATTTTTCTTTTGATTCCGCGATTTGTATGGTTTTGTTCATTTGATTACATTTTATTATAATTTAATTACTATAATTAAATATTGATCGTCATAAATTTGATTATATAGAAAAATATTAGTTAATTTTTTTTTTATAGATTCAAATATATAAAGAACAATTAGGTGGAAAAGGAAATAACTTGCTAACTGATTCTAGAACTTGAAATGAGAAAAAAGTCCGAAAACGTATTTTTATCGAGCTAGCGAAAATTTTCGTCCGGATTTCAGTTCTCTCCGTGAAATAGTTATATTGAATTCTTTAAGGTGTTATATGAGAGGGTAAACTACATGGTTTTTTTTATGTATCTTGATCTGAAAAATCGAATAAAACAGGTCCCAGAACTTTATCTACCGTAGTTTTCATGAAATCCATCGTAAAATAGGAAAGATAAGAAAAACACGTTTTTTTTAAGTTTCTAATACAATAACTTCGTTAAATGTTAATAAATGTGTAAATTTTATCAAAACTTGTGAGAATTTAACTTTGAGAAAATTGATTTAATAAAGTCTATGGGAAAAAAATCAACTTTATTATTAAAAACAAAAACTTTAACAGAAAATGTCATAAATCTGGAAAAATTAAAAACAGCTGTTTTTAATAAAAGTAGCTCGAAACCGTAAAATATTTGATAGAATTTTTAATAATCTTCATAAGAACGGTATATTTCCCAGCGCTCATGTTTCATTTGACCGTCAACCGGTTCGTTGTGATTAAAGGGAAAATATTCTTTCAGGTGGTACTTAGCCCTATAAGAAGCACGCTTCAGGGTGTTATTTTACAGTGAGCTTCTGCTGGATCCCAGTCATATTGGAATTTCAGGGAATGAGCGTCCAGATAGTACGGCAAAAAGGCTTGTTTTCAGCCTACTTTTACCGATTGCATTGCTTGTTATGATTTTGTCTCTTTTCTGAAAAGGATAGTTCACGAAGAGTGGCGAAGTGAATGGGTAGCTACTATTAAAATTAAACATCATTCAATTAAGCACACTCCGTGGAGTTCTTCATGCACAAATAACCGTCGGGAGGGGGTTATTATCTGCCGTTTGCGAATAGGGTTACACTAGGTTCACTCATGGATATCTGATGACGCAATGCATCCGTTTGTCACGCTGCGACTGCCAAGAAACAGTGCACCATATCCTTGTGGATTGTATCTGTTATGCGGCATTGCGTCGCAAGTTTAAACTAGGAGCTAATTTGCAAAATATGGCTGTCAAATGTACACGATGTACCGAGGTGACTTCAAAAGCATGATCTTTTACGCGGCGCCCGTTTGTGCGCATAGATTAGATATGAATAAATAGCACTTCTTCAAAATTTAAGGAATTCCCAGCGCAGAGCTTTAATTGTATGCACTGGTGTTTTTAAAACGATTTCTACAAGGCTACCACCGTATTGGGAAAGGCTCTCCCAATCGATTTAGTGGTGAAAGTTCGGGCAGCCATATGGAGATTGCGAAGTGGCAGGGAGGCCGAGGTATTTGGGATGCGGTTTCGAGCCGGGCCGGTACCGGAGCGAAACGGTGATCCCAATACACAGGATCTAAATTTCGTTGCCCATCTTCCGCCTGCGTAAAAGGCTGCAGAGCCTCGCGATGGAAGCATGGCAGCTAGAATGGAACACCACGACTAAGGGAAGATCCTTTTATAGGTTTATACAGGATTTGGGGGGATGGTATGCCTCGAGCTCGTTTTAAGGGAAACAGCTTTCTTGGTGCTCACCAATCATATTAATTTAAACCAATATCTGTTTCGGTTCCCCTTGGCAGCTGATGAACTGCGCGTCTGCGGGGAGGTCCAGTCAACGAACACGTGATGTTTTACTGCTTTGCTCTTGTAACTTAGAGGTCAAGGGGAAAATTGGCCACTCACAAGCGGCGAGTCAATGTGGCGAAAGCCGCATTGTCGAACCCTATGGGAGTTCCTAGACACGGTTGCTTTTTTCAACCGGCATAGGGAAAGACTCTTACCGCATTGCCGTGGGAACCTAACCCTGAGTATGGCTGACTACCAGCCAATTATTATGGCTCCATACGCTATCAAATGGTGGACAGGTACTTACTGGGATTCAGTAACCTAGGCGTGGTAGCGATATATATATATTTTAAGTAGTTGACGGGGTGCGCCTATCCTTTTTGCAAATATTTAACAAGTGAGCGGTTGGGACACGTAAGCCGATGGTGTATGGTACCGGTACCACGTTTAGTCCGTTCATGCTGTTAGGTAAGCTCTAGGAGCTATGTTAGGATACTGGTCGCTAAACTGTTCGAGGCTCAGTAGCCGTTTGTGGCACAGACATTCGGTCTTATGCTTTAAGGCGACCGAATGTGGTGGTAGCGGTAGAAATGTTAAGCAAACCAAAATAAGTAAAATATATCCGAAATATGTTGGAGAATAATGCAATGATGTTATCGACTGTCTTGCGATTTGTAAAGGCGTGCATCTTGATTCAAAAATTTAATATTTATACCGTCTTTATCGGCTGTGCGTAATTTTATTCTTTCAAGTTACATTTTTAATGTTGTATTCACTGTGGTTTTTACTTTGGTATTAACATACGTTACAGGCTATGTCGCTACGTTTTAGTTTTTTATTGTCAATTTTTACCTTTCTTTTTAACTACGATAAATGTCCGGGTGATGAGAACATGAAAGCGTTTTTTGCCTAGAAAAACAAAAAAAAAGAATAAATAAATAAGCACGCGAATTATTTCTACACGATTCAACATTCCACAAAGTACAGTGTAGAGGACATTACATACTCACGGACTCCTTGTCATGGTTTTGAAAGTTCAACAACTCCGGCTCGGTAACCGTGCGAGACGAGTGCAGTTTTGTCAACGGGTTAATAATAATTACCACTTAATTCGTTTTTTTGACGAAGCTACTTTTACCGGTAACGAGGTAAAAAACACTTGGTGGTCTGAAAAATACTCGCATGCTGTAGTCGAAGCAAATTTCCAGCAACGATTTTCGGTGAATGTTTGTTGCGGTACGATCGACATACCTTTCAACCAATGTCAAAGGAAGAAATTATCTTGAATTTTTAAACAATGAATTTCTTACAGTGTTTAAAAATTTCTCATCGGCCAATTTAATTGAAATATCTATCAACTTGATGGAGCATTTCACAAATGTAGTAACATAATTCTTAGATGAAAAATTTAATGGAAAATAGATCGGTCGAAGAGGGCCGACAAATTGGCCATCTAGATCACCTGCAGAACTAAATCTTTACGTAGAATTCTGAACTATTTAAAACAAAAAATAAATATTTTTTGTCTGTTTGAATAGCATACTACTACGGACACGTAATAAACAAACTGGACAATCGAGAGAAGTTAAAATGTAATTAACTGTTAAAAGGCGTAAGCATTTAATACGACAAAACATTTTACGTAAAAAAGTCAGCCGCTTTGTTTAATCAAATTGAACAAAAAAGAATAAAAACAGTATTCACGCCACCATTATAACAGAATGAAAAAAAGGATTAACAACTTTCATTCGTAAATGGTATACTTATCAAGACATATATTTTATTACAGCTCAGTCAGATAACTACAGAAAGTAAAATTAATTACATCATTTAAGGAATATCGGCTTGAGATTTATTGAAAAATACTCTTAAACTGTAATTAAGTTACAGATTGCTGTGAGGTAGTGTAATTTTTATGTAAATACACTGTATTGGAGAAACGTGATTTCAATGAAAAATTGATAACACGTAATTTCTTGAAAAGATGATATAAATAAAAATAAAATAATATAGTAAAAATTGTTTTAACTTTACTGTAAAATTTTTTTCTTTTTTAATTTATTTTAAATAATTATTTTATGGGAAAAAACTTTTTAAAAGAATGAAAGAAATTTCTATGACTTCTGTTTACGTATGTACAGCACTAATTCCTAGTACTTGATATGGTGAACTTCGATACACAACACAAATTTGTACAAAGTTAACTGTACACATTTACATAAATGTGTACAGAAGTGTAATACCGGTTTTTCTACTTGCGTGCAGTTGAGAAAAATCTGCACCGAGTATGTATTTTCAGTAACTAGATACAAAAAACTGTATTTAGGCGCAGCTGGTTATTATCTATTATTTATACATATGATGACAAAAATAAACTCTAAAACGTCTATCATCAAAACCAGAAGACATTGTTTGGAAACAAAATTTAAAAAATATGATAAGCCTTTCTGATATAATTTTATAATATCCCTCAAAAAATTATCGATTGAATATTTTTATAAGGGTGTGATAATCTTGGTAAAAAATAAAAATTTTAAATAAATAATAGAAATAAAGATTATTCCGACAGATTGTAGAAACATTTATTTGTCTAATCAATATAAAATGGTAATAAGTTAACGCATTAAAACAACAGAATTTCCATTTAATATGTTCAACGTTGAAATTTACAGAATATTAAATGAAATGCATTGAAATAGTCCGGTCAGAAACCGACGTTATAGTTGCCACCCGCCTTTCCCCCTTTCCCGATCCGTTTTACTTAAGGTTTAGGTTATCTTCTGCACAATGATTTTAGATTCTATACCGCAATAGCCTAGAAGGGCGTTCGCTGGGCGTTGGGACGATCGAATAATTCGGCAGTAACTTTACTACGACTTGGCAGAATTCCAATAACACACTGATTGCAAGAAGGGTGTATTAATCGAACCATGACTGTCTTAAGTTACAAGTCCAACAAAATATAAGACAAACCGAAAGAAACAAAGAAAGAAAAAAAAATGTAAAAACAAACGACGATAAAAACTTTTTTGTACGGTTTATATTTTTATATCGCTTTATAAAAAACATCAGTTCAATAAAATTACTTATATACATCTTTAGATTGTAATACATTATACATTAAAATTAAAAAAAAAAAAAATAGACGTAGTTCTTAGTATAATATTACAATTTATTTCTTAACAGAATTAATATTCATAAATTAAAATGTTTCAAGATATTGTCACACAGCATTAGCTAAGTTGATTATTCACACTGCACTTTTAAAAAAAAAAATTAAATTTTAGGTTTTGATAAAGTAGACGTTTTAGATATATGTTTTAATATCTATGGATTTGGTAACTAAAACGTTGAACTTATTTGCTTAGAAGTTAAAAGAGAATTTACTTACGAATTTTAAAAGGAAAATATGCAGGAAAAATTTGTGGGATTTCGTGAACCTTAATAAAAATCTACTTTTTTGATTTAGTCAAAATACGAATTTTAGAAAAAAATTTGAAATAAAACAGAGCCACTAAATTTTACAGTGTTTTTCTAAAATTCTTGTTTTCTCAACTTTGTATGATCTCTCTTTTATCCTGTTTGATTATAACGGTCAGTTTGTTTTTCTTTTATTAATTTATGCGAGAAATTTTTTTACCCCGATAAATACAGAATGTTGTTTTGGGGTGTATACTACGTCCTAAATGTCATATTTTTTTATTCCTATCATGAGAAGATTTTTCTAATATTACCTGACCGGTAAATTTGTGAAAACAAATTTCTTAATATTATTTCTTAATTTTATGAAAACCATTGGATCAATTTTTAGGAAATTTAGCTTTGAAATTTTGAAAAATTAGATCGTGACTTCAAACAAAAGTAGTAGTTTTTACATTCGGTCTAAATATTTAATATAAATAATAATTTTGACTGTGACAATATACGCATCATTTTGAAAGAGATGCACAGCTTGTTAACTTTGGTTAAACGATTGAGGGAGCAAGGTATATCAACGACATTTCGTAAAACTCATCGTTTCAATCGGCGGCTGATAATTCGCTTTGAAGGGGATTATTGTAACGTGGCGGGGAAGGGAAGTTTTTGTCCCAATACCGCAGTGGTAAAAATCTCAACATATGATTTAACCTTTTTTCCTTTCTTTCATTTTCCTGTTTAGCCTCCGGTAACTACCGTTTAGTAGAACTTCTTCAGAGGATAAATGAGGATGATATGTATGAGTGTAAATGAAGTGTAGTCTTGTACATTCTCAGTTTGTCCATTCGTGAGATGTGTGGTTAATTGAAAACCCGACCGCCAAAGAACACCGGTATCCACATATAGTATTCAAATCCGTGTAAAAATAACTGACTTTACTAGGACTTGAACGCTGGAACTCTCGACTTCCAAATCAGCTGATTTGGGAAGACGCGTTCACCGCTAGATCAACCCGGTGGGTTAACCTTTTTTTTTCCTGTCGTAATCTAATCTTGACTTCGCGTATCATTTCCAGTCTCATTAGGAGATACGCGTAAAATATTCATTTTCGTTTAAAATTACATTTTTAAGCCTTAAGTTTATTCTGAGACCGTATTCTTATAAGGAGCACAACATCGTATACGTCATAAGTAGATATCGGGCCGAGATATCCGATATCACAAGAAGAATGTTATATTAAAAATAACGTGAAATTATTTTAGGTACCTATTTTATTTGTAAGTTTCCTTTAAATTATTATTATTGAAACTTCCTTTCAAATTTTTATTTTTTAAATTCAATAAAAACGAGCTTGATATATAATACTCGTAGAATTTTAGTTATTATTTTTCTTATTTACTTTTTCATTACAAGTTACATAGTTTAGAAACCTATTAAAAAAAATAGTTATCGAATAAAAAATATTTTAAAATATCAATAAAGCACGTTTTAGAAAAGGGAAATAAAAACTCTTTATATCGACATTTTATAAAATTCATCTATAAATCTGATAAAGATATTCTAAAAAAATCGTATTTTGCCTTAAAAATTAAAATTTTATGAAAATTTTGGAACCATTTTAAGGAAATATAGCTTTGAAATTTTGAAAAATACAGATCGCGGTTATCAAACAAAAATAGTACCTTCTAAATTAGGTTTAAATATTTTTAAACTGTATAGACGACTCTGTAACTTCTACATTTACCTACTAAAAAACATGCACAAATAAATAAAAAAAACCAAAGCGACCTGCCAGTCGTATGAGTTTATCTGAAAGAAACAAAAAAAGGAATATCATTCGATCCGTGATTATAAATGATATTAAAATATATTCTTTTATTATTTAAAGAAAAATAAGAAGTAATTTTCAACACAGAAGAATGGATACAAATTGGTAACGCGCCTACGTGTGTGCGTGCGTACACGTCATAAGAAAGGTTTTAAATAGCTATCAAGTTATACCGCGACAAGGGGTTTACCCAAACGAGATAGCAGCACCCGTTATAATTATGGTATGTTTTAGAGCAACACAGCGTTATAAAGAATAGTGCAGTCGCTTTTACTAAATATGTATATATATATATATATATATATATATATATAATTATATTACTTAGGTTTCAAACTTTTATTTCTCAACAGACAAGCAAAATTTATGAAAATTATTATTTTTTTTTTCAATTAAAATACATTTGTATGTCAGACTGTTTATACTAAGTTGAATAAATATACTAAATTAAATTTAATGTTATTAATATATTCTTATAGGCAGTTGTATTCTGCTAACAAGTGTTAGCAGAAGTGAGTGAGAGGAAGTCCTTGCTAAACGTTAGACGAAGAAGAAGAGCGAAATTGATAGGACATGTAATACGACATGACCGGTTCTGGACGAATATGTTTGAGGGTAAGGTTTGGGTAAAAAACCAAGAGGTAGACAGAGAGCGACCATCATCAATAATGTTAAAGAAGAGATGGACGTATAAACTTGAGGAGAGAAGCGGAGATGAGAGTGACGTAGCTAAATCGGCAAGGCGTACGTAGCCTTTAGTGAATGATGATGATGAATATGTTCTTTTATTTATAAAATCGATTTAAAGATACAATTAAATTAGGACTATTAAAGGTTATTAAAAGACATCACATTGAACAAAAGAACTTCCGCAGTCTATTTGTCTTACGAGCGTGTTATAAATACTGTAACGTCAGGTTCATATAAAGAAGTTTATATTCCCTACGGTTGATAATAAGGTATTTATACCATGAAAGTTAAAATTTTTTTATAGAACTCTTTCCTGCTAACTGTAGTTTTTAAGAGTATTAACGACATATATACAGAAGCGACTAAAAGGTAAGGCCAAACTCTAGGAAGCGATTCTCTAACATACTGAAGAAAAAATGTCCAGTGAACAAAGGTCTGAAAACGCATATCCTTCAGTCCGTCTACCGTTTTCTGTTTTTTAAGAAATAAATTATTTTTCAAGAACACCGATCTACGTGACGGAGTGGTAGCGTCTTGGCCTTTCTTCCCGAGGACTTGGGTTCGAAACCCGATCTGGCATGGCATTTTTCATACGCTACAAAATTCCATTTCCATATCCCGCTCACAAGCTTCAAGCTTATGCGGTGATATCATCAAGCAAAAAATGAAAAAGAAAAAAAAGAACGGTTGCAGATAACACAATAAAATTTTGTGCTTTATTTTAAACTATCATTTTTTAATAGAAAAAAACGATACTCTTCGCTAACAAATTTCAAAACGACGATCGTGTCAATTTTTCAATCTTAAATATCTTAGGAATTATTAGATTTAACAAATTGTGTTGTATTGTAAAAATTATGAAGTATTATTTTGTGAATAAAATGAAATCTTAGTTGAAAAAAGTAGACCTCAACCGATATGGCAGCCATATTGTATTTTTTATTAGCGTGACTCACTTGATAACCAGAAAATTTGATTTAGTTTAATTTGTGTATACGTACTTTTATAATATAAGTCGGTTACAATACATTTTACAATGAGCTGCACAATGATATATATCTGGCAATGAATAAAGAAGAGTTGTTTATTTTTTAGACACGCATTACCGAGTTAGCCTAGTTGGCCTGAGACCGCGTAAATCCGTCATCGACTACAGAACATAACTCACCTTCCTCCGCGAAATAATTTTAAAACGCGACAAGCTGCTTTATAAACAGTACGGACGGAAGGAAACATTTTGTACGCAACTGCAACAAATATTTTTGAACTTTTATGTTTAGTTTAATTTGTATTCACGTGCATTTATCCTTCATCAATCGTTTAGACAACGTGTTTATCTGTTGCATCTTGCACTATTATAGCTAAGCTATTATTTTGTTTATACATTTTAAGAATTCTCTTCGTTAGCAAGAGAAAAAAAGATAGAGAATTTATCCCGGTGTATTTATATAAATACGTAGAAACATATTATTCATTTTTACGGCCCTTATGTCTAAAGTAAAACTAAAGAATAATATAAATTTACATAATATAAAAATTTTTTTTTGAGATATTTTATACGATTATTTTTCGGTAACAAAAATTAGCATTATCTTGTAAAGTTTTATCGTAATAAAAACTTAAAAGACAGCAGAACTTACTAAATATTTAATATAGTCGTGACATAATCTATCGCTTTTATTTTTTACATCGACAGACGAATTGAAATATAATTTTCAATCAGAATAACAATGAAAAATAACATCACAAATCATATTCCAAAGAGAAAATGTACAGGAAGAAATGTTTCGTTTTAAAAATGATTTATATCAATCGATGTCATAATTTATAACAAACAAAAAATTTAATAATTATGCGGATGTTAATGGCGAGAAATTGAATTTAATATCTTAGAATACATCCTTAATTTATTTTTAATTTAATTATCGCAAATTAAAAATTATTAAAAGGAACAGCGTAAAAATAAATTATATTCTATCCACGAGTGTAGTAGTATTTCTACTTTTCCGTCTAGATAGCGCAGTAGCAGAGCTATAGCTCTAGAATTATTGGAATCGGTCCAATTTAGGCATATGCGGTTTTCACCGAATATTGACGTTCTGACACCCGAGGAACCCAAAAAAACCGAATGGAAATTTTCCGAATATTAGTTCGTATGTACTGCGTGTGTTCGGTGTCGGCCTGTAACTCTCCAGAACTACTGGACCGAGTTTGACCAAACTCGGTCAGATATATGGGGCATTGATGCCATTAAATTTTCAACTTGAAAGATAAACGGGGTGAGGATGTAGAGCAAGATCACTCTCAGTATCTCGAGATTTCTCCTGATTAAGGTCATATTCTTCTTAGGCGCATTTGTTAACGATTAAAAAATAATAACATTAGCAAAAAAAGCTTTTGTATAATCTCATTCCTACTCCCAAAAAAATGCACTAAACTTTAAGACGTGTTGCTCTGACGGTTGTTTTTCATTACGGTTTCAACTGTTGTCTTCTAATTACGCGTATAAATTAATTTGTACTAAATCGGAAGCTCGAAACCCCTCAATGCAGCTGGATCCGACCAATCTTCGACTACCGGTTTGGGGTTCGCACAAAAAGTAACAAATACGGTCGTGTGAGGCATCAATTTATACATTTTCAAGGGGGACTGAAAACAATATTAATATTTAAAGCTGTTGAAATAGAACTTCTGTATTTTAATAATACCAGATTTTTTTTAACTTCCGGGTCCGCAGTTAAGCAAGTTTTTTTTCTGTAGAGGATGAGATGAATGTTTGTAGCGTGTGTGAAAAATGCCATACCTGACTGGGATTCGAACCCAGGACCTCGGTGAAAGGCCGAGACGCTACCGCTCGCGCCACTGAGGCCGGCACGAATACCAGATTTGAAATTTGCGGTTTAACCTAAAGCCAATATTATTTATTAGCTTGTAATTATAACGTGAGAATTTTCTCAATATGTCATTAATATTCTACCCTACTAAACGGCATTTGTACGTGTGTCTGTGTGTGCGTCCCCTTTAGCTTAGCACCGGAATGTACCGATCGCTAGCGGAAAATCCCGATTCATTAGTACATGTCTTGTGATGGTACTTGTTATATTATTATATATCGATATACCGCATATATTGCGATATAAATCCGAAATGTATATCGAAGTTTTGGGAAAATTTAACACTTTTCAACCGGATCCGAATTTTCGGAGGAAAATCACAAATATCTCGAAAACGGTCGGTTCTAACGCTCTGAAAATTTGTTCGATCCTTCCCGACTACGTCCTATCCGTTCCAGTGGTACCTGATGGATGATAATATTTCCAAGTGTCCCCGGGGCGTCGTTCGGAAATTGGGGAACGGTTGCGATGGCGTGCCACCGTAAACGCTCGTCCGATTTTCACGATTAAAAGAGTATCAGCAGGTCGAGCGCTAACTGTTTAACGCATCGAGTATTCGGAAATTAAATCGTTTAGCACTATATTTTGATAGCCCACACCCACCGTATTCGTTAAATATGTTCAAACCTATGTGCTAGCCCAGCCGAAAAGTATAAAATCATAAAGACTAAAAAGTACAAAATAAAAAATATATAAAAAACTTTTTAAAACCACTCTTATATTAAATGCACTAAAAAGTAGAAAATAAAAAATATATTAAAAAAAATAGTGTAATACCACTCTTAAATTAAACGCACTAAAATGTAAAAAATCATTTTAGGATGGTATCTCAGAATGGATTTGACAACAAGCTTTGATAGTGACATGTAAGATTACGTGAAAGTCATAGCTTCAAATTAAAACATCAGATTTTTAATTTGAAGCTATGACTTTCATATAATCTTACACATCACCAAGCTTTGATTTGTTGTCATATCCATCCTGAGATACCGGAGACGTGCCTACGGCACGCCCTGCAGCTAGTATTAATTATATTCTATTTATAAATAGCCGCGTGACTGGTAAGTTCTACAGCCGTTTTGTCAGCTTTTTTCAATCGGTATGAAAATTTGCCTTATTAAGGACAGTGGTTAAAAGATATATGACGAAATCCAATTAAGAAATACGCTACTCTAAACATAAAATTTTTTTTTATAATCAGTAAGTAAAAAACCAAGTTCACTGTACTCCTACCGTTTAGTTATAGTTAACTTAAGTAAAAAAGAAACTATACAAACGCATTACATCTTTCATGTAATACGTTTGTTATTTTTCTAAAATAATTTCATTCTTTTGTTTTGAAATTTTGAACAATTTCTCTATATTTTTGTTCTTGGTTAAAATCTGCCACATGTTGAAATATTTTATTTTTAATAAACTTAAAAACTCTTACATTTGTATTTTAGTGTCTGTGAACTTATTCATACAGTTTTATTCAGAATCAAATTTTCTTCAAGTGTTGTTACCAATTTCTATGAGTTTATATAAAATAGTGTTTTTCAATTCCAATCTTTTTTCTTTTACAATAAATTTTTCGAAATCTATTAAAAATACAATTCTGGGCCTATTTTAAAAACTATTCAATAATTTTTATATTATACATAGATTTTATATTACAGCAGTAAATTTACCTCTTAATTTGGGACCGAAGAATTACAGTCTAATTTAATTTCACCGGAGGCAGAAATCTTTCGCCAGCGGACACTAGCTAACAAAGCGTTTCCGAACTTAGGTTTATATGAACTTTCTTCTTTGTTTTCACCAGTAGAAGATACCCTGAATATTTGTTACATTCTTCATTCTTTTAATATATTAGATTAAATGAAGGTTTTAATCTACGATATTACATTTAATATTTCGCTATAAAAACTCATAATTATTAAATGTTTTGTTGTAAAATTGTGACGTACGAATTTATATAAAACAGGTTTACAATGAAACCTTTCTATTAATTTTCAGATTTTCAAATTCCTTAGAATATGGGTTGTAATATTGTTATTTTAACTGTTATTCCGGTAGATTATTATATTTCAATTGAATTTTTGTAGATGTAAATATAATGTATGTACAAAATAAGACAGAAAGTAATAGAGAGGATGTCTCTCTTTCTCTGTATATATTCATAGCTGTTCTATCGACAACTTTTTGAACTGAATTCCAGGTGGATTAAGTGATGGAAATGTTAGACCTCCAGTAATTTTAAAAATATTGTATTAACACAAGATTGATATCGACTTACGAAAATTTATTCTATTTAAAAAAGTAAACAATTTCTACGGTGCTACCTTCTCAAGCACTGTAGAAAAAATGTATGATGCTATGTATCTAAAGTAATTAGCACTTTTAACTGGAAAATATTATGAAGTTACAAAATTAAAAAAATCGGATGTGGCATCACATGACTTCCTTATACGCCTATTAAATTACATATACACACACATCTTTTTTAAATGAAAACTACATAGCATTTTATTTCACTAATAACTTTTGATCTTTGTTCATTTTTTTATATTTTTTATTGTTATTACTGAATTGTTATTTATCGTAAATTTTTTTACAATCAGAGGTTAATAATTATTAATAAATGAATATATTTAAATTACAAAAAAAAATTAAAAAAAGGAAATGAAGTCGGATTCGAACCGATGTTCCTTCTACTTGTAAGATCCAAATATTTCATTAATTAAAATTTTATTTGCTATAATTATTGGCTATAACTCTGGAACCGATGGAAATAAGTGCCACTTATGATATATCGTTGAAAAGCTCTCAATGAGGGCTTATACTCCAGCTAAGAAAAAGTCCAAAATCCAAATTTGTTTAAGATTTTGGGCTTTTTGGACATTTTTGGTCAAGTCGATTGCAAAGGAGAGGTAGTCAACTAGACGTTAAAACGGTCCTAAATCCAAAATTTCAACATTCTACGTCTAATCGTTTTTGAGTTATGAGAGATACATACTTACGTACGTTTAGAAGTCACGCCGAAACTAGTCAAAATGGATTCAGAGATGGTCAAAATGGATATTTCCGTTCAAATCTGACACCGGAACACGTCGAGTTCGACTGCCGGACGTCGCTTCTGTGAGTTGGTGACTCGGCCCTTCAGAGTTGACACAATCATAGACTGTATGTTAGCAGGAGCAGAGAGATTTTGTGACACGGATATTACAAAGCCAGGGAGGATGGGACGGCGAGGGGTTGAGGGACACCCCCCTGCGGAGCTGCCGTTCGTTTGTGCTTGCGCGGATAGGCGGCAATGATGAGACACTGGGACTTCCTCATCCCTTCGCGAAAAAGACCGTGACCCGGTGTGAGTGCCTTACACAGGGTGCTCTCACTAGAGGCATTGGCGTCAAGACCGAGTCCCGACTTCTGGGTCCAGGAACGATATAGTCGGCTGGGATACCCCGCCCTAGGGATTAGAGGCAGGCAATGAAAAGATCTAACCGGCGGGCTGACCTGTCGGACTAGACTTTTGGCCGGTGGATGGGAAAGCCCGTTTGAGTAGACAATCTCCTGGGCTGTCTTTGCTTTATTGTGGATCAGGCCTGGGAAATAGGGTGAAAAATTAATATATAAACAACAATACATTCAGTAAAATCAACTTTGATTAGGGTTTTTCAGAACCTTTATTCAACGGTGTCTTATGTACAATTATAAAAAAAACGACACGAAGTCGTCATTTCTATGTTGAGTACCGTTTACCTTTCATAGCTTCATTCTTTCATCTTTCATCAGTTGTTGACGCGTTTCGGAACAACTCTATAGCCAAAACTTATTCTACTGGTACTTTTTAAATTTCTGTTAATTTTTATATAACGAGTAGTCGACGCCCCTCCGTGTGTTTAACGTCATGCCTTACCTGGCTCTTTTTTTGTTTATTTATTATTATAATTAATTATTATTTTTTATTAGTAGTTATACGTATATTTTCATTGTATTTATCTATTTCCTGTTTTAAAACTCAGTTTATTAAAAACAGGAAATAGATAAATAAAATTAAAAGATAGGTGTAACCGTTAATAACAAATAAATAAGAAGACCAGGTAAGGCACGACGTAAAATAAAGGAAGGAGCGTTGATGAAACGCTATATAAAGATTAACAGAAATTTAAAAGTATAATTACAGTAAGTTTTGACAATGGAGTTGTTCCAAAACGCGTCGACAACTGATGAAAGATGAAAGAATGAAGCTAAGAAAGGTAAACGGTACTCAACGTAGAAATCATAGTGTTCTTAGCAGAAAATATAATAATAATTATTTTTATAACAACAATATTAACGAAGTCACCAGCTTGCCGTTAAAAAACTAATTAAATATTATCTGTGAGAAACTTTCCTCGTGAGTTAGGCTCATCGCACGACAAAAATTTTGACAAAATAATACGATACGCGTGAATTTTTCTTGTTATTCAGGTAAACGTTTTTAACACGATGTTATTTATAATCGGGGTAAATATAGTGTCAACACAGACTATATTTCTAAATTTAAGTTACAGCGACCGACAATTTTAAAAGCGATGGGTATAAAATAAGTAAAATTATATGTAGAATTCTTGAGTGTTTATAGTCTTTCATACGAAAGTGAACTCGTGAGCTAACTTACACCGGTATCTACTGTTCGTGTAATTTAAGTTATACAGCTAATGCAGAGGCCATGTACCGGGTGACGTTTGTATTTATGACTCGACAGCTGAGAAACTCTAACCGTCCCCTAAACAATTATTCAACTACTCACTACTATAAGTAATTATTTATAAATAAGATAAACGTTCTGTTACGTTATAAAGTATACAGTCATATAAACACCTTAATACTACATTTATGTAACGTAAACATACATAAAACTTCATTTGAATTAGTATAACTCTGAAGTTATTATAACAGGTACTAGTTACTACTTTAATTTAGGAGCTCTACATATTTAACGTATTATTCATCCTTGTTATTTTATACTTACACATATATTATAATATTTCATTTATAATAATTATTTTTTCTATTACGTGCAACTTATTACGACTTGTAACAAAATAACAAGACAAAAAATTTTTAAATATTTTAGTCTCGTTTTTTTTTTTTCATTCGATAACGTAGACTGGAATAAAATTTTAAAAAAATTAGGGTTCAAATACAGAGATAGAAGAACAATTGCTAACATGTACAGGAACCAAACAGCAACAGTAGCAGTAGAAGAACATAAGAAAGAAGCCATAATAAGAAAGGGAGTCCGACAAGGATGTTCCCTATCTCCGTTACTTTTTAATCTTTACATGGAACTAGCAGTTAATGATGTTAAAGAACAATTTAGATTCGGAGTAACAGTACAAGGTGAAAAGATAAAGATGCTACGATTTGCTGATGATATAGTAATTCTAGCCGAGAATAAAAAGGATTTAGAAGAAACAATGAACGGCATAGATGAAGTCCTACGCAAGAACTATCGCATGAAAATAAACAAGAACAAAACAAAAGTAATGAAATGTAGTAGAAATAACAAAGATGGACCGCTGAATGTGAAAATAGGAGGAGAAAAGATTATGGAGGTAGAAGAATTTTGTTATTTGGGAAGTAGAATTACTAAAGATGGACGAAGCAGGAGCGATATAAAATGCCGAATAGCACAAGCTAAACGAGCCTTCAGTAAGAAATATAAGTTGTTTACATCAAAAATTAATTTAAATGTCAGGGAAAGATTTTTGAAAGTGTATGTTTGGAGCGTCGCTTTATATGGAAGTGAAACTTGGACAATCGGAGTATCTGAGAAGAAAAGGTTAGAAGCTTTTGAAATGCGGTGCTATAGGAGAATGTTAAAAATCAGATGGGTGGATAAAGTGACAAATGAGGAGGTATTGCGGCAAATAGATGAAGAAAGAAGCATTTGGAAAAATATAGTTAAAAGAAGAGACAGACTTATAGGCCACATACTAAGGCATCCTGGAATAGTCGCTTTAATTTTGGAAGGACAGGTAGAAGGGAAAAATTGTGTAGGCAGGCCACGTTTGGAATATGTAAAACAAATTGTTAGGGATGTAGGATGTAGAGGGTATACTGAAATGAAACGACTAGCACTAGATAGGGAATCTTGGAGAGCTGCATCAAACCAGTCAAATGACTGAAGACAGAAAAAAAAAGTCTCGTTTTTATTACTACCAGTAACAGGTTTAGATGATAACCTGTTTTATTCCTTTACCTGAAACTCTATGGTTTTTTGTAAAATATATATTTAAGGATTAGTTTCAAACGTAACAATAACAGAAGATGTAAGATTTGAAAGAGAACAAAATGGCGAGTCGAATGCGTTTTTTTTTCCAAGCCGAAAAAAAAAATTGAAATTCATCAAGTAGAGTGTAAAGAAAGATGTCTTAAACAAATAATTTAAAATATGTATATTAGGTTTCAGTGACTTTATTATGGAAAAAAAAAATTAAGTAAAAACATAACTCAAATATTTTGAAAAAGTTAAAAATATCATTTAAGTAAAATATATTAAAAAATAATACATAAAACGAATTAAAAAAAATAATAATAATAAAAAGGTAAAAATTAAAAGTAAATAAAAACAATACTTTTGCAAGTAGGCGTCTAATTAAAAACAGTAACCAACAAATTAGTAATCATTGATTTGGCTCGGACTTCAAAAAGCCGAGATGCAGAACAATTAAAAAAGTATTCTTAGTATTGTTACTTCTTTTATTTTTTTAGAGAGAGTCTTTGAGGTCGATTTTATTTATTTTTTTATATATATTTTATACTTTTTAGTTTTAATTTTATTTAAGAAATAGATGGGTATTCATAAAACGCCAACCGTATGCATAAATTACTAACGCGAAGAATATACACTTGGAAAAAGCCAGGCGATACTGGAAGGTATCAGATAGATTATATCATGGTTAAGCAAAGATTTAGAAATCAACTCGTGGACTGCAAAACTTACCCTGGAGCAGACATTGATAGCGACCATAATTTGGTGATAATGAAATGTAGATTGGGGTTTAAAAACCTGAAGAAAAGGTGTCAGATGAATCGGTGGAATTTAGAGAAGCTTGAGGAAGAGGAGGTAAAGAGGAATTTTGTGGAGGACATCGCAAGAGGTCTGAGTAAAAAAAAGATAAGGTAGAAAATGTAGAAGAAGAATGGGAGAATGTTAAAAAGGAAATTCTTAAATCAGCAGAAGCAAACTTAGGCGGAATAAAGAGAACTGGTAGAAAACCTTGGGTTTCAGACGATATATTGCAGCTGATGGATGAACGTAGAAAATATAAGAATGCTAGTGATGAAGAAAGTAAAAGGAACTATCGGCAATTAAGAAATGCTATAAACAGGAAGTGCAAACTGGCGAAAGAAGAGTGGATTAAAGAAAAGTGTTCAGAAGTGGAAAGAGAAATGAACATTGGTAAAATAGACGGAGCATACAGGAAAGTTAAGGAAAATTTTGGGGTACATAAATTAAAATCTAATAATGTGTTAAACAAAGATGGTACACCTATATATAATACGAAAGGTAAAGTCGATAGATGGGTGGAATATATTGAAGAGTTATACGGAGGAAATTAATTAGAAAATGGTTTTATAGAGGAAGAAGAGGAAGTTGAGGAGGATGAAATGGGAGAAACAATACTGAGATCTGAATTTAAGAGAGCATTAAAAGATTTAAATGGCAGAAAGGCTCCTGGAATAGACGGAATACCTGTAGAATTACTGCGCAGTGCAGGGGAGGAGGCGATTGATAGATTATACAAACTGGTGTGTAATATTTATGAAAAAGGGGAATTTCCGTCAGACTTCAAAAAAAGTGTTATAGTAATGATACCAAAGAAATCAGGGGCAGATAAATGTGAAGAATACAGAACAATTAGTTTAACTAGTCATGCATCAAAAATCTTAACTAGAATTCTATACAGAAGAATTGAGAGGAGAGTGGAGGAAGTGTTAGGAGAAGACCGATTTGGTTTCAGGAAAAGTATAGGGACAAGGGAAGTAATTTTAGGCCTCAGATTAATAGTAGAAGGAAGATTAAAGAAAAACAAACCAACATACTTGGCGTTTATAGACCTAGAAAAGGCATTCGATAACGTAGACTGGAATAAAATGTTCAGCATTTTAAAAAAATTAGGGTTCAAATACAGAGATAGAAGAACAATTGCTAACATGTACAGGAACCAAACAGCAACAGTAGCAATTGAAGAACATAAGAAAGAAGCCATAATAAGAAAGGGAGTCCGACAAGGATGTTCCCTATCTCCGTTACTTTTTAATCTTTACATGGAACTAGCAGTTAATGATGTTAAAGAACAATTTAGATTCGGAGTAACAGTACAAGGTGAAAAGATAAAGATGCTACGATTTGCTGATGATATAGTAATTCTAGCCGAGAATAAAAAGGATTTAGAAGAAACAATGAACGGCATAGATGAAGTCCTACGCAAGAACTATCGCATGAAAATAAACAAGAACAAAACAAAAGTAATGAAATGTAGTAGAAATAACAAAGATGGACCGCTGAATGTGAAAATAGGAGGAGAAAAGATTATGGAGGTAGAAGAATTTTGTTATTTGGGAAGTAGAATTACTAAAGATGGACGAAGCAGGAGCGATATAAAATGCCGAATAGCACAAGCTAAACGAGCCTTCAGTAAGAAATATAAGTTGTTTACATCAAAAATGAATTTAAATGTCAGGAAAAGATTTTTGAAAGTACATGTTTGGAGTATCGCATTATATGGAAGTGAAACTTGGACGATCGGAGTATCTGAGAAGAAAAGATTAGAAGCTTTTGAAATGCGGTGCTATAGGAGAATGTTAAAAATCAGACGGGTGGATAAAGTGACAAATGAAGAGGTGTTGCGGCAAATCGATGAAGAAAGAAGCATTTGGAAAAATATAGTTAAAAGAAGAGACAGACTTATAGGCCACATACTGAGGCATCCTGGAATAGTCGCTTTAATATTGGAAGGACAGGTAGAAGGAAAAAATTGTGTAGGCAGACCACGTTTGGAATATGTAAAACAAATTGTTAGGGATGTAGGATGTAGAGGGTATACTGAAATGAAACGACTAGCACTAGACAGGGAATCTTGGAGAGCTGCATTAAACCAGTCAAATGACTGCAGACAAAAAAAAAACTAACGCGAAAATCCTGTTTTAGATGAAAATAAAACAAGAATGGAATGAAGGAACCACACAAATATTCTGCTAATTAACATTTACAAAAATCCCCGGCATAAAATATACGGAAATGTTTATTATACTACACCAATTTCACTACATTTTTCCGCGAAAATACTCTGAGTTCAAAATGACATTAGGCTGTAGTGTCATTACCCTGTAGCAAACCAACTGCGATGCCAAAATATACGTATATAGTTTATCACGAACTTCTCCCGGGACTTCCATAAACTATTCTATTTGTAAAAATAATGGAAAAAGTTCACATAAATATATATCCTAAAATGCTTCGTTTGCGAGTTACGGCTATTGAAAGATTTCGATCTAATTTCGGCTACCCCAGTAAAATGAGGTCGTACTGAAATTTTAGGACATTCTTAAGGAACAAATTTAGCGACTTCTTATGGTTTTGGACCCGAAAAATTGAATAAAATAGGTTTCAGAACCATTTATACAGTAGTTTTTGAGAATTCTGGGGTAAAAACAAATAAATTGGATTAAAAAACTCTGTTTTTTATGTTGACTTGCAATAACTTTGTTTAGTGGGTAATAAACACACAAAAATTAAACAGAACTAGTAGAGAATTTAGTTTTGAACAAGATCAATTGAATAAAATAGACGTAAGTACGGTATTACTTCAACGGTTAACCGATCACGCTCAAACTAAAATTCACAGAGAAACTTCGCTAACAACATCTCAGCTCTCATTATTCGATGTACTGAACGTACCCTACAGAATGATTTAAACACTAATACAGTATTGCGCATTGTTGATCAGCTGTTATTTTTTTTTCACCCCAGATTTCTCAAAACGTATTGCAGATACGGTTCTGAGACTTATTTTATTCGACTTTATACGTCAAAACACATAAGAAATTGCTAATTCCGACCCTTAATTATTACTTTAAAAATTTCAGTACGACCTCATTACACCGGGGTAGCTGAAATTCGAGCGAAATCTTTCGCTAGCTGTAACTCGCAAACGAAGCATATTTTAGGACATATTTTTATATGATTTTTTTCCATTATATTTACGAGTGGAATGGGTTATGAAAGCCCTTGGAAAACCAATTGATACATTATGTATATTAAAATCATCAGTCTAGAAAATGTGTAAGCAGTAGATCGCATATATCTGATTAAAAAACGTCTGGTAGAACTGTCAGGAACAGTCAAGAACTATCAAAAAACTGCAGGAAGATCCTCAGAAATATTTTAGGCGCAAAAAGAGATCAGAAAGAACACAGAATTTGATAAGATGAATAGCTATATTAGATAACGGAAAAAATTTACAACTACCTTTAGGAATAGCAGACTGCGCTTCTACGGTCTCATCAGGAGACTAGCCTACGGAGAGAATAGCTTAAAGAATCCTAAACTCATATAAAATAGAAAAACGCAACAAACTAGTACAAAGAGGTAGTCGAAGGCAAGAAAGTACGTGACAAAATTAGCCGGTCAAAAGAATGATAAGAGGCGAGTACAACAGGTACTAGCAAGATAGGAAAATGAGGTTGAAAAATAAATAAACCGACAGAAGGCGTAGCGAAAAAAATCATCTATGTAGCCGATTCTTGTTTTTGGTTTAAAACCCTACCACTCAAGTACTGTAAAATATCTTAAAAGAGTTACCTGATTGTGAATATTTGAACATTTTTCTATACGAAATGCACTAATTTTCTCATTTTATGAAGGAAATTCATACGATGATCCCACATTGATTTTTTTCATGAATCTTAAGACGGAAGTTTTTAAAACTGAAAAATAAGTCGGCTACACAGATGTTTTAAATATAAATTTAGTAAAAATCGACTGTTAAATGTAGTAGGAATTTTTAAAATTGTTAACTGCTTGTTACTTTACATCTTTTCCGATTCACCTTACGTAATTAAGAAAGGCGTATAAAAAAAAATATAAAACTTAATTTAAAATCTTCCTTTTCGTTATTAAGGTAAATCTCACTCTTACTGAAATCCTTATTGAAAGTTTTGCACGTGATATTACATTACAAAATAAAATAACCAGGCCTAACTTCTACATAGCACGGTAATACTTTACACTGATAAAAAGGGACATAAGTATAATTTAAAAAGTAGACGCACGCCAAGTAATGAAGTAAATACATTACCTTGTAATTAATTAATTAAATGAACTGAAAGGGTTTATTTGTAATTATCTGGATTGAAAGTATCCGTAATCGTTTAAAGAAATAAACAGTCATATTATATTAATTAAATTAAAGACATCTTAGTGATACAAGGTAGAGAAAATAAGCTCAATGTCAGACTTTGTTTAGTAAAGAAAAATCATATTTTAAACTCAAATTAAATTAAGTTAATTAAAAGCCGTTTGATAAAGAATCAAACTAAAATAAATGAAAATTTCTATTTTATCACCATCTTATGAAGGTAGCTGTAAGATTCCATATAAAGTTTCATAGCCAGAATTTGTTTATTATTAATTTTACAAATAAGAAAAAAAAATTATTATTTCAATGGAAACTAATATTGAAATGTAAAAACCGTTCAGTTGTGTTTTATAATTTCAAATTGTATGTAAAATACTAATTATTAAAAAATTACAATTATTCTCAGCAGTTATAATTAAGTATGTAATTTAACAAAAAAAGTTTGGTGATCGTGGCCAAAATCACTTAATAATTTGTAGACTCAGGGAATCACGATAGATTGAGATATGAAAGATTACGTTATTTTATGTGTATGTGTGTGCGAACGACATGTAATACAAATAGTATTGAAAGTACTAAAATCAAATGTTGATTTTTTTTCTAATTTGTAATTACAGTACTATTTTCGGGTTTACAACTAACACAAAATTTTTAATGGGCATCACTAATAGACATCTATTCACGACTCAAGTAAAAATCTATTATATACATAAACAAACGTATAATTAGTGTTGAATTGATGAAATTTGACAGTAGAAAAAAATGATGGAAGATATTATTTTATCATTATCTGAAAATTTATCATTTTAATAAACTAAATTCGTATTGTGTTTAGCCAAACCTTACCGTTAAATAGTTAATTATACTTATATATAATAATACCATTAAGTATTACAATCGGTCTGAACTGTTTAACGGATGCGTTTGATCAAAATTTGTTGTATCCCGATTAATCTGATAATTTGTCTGAATTGTTTAAAAGTCGAGGTGTTATAATCGGTTAGAAATATTTGGCATATTTGACGTTTAAAAGCAATGAAATGAATTTAAAATCATTTCAGTTATTTCTGATTCATTCGTTGATATGAAATGAATAATTTGATATGGATTCATATGAATCATAGGTAAGTCAACATAAATATTTATTAAAAATACATAGTGTTTACAAATATTTCAGATACTTATTTTAATGTAAGATAAAAACGGTGTTATTTCACTTTTTTTTTGGAACCTTAAATACATCATTTACATAAAAAAGGAATCCCCCGCGATTGATATTCGTAAAAAATTACATAGAGTGCTATAGAATATATAATGTATATATTTATTTACACATAGTAGAGTACACAATGTTGTAGTTTTTTTCTTTTTCTTCTTCCCCGGGCCGGATCCTGCAGTTAAGTATTATTACACAGCCCAGGGTACTGTCCTTTAATCTAACGGGCTTCCACGTCTCGGCCCGCCGGTCGGATCTCACTTTGCGCCCGTCTCAAACCCCCAGAGTAGGATCCACCAGACCCGGCTATGCCGTCCCTGGGCCCCCACTCCGTCATCATCATTGTAAATGTCACACGGCTCGACTTAGCTTGATTAACCCCCTTATCTTCCATGTACCTAGCCACCTGCCGATTAAATTTAAATCGTATTGTAGATTAGTTGCGGCCACAGTCGGGTTGTCTTCAACAGCCAGAAAGGTTCGGCGGTCGGAGCGAGGGGACAAACTTTCCTAGTTTACATGTCAGGTAAAAATTAGTTTACAGTGATCGGTTAAAATTTACGGTTGCCGGTTTAAATTTTTTTCTTGAGATATCACCAGATAAGCTTGAAGCTTGCGCGTAGAATTTCATATCTGACCAGGATTCGAACCCGGGACCTCCGAATGAAAGGCCGAGACGTTAGCACTCCGCCACGGAGAACAGCAATTTAGAACCGTTTTTAATATTTATTTTATATTTCATACCGTTTACGCGTATTTATTAACTTTTATAAAATTTAAATGTATAAATATTAAAAAAAAAAACAATTCTTTATAATGTTTGTTAAAGTTATTTTTATCCATTTGTTGTCAGATAGTTATCTTTTAGAACGATTAAGCATATTAGGGATGAAACATAACGTCCCAATCGAAGGTTTAATAAGCAAAGATTTTAGGCAGTGAAATTTCACTGTTAAAATTTGTTTACGAAATATTACTTCATTAGAAAAAATAGAATCTCGAATTGCAAAAAACATGCTTGAAGGCAAACAATCCGAATAGGATCCTTTGGATCAAGTATGATACTACTTTGTTTTTAATAATAAATTGGAAAAAAAATCGATATAAAATTTAACTGTAAATCTGATTTCACGTAAAACCATTAAATTTATTCCTAAATTTGGTTCCAAGAAAGTTAACTTTAACTTAATTTTACAGAAGGCGCAGAAAACAGGGCCAAACTATACGCCAGCCGACACTCGCTACCGAAGTTTTTCTTAACCTATGTTTATATGAATCTCCTTTATTCTCATAGTAGGAAATGGTCTTGAAATTTTGTTACATTCATTTTGAACCACTGAGTTTAAATAAAATTGTCATTAAAGAAAATACAAATGAACATCTTCGCTGTACAGCCCCCTCACGTACGTGTAGCGTATATTTGTATTGATATTCTTTGGGCCTCCCTCCCGGTCCAGAAATCCATTCCCTGCTCTGCATCAACTGACCTTTCTAAACTTGGATGAGTACTAATAGTTAACTGAGTTACATATTATATACGATCAGCGCCACGAATTTTTTTTTACCCGCTGATTACAACAGTGAAAACTAATTGTAGTACTTGTTTATTCCAATATTAAACTGTAAAACTCATTTCAACATCTTTTGAAAACAGTTCGCTCTGTTTACATAAATTTTCTAACTGGAAGTTAGGAAAATTGACTCGATTAGTGTACATACATGTTAATACATTGGGTTTGGAAGGTCGTTGTGCAGTATTCTTTAGAATTATGCGGTGCATACTGTTCCTTCGGCGTTAGGTTGGTTGCCCTGTGGGTTCGATGGGCGTTGCTCATTAGTAAATCAAAATGTCTGCCGTTGAATTGCGATTGAACGTGCTTCGTTTTGTTTCGCGTTGTTCCATTTATCGGAATCGATAGTTGTGAGAAACGTTCACGGTTTTTTCGGCAGAGAAAATATTTTTTTCGTTAGATACGTCTTCCGTGAAGGTGACAAGTATACTAATTTAGTAAAGCACAAATTTTTTGAAACGTTTCCAAATACTCGTACTCCTGTTTCTCATCGCAATGCAGTTCGAACTCTTACCGAAATGTTCGGGCCACACGCTCTGTTAAAGACGATATTTGAAGCGGAAGACCACCCAAACTAAACGAACAGAAGCTGTTTGATATTTCAGATGCTGTGATCGAACGTCCATCTAAGTCGATGCGTAAGTTAGCATAGCATAAAAATATCGGACTTGCTACTACACATAAAACTAAGAAAAAGCTGAAACTTTTCCCCGATAAAGTATTGTGTGCCCATGAACTGAAACCTACAGCTCATGCCGAAAGACTAAATTATTTTCAATGGTTTAAACGTTTTATTGACCAGACTCCGTCGGTATCTTCATTTCGTTTTTTACAGGTAAAGCGTGGTTTCATCTGGAAAGGGGCATATTAATTTCCAAAATACACGACTGTAGTCGACCGCTACCCCCCGTGAATTACACGAACAATCTTTACACGAAGCGAAAATTGGAACCCGGGTCGGTATGAGTAGAACCCCCATTATGGGTCCCAACGTTTTTCAAAATACAGTTAAGACTGATCATTATTGTTAATTAATCAGTTAATGTAAGTGAAATCAATCACGTTCGGTTCCAATAAGATGGCGTCACAGCGCATACAGCTAAGTCAACGACGTTTTTACAAAAGGTCTTTGATTAACGAATCATTCGAGAGGTTTGCAACCAGCACGATCGCCCGATCTGACTTACCCGTATTACCTTCTGTGGGGAGCAGCGAAAGATTGACTGTATCGTAGAGACCACTCACGATTGACGAACTAAAAACCACAATACCGTCATACGTACGAGACATTCTAGAACATCAGCAGATTAAAGTGATTGAAGATCATTTTCAACACCTTTTTTAAACTATTCCAGTTATCGTCAATATCCGTTTCTATAAAATAACGAATAAAAATACAAAGTAATTCCAGTGCATAAAAATACTTCCACGCACAAAAACTATTCGTACGCACTGTGTAATTAAATTGCATTTTCAGTACATTATTTTTAATGCCGTTCCATATTATTATTTATTTATTCACTGGAAAAAATAACTGTAATATTTACCTTTGTGTTTCCATAATTTTAATCGACAAAACCACTATCTTAAGAAGACAAATATTGAGTAAATATTTTTCTGCGTACAATCCTCCTTTGTCTAAATATATATGAATTTGACGATTCGTTTTCTTAAGAAAAATAAAATAGACTAAGTTTCCCTGGAGATAATAAACTTTATTTCATTAAAAATCGATAAAAGGCTTTTTAAATGAAAAATTAAGTAAATCTGTAACGACTTAGATAGATATTTTGTATTAATTCCTTGCCGTATCTGCACCATATTTGGGAAAGTTATAGCGTAATCTTCTGCAGTTTAAAGTTATTCGATATTAAAAGTATTTCCACGCAAAAACCTCAAGAATATCATCTTTAAAAAAAATGAAAAATTTTTTTAAATAATTTGATGCTTAATTTTGTAAGTGGGCGATTTTTTTTTAGATTACTATTTTATTCTTAATCTGGAGCCAACTTCAAAAAGTAAATTTAAATATTTTAATTGAATATTTATTTATTAATTTGTTGTTAGTTTTTAAGTCTAGTTTATTTATTTTCCCAGCTCCTATCATCTATGGACAGCGTGAACAACTTTATATATGGTTTTTAAACTCTTTAATCCATTAATTTTTCATTTTCTGTGAGTTGTTTTATCCGCTCAAACCACGCCGAGTTATGTCGACTAGTTTTTTCTACTTCTTGAAATTCACTGAAATTCTTGATTTTTACCTCAAAATATGTTTCGGTCTTGAGTTGTTTGTCGGTTCGGAGTTTGTAGTTATTGTCAGTTTTCCTGGGCCCGGCGTTCTCGTGAGGATCTTTTTTTCTTTCTTTCTTTGGATTCAAGTACTTGGGTGTCGCGTTTTGTTAACGGTCCCAGGTATTCTGCTGCATACAAGCATTCGGGACGGATTACAGTCTTGTTTGTAGTGGCGGACGTTGGAGTTAATGAAGATGCATTTTTTAATTTAAATACGCTACCGTAAATCAGATTAATCCGGTTATTATGCGTAATTAATGGTAGATTACATTAATCGCCTCCAGTTTTGGAGAACAACATATGTAATTTGTACCTTTAACGTCAATTAGACGAGGTTAACTAGCGAAGCGGGCGTAGGTTATGCAAACGTAATCTACGCTCGCTTTACTCGCTAACCTCAACTAATTAAGAGTAATGTTTTGAATCGGTAATTACTACTTATAGACGAGCTGTTATTTTAATATATAAAATGACCGGTATATTAAATGACTTATTATTAAATTATTTTTTAAATTCTCCAACACTGTAGGCGATTAATCAAATCTGCCGGTTATTATGCATAATCACCGTATAAATATATAAGTATTTCTTTACTTTTATCTTTTGTAATTACATTTTTACAATCGGTTCAATATCGATAATATCCAGACAATAGTATTGTTATCGATTATTTTGGTATCAGTAACGTGATATTGTAAGATCAAAATTAGCATTTTTTTTTTTATATAAACGATTCATAGACGAATATTTTAAACGTTATAAAGCAATTATAATTTTTGAATTATTTTAATAAATACTGATTTTTAATAAGCTGAGAAAACAGATAAACAGAAACTTCCATCGGATAATTTCTGTTTTTAATTTAGCAAGTTTGTAATATTTTGTAAATCTTCACTCGTTTTGCTCGCTCGGACAATTAAAATTTATAAATGCATCTTACGTGTTATTCAAATAGAAAATTTAATATTAAAATTGTGTTCACAACTCTGACTATAAACCGTGTGAAGTCAAATTCATACCCTTACGGATCCAACACGTTCTCAGTTACACCACATAACTACTTAAACAGAACAAAAAAAATTATTAGCTTTAATCGGTTCAAAATATACGTACGAATGAAATATCAATTGCGCTAAACAAAATGGCCGTTTAGCTTGATTAAAGATAGTCGGTTAATAATTATCTTTATTTGACTTGTTACAATTTTGTTTGCCGCGTTTGTAAATCGTTGAGGAATTTATTCATTCGATAAAGTAGCGGTAATATTTTAGAGGGCGAATTAGTATAATATTATAAATTAGTTATGTTCTAATTGTAACAATAGGAATGTGTATTCCAGCGGATATGATATAACAATTTAAAACGAATACTTATGGGGAAACAATGCAAGGGCGCACAAAACCCGCTGGATTGTATCGCTCAGCAACAGAATAATGCATGTAGTAAACATTAACAAAAAGAAATGGGGATTCCATGTCTGTAGAATTAACAAATTTTTTTTAATTTTAATTTACAATAATAATACTAATAATACAATGATTTTAATGTATTTATGTTCATGTTTCAGGTGAGTTTTATGGAGGCAAAATTTTTTTCCTAGGTTTGGTAAGTATTAAAACTGTCGGTTTAATTCCGGTCTAAATGAATAACATAAAAATTCATAAAATAATTTTTTTTCAGTAGAAACAAAAACAGATTTTAACACAATTTATATTGAATTAAATGATTTTTATAATTCAAATAAATGATTTTTTTTCGTCGGTGGACGTGTTTGCAATGTTACGTATTTATAAATTAAGAACCGTAGGTACAAGGTAAATATAGAAACACATAAAAATATGATTTTTTAACTGAAATCTGTCAAACAACTTTTAAAATAATTCCTTATCTACGAGTATTACGAACCATTTTAATTTAATAAAAAATATTTACACTCGGTTATTACTTTTTTTTACTTAAAATACTCGCGGCATTTAATAATTTAACATACATTTTTATCAATGTAGCTGTTATAAAATGACAGATAGACCTAATGCTTTTTATAAAATAATTTTAATTAATTTAAATACTAAGCAATATTAATAAAAATAAATTTTGATTTTCAAAAAAAAAATTAACTTTAATAATTTGTTTTTTAAATTCACTTTAACGTAATGAATTGAAAAATTAAAAAAAAGAAATATTCGGAAAACGGGATATCAAAATATTTATAAAAAAATCAAACGATGAAAATACAAGAAAAAAACAATTTTCTAATCGTAGGTATATATATTCTTCTATTAATAAATTTTTTCGGAATATCTTTCTGGTACGATTGATAACGGTTCAAAAATCAGAAATAATGTTTTTCTCATAGAATAAAGGAAACTTGAAAAAATTTCGCTTTGCAGAATTTCTAATTTAGATATACCGTAGAAATTTATTTTTAAATTTAAATGGATATACAGCTTTGCGTAAAATGTTTGTTAACAAAAGGTTTAAATTGAAGTTCAACTAATCAAACTTTATAAGAAAAATACGTGAAGAGAACAGAGAAAAATGTTACGCATTATATTTCGCCGTAAAGAAAAATTTTCAACCTTTTAATTATTTAATAAAATTGTTTAGTATTTTTATTTATCCGGCAGTAATAAAAAGGTAATTAAATTAATTTTTAATTTTAAAAATAACACCATATTTAATTCATTACATATAGCATGTGTACTTTGTAAATTAATCTTTTTATAGAGGAACCAGATACTTCTGTTGCTATAACTATTACTATTATAAAAGCCTTTTTCTATAAATCACGGCAAAGAAGCTTTGAGAAGCGTTTACGTTAGATGTATTCATTGAATTCTCATCCTTTCGGTCAATCTCTCAACCTTACACATTATATAGCTGTGTATAGAGTGGATACTCTTTTAGCTTGTCCTTTTTTTATATACTAAGTCGTCTGTGTTGCGCGTATATGCGGTTTTTTATTTATTTTTTACGTTTCTATTTACCAGAAGGTAAACAATCTGTTTAATTTTTTTTTCATTCCTCTACTTCGCTAACCTCTGGAATCCTTTTTTATAAACATAATTAATTATCAAAACAATAAATTTCAATTACTGTAATTATTTAAAAATCAATAATTTTTCCCGACATATTAAAATTTTAAGAATTCAATATTATAATGTATTATTATAATTATAATATTAGAATTTGAAGATTTGTGTGATAAAATTTGAAGAAAGAAAAACTTTCGATACGAGAGTTAAAAGAAATTAATTTGTAAAAAAAAAAGAAAGAAATTAACAGAGGATGAATTAAAAGTAACGTAATATCAAGGGAGATTTTTCTGACAGCGAATAAGCTGCCTCAAATACAAATTTATTAACGAGAAAACAATTAAAAAAAAGATCAATTTTTAGCTTAGTTGTTAATAAGTTAATAAGAAACTTAAAAAAATATAAAACGTTTTTAAAATAATATTTCACTGATAAATTTCGTGCGCGATTCATAAATATCAAAAAACAAGACTGCCAAAAATACTTTTCTGTGCTCTTTAATATAGAATGATTACTAATACAGATACAAACATAATTTTGTATAGCATTTTAAATGAAAAAAAAAATTATTTCTGTATAGACCGACTGCGGACCTCGTTAAGATAAATTGATCTAGGTTTTCAGTCATAATCCACCGGGTTGGTTTAGTGGTGAACGCGTCTTCCCAAATTAGCTGATTTGGAAGTCAGGAGTTCCAGCATTCAAGTCCTAGTAAAGACAGTTATTATTATACAGATTTGAATAGTACATGGTGGATACCGGTGTTCTATGGTGGTTGGGTTTTAATTAATCACATATCTCAGGAACGGTCGAAGAGAGACTGTACAAGACTACACTTCATTTACACTCTTATATATCATCCTCATTCATCCTCTGAAGTAATACCTAAACGGTTACTACCTCCGGTTTACCCGGAGGCTAAATAGGAAAAATAGGTTTTGAGTCAGGCCGGTCTCCGTGGCGCTAGTGGTCTCGACCTTTCATCCGGAGGTCCTGGGTTCGAATCCCGGACAGGCATGGCATTTCACACAGATTACAAATCATTCATATCATCCTCTGAAGCAATATATAACGGGGAAACCGGAGATTAAACAAAAAAATAAGAAAAAAAAAGGTTTTGAGTCATAATCCACCGTGTTGGTCTGGTGGTGAACTCGTTATCGCAAATCATCTGATTTCGTATTCGAGAGTTCTAAGCTTCAAATGCTATTAAAGGCAGTTACTTTTATACGGATTTGAATACTAGATCGTAGATACCGGTGTTCTCTGGTGGTTGGGTTTCAATTAACCCCACGTTTCTAAAATGTGAGAAACACTCATACATATCAACCTCATTCGTGCTCTGAAGTATTCCTGACGATAGTTCCGGAGGCTAAACAGAAAAAAAGAAAAGGTTTTGAGTCATAATTGATAAATTTCACGATAAAAAATTAATTTTTTAACGAGGTTCGTGTGTAAGTTTTACTTTATTCTGCTGCTCCAACTTCTTGTAGAGTCTTTCTTAATCGATTCAATCCAATCTATTTTTTTCTTCCAGCGGAAATCTGTTAATTTTTCAATCTTCTATTATGACTCGTTTTAATGATTTGACCGAAGAAACACAGTCCGCTTTTTCTTGCTGTCTGGAAAAAGTTATAAAACTTCATCGTTTAAAAAAAATAAACTAATTTGTTAAATTGTTGAATATTACTCGAAATTGTACATTATTATTTTTTGATCTTACTGAAATTATTTAAATGCATTTTCAAGAAAGAACTGACTTAAATAATGTCATTATTAGTTTATCATTTAAAAAATAAATAAGAAAAACTTATTACTTTTTAAAATTAGTTGTTTTATTAGTAATGAGTATTTTTATTTATAACATCCCGCGGGTGAGATTTTTTCTAGGAAATATAGCACAGTTTATTATATTTAGTTTACGCACTAACTTTGATCATATTTGTATCAGTTTTAATATCATATTTATACTTTTTATATTTATCTTGATTTACTGTATTTTTCACAAACAAATCTTTACATCAGATCAATCCCTCTATTAAATTATCAGCTGTTTATTTTGATTATTTGATCAAAAGGATTCGTATCAAACTTTTCAAACTTTTTTCTTAATATAAGAGATGAAAATTTACTACATAACTTTGTTATAGGAATTCTTTTGTAGCCTACGTATACAAACCCTATCTGATATGGATTTAAGCCGGAAACTTCTGAATGAGACCTCTCTCTTTCTTCTGTTTAGCCTCCTGAACCACCTTAAGGTATTACTTCGGAGGATGATAAGTATGAATGTAAATGAAGACGCGATCTTCTGAATGAGACGTGATCCATCTTCCGCTACGGTGTTCGATTAATCTGTTACTTTTCCTATTCACAATGAACAATCCATCTGATGTGTTTAAAATCTTTGTAATATTTTAATACTGAAGAAAAAATTACGTCAGTTATGCGCAGAATTGAGCGTTTGGTTGTTGCTTATCTTCACGAGATTTTTAATATGAGCTTTACTCGATCGTTGTTATTTAAAATTTTAATTATAGATTTCAAAAATTTAACAACTATAGAACAAAATTTAAAAAAAAAATTTAAGTTGCATTACTTCAAATGAAAATAATAAATCCCATGTTAAAATAGATTTATTTGCTAATAACCGTGTAAATAATGAAATCCTAAAACAATTACTGAAATGGATGAACATTATTTTTATTTTTGTTTTGCTACTGTGTTTTTGTGAATAATTATATTTATTAATTATTTTATTGTTTAATTTAATTAAATTAATTGATGACTTACTGAAATTACAAAATATTATTTAGCTGTATAAATAATTTTAAAATTAATTTACATCAATTGTACACAAAAATATCAGTATGACCGGTTGTATTTATTTAAATTTCGAACGATCAATTTTATCATTAAAATGGTGAATAGGAAAACTGATTACTTATTTTTTTTAATTAATGTATAAGATAATGAATTTATAAATTTATAAAATCAAGATATACTTTTTTCGGCAATCGGTACTTCTTTTTAATAATTTTTTAAGATTCCGCAGGTCATATATCTTTTCTAGGAATTTTATCGCAATATATTCTACAAATGATTGCAAAATTAGAAGACACAATATGAAATGAAAACGAATAATAGAAAAACTAAACCGATAAGACTAAGAAGTAAATAAAGGTCTGTTAAAAAAAAAAAATGGAAGAATCTAACAAGTACCGGAGTCGTTGGGAAAGTTCTCGGCCTGAGATTGGGATCGGCTCAATTATGACAAAACTACTAAGATATTTGTCAAGTATGATCCTTAACTTGGTACGATGAAAAGTTTTAGATGACTGCGTTCAATTGCTTGTTTCTGGCGATCGATTAAAGCAAATGCATTTTGAAAAAAATAAATTAATACAAATAAATATAATTTTGAAAATAAATTTTCTGAAATATACAAGATTAAAGTTCGAGCCGTTGCAAAATACTTTATTTTAAAATATTTAATCCTAATGAATTTACAAAAACAGTCGAATTACATTTTAAAGGATTTTCTCCTTCGATTTCGACGGTAAAAACGTAGCCTGCAGAATTTAATCATCGTCAGATACCGATTCAAGATGATGAACGTTCGAGACGCCCAACAACTGCTACGACCGTCAAAAAACCTGAATTCCGTATCAGATGATCGCCGAATGAAGGTACGCGAGCCGGCTGCTATAATGAACATCTTAATATACCGTTTTCATTACATTACGATGTTTTGAATGTGAATACGCTTTCCGCTCGGCGTTTGTTAATAGTCGAACAAAAACGTGTTCCGCTACCAGTCATTACTTCCTCTTCCCAGACTTGAAGAAATGGTTCTCTGAACGAAGATTCACTTTAAATGATGAGGTCAAAGGTTAGACAAGCGCTTAGTTTGCAGAGTTGGATCGCATAAAACTAGAGGTATTAAAAATTTGGAAAGCGGTTATGTAAATATATCGTATTGTAAGGTGATTAAGTTGAAAAACAAAACCCGTAAAATCTTGTGTTTTCTTTGACAGGTCTAGACCTTTACGAATAGCTCATAAAACATTGTAGATATTTAAATACGATATTAATAGAAGATTGAAGAATTGAAGAAGTGAAAACCAAAAAAACACAACAATACAAACGATTAAGGAAGCATTTTACAGATTGAGATGTTTATTACATAGTAAGATTGAGTCAAGGGTTGAAGAAGCAGGTGTCATATTAAATATGTACTTCTGTTGACCTTGAAACATAGGTACTAAAAAAAAAGAGAGAAAGAAAGGCCGAGGGGCATATGAAATGTAAACATATTAAATGGATAGACAAAGTGAAAAATTACGAACGAATCCGGAATAGTAAAGTTAATCGAAGTCAGGATTTAAAAAATTTAGTTGGGAATCGAGGTGAATGGAATTATTGTGCAATGGACCTGTATAAGGGCAGATAACCGTATGATAATGATTTGTAATCGTTTTTTATTTCCCTTTAATAACCACCTAAGTTTGTCTTGCACTAATTTACCACATGTTATGAATTACACCTTATTATTTATAATAAAAGCGATATTAAAAAAAATTACTGTAAATTTTGAGTTCCAAGTTAGCATTTTCAAATGTTTGAAAATTCCGTAACATATTTTATACGGAAATGCTTATTTTGAAAAGTTTTTTCTTAATCCCTAGTTTCATTAGATAATTTTAAGAAATTAACTTTTTATTAAAAGATATATTACACCAAAATACTTACTTTTTTAAATAGGCAGTATGAAATAACACTTTGATCAAAATTCCCTAGCGTAAATTAATTAACTAGAATCAAGAAAGAATGTCTAGGATAAAATAAATAATTCGTGACATTGTAAAAGATTTTTTTTTTACTGAAAATTAAATATACTATGAAAGAAAATAACAGAAAAAATGATTCGGCTAAGAGGTAATTCTGTCAGTGCGATAAATAAATTATAATGTATTTCTGTTACCAACACTAACATTCTAAAGCGATTTTATACATAAATAAACATAGATTAGTACATATTTTGCGGTTTCTATATTTATTTATTTTTTTATAAATAAAATATATTTTCAAAACAATCGTAAATTAATATTCACTGTAGAAAGATTTACAACTATCCTAAGGATTATACGATTTTAAGTAAATAAACAAATCCGACGGATGTAATTAATTATTTGTCAAACAGCTAATTTGGTTTTTAAAAAACGTTCGGACCAAAATAAAATGACACGATGTAATTAGCGAATGAATTAAAATAAAACGAGTTTATATTTAAAATAACGTTCCAAGTTTATTAAGAAACGACGAATAAATTAATATATAACATTTTAAAATTTAAATCGCGGAGTGTTAACCAATCCTATGAGGTAGATGCTACGTAATCTTTTTCAACATTTCTTTCGTAGTTCATGAATTACGTTATTTGGTGTTCGGTATACGAGTGTAGATTAAGTGGGTGTAACCAGACGCGTATTTTTATTTCCGGTTGAAATACACATCTAATTATCTTTTAAAGTTTTTGATCTGATAAAGAATAATAAATTTTATGAATGTACGAGTACATTAATTAACAGCGCAGTATTTTATCTTATGTAAATTAATAAATAGACCTGAGTCATCGTGAAATAATATTACAGCAATTATTGAATCCATGAATTTAATGGAAACGGCAACAAATATTACTTTCATTAATAAAAAGCTTTTTCAATCGGTCGACGACCAGTATCGGTTAGTAAAACAATTGTTCAACCGACCAGAGATATTTTAACACTTCAGTTACTGATGGTTTAAATTTAATTTCATCGAAAAATTAATAATATTATTTAATTATGTAAAACTTAACACACGCCATAAATATCGTGACAAAATTTTATACATATACTAGCATTCCCGTCGTGGTTTCACCAGTATTATACGGTTACTTGAGTTTCCCGTCGCCGTCAGGGGATGTTTATCCGGTCGTGGCACTCGCCCTTCTAGCCGGGGCACTGTTCCTTTGGAAACCTCTGTGTTCATTAAACTCATGCTTGTGAGAAAAATAATGATAAATAAATATTAAAAAGCCTGTTCAATTTATTTCAACAACCGGTGTATTGTAATTTCTTCAGAGCAACAGTCGGTCAATACAGGCCCCGAAATATTGAGTGATCTAAGTACGTGAGTTTCAAAACAGTCGGTCTCCGTCTTAAAAGTATTAGTTATATCCGGTTACCCGTTCGAAATACAGGTAAATTTATTTTTCCCGGTTCTTAGAATTACCCGACAAACACCATTAGGAGATGACCTTACTTCGTCACTATTTTTTTTTTATACTTGATTTTTTATTTTTGTTTAGTCAATTAATCAGAACAGGTACAGCCAGTAGCGTCACATATACACTAAAAGTGACTTTGTCGGTTAAGCCACCTCCTCCTTCCACGGGTGCGACCGTGTCGGTATACCGTCGCACCTCTTTAGGTATTTATCTGAAGAGTATTTTCAAGCCTCAATCTAGTCAACTTCTCGTTTACTATAGTCGGAAAATGGGGAAATTTTCAATCATTATTCAAATTTGTTTACTTTTTCTAAATTTTTCGATTTTCGAAAAATGTATAAATAAGTCTTTAGATATTTACATGAAAATTACACACAAAAAATCAAGTTGATACCTTCATTTGTTACCGAGTAATTAAAAAAATAATAAATTTCATTTTTACTTCATTTTAACTCTTTAAACTCGGAATTTCAAAAATCATTTTTTTAGTGTGCACTTACACCGTAAGAAGAACACGCATACGAATTTTCATCAATAGTTTTTGACCTCAGGTCGCCGCCAGATTAGGAAATACATTAAATTTAGTAAAACAAATAATAACTGTCTGAAGAAGTCGATACTGACTTAGGCAATTATCGATAAAGACAGCGAAATTAAATTCAGTAAAATAAGGTTCTAGGTTATTTATCGATACGAATTTTTTATTTATGATTTATATACTAATAAAATTGGTGAGGTTTAAACTAGGATAAATATATATAAGCTAAAGTTAAAATTTTTTAATGATTAGTTCAATAGTTTTCGTGGTTATCGAGAACAAACCAAAAGGACTTCTCTTTATGTAGTAGTGTATGTATATATATATATACACACACAGACACCGACACACACACACACACACACACACACTACAGAATGACGCGGGAAGTGTTGGCCGAGCAAAGGATAATTAAGGAGGTCAAAATAAGCATAAAATTTCATTTGGATGTATACCCTACCTCGCTTTGTTTTCCCCTGTTCGCAATTTTGAGCATTTTCAGTAAAAAAGTAAATTTTAAGCCGAATCGTGATATTTTAATAAAAATTGTTGTTGATGTACTCAACATTTTCTACAAAATATATATGTTTGAAAATTTTACTATTGAACATTCCAAAATAGCGGCCGTTAAAATGTTTTAACCGTTAATTTCTCCGTATGTATACCATTTTTATCAAATTGTATGTTTTATTAGAAAAAATGATAAGCCTTTTATTTGGAACAAAACGACACCTTATTTATTCAAATCAGTTTATAAGCAGGAGAGATATGGCTGAACTTTTAAAGTAGATCTCATAAAGTACGTGCGAAAACAGTCACAAATTGTCTGTGCAGTTTTTATGGTCCGCTCTCAAGCTCCATCAAAAACAATTTAAGTTGTTGAACAAATGAGGTTTCATTTTTTTCACAGCAAAAGGTGAATCACTTTACCTAAGATATAATTCAATAAAATTAATATTTAGGAAGCCATTAACGGTTAAAAAAAATTAACGGCAGGTATTTGGGAATTATCAAATTTATTTTTTTTGACACTAACTTATTGAGTACTTGCAAGCACAATCTTATTAAAATATCTCAGTCCGTTTATAAGATACAGATTTTTATTAAAAAACCACAAATTGTGAACAGAGGGAAAATGAAGCAAGATTTGGTATTTTTCATTTGGAATTTTAAATTAGGCCTTTAAATTTGTCAAAACCTCTTAGGACATTTTATATACGTAATTAAATTTCACAAAGGCGATTGTAACCAAAGACAAAAATTAGATTATTTAATAAAAGAGGTTTCGTAATCAGCGGTGAAAAAAAGGCTGATATTAATATTCAAGAAAATTTACGAGTAATTAGTTTTTATATTTTAAAAGGTTAATATAATAACATAGACGGTATTTAATATTAATATAATTAATTAGGCGATAAAATAAGGAAAGACTTAATTCTTCTACGCAAATGTTCTTATGCACCGATCCTTTTAGTGATTTTATTCTATTTTAAAATAATGTAACGAGAGCTAATGTGACCTTAGAAGTCGATGCCCGCACAACTTAAAAAAGAAAATTAATGAGAATTTTTTTGGGCTTTGAAAAAATTCCTTATTGGTTAATAACAGATATAACAATATCCTACAATTTTAAAACAAGTGCCAATTAAAATAGTGATTAGTAATGAAATAATATTAAAAAAAACAAAACAATGATGTATTAATTAAATCGTTTCTATTATTATTACTTTTCTTAACCTGACTAGCATAAAATTTTACCTTTATAATTGAATTGACGTTTTTCAGTACAGTACGCGGTTAGTTAATCTTAAAATATGTTGTCACCATTTTCACATTCAGCGGTAATTCTTTTCTATACTAAACTTTAATTTCATAATTTCCACTATATTTGACTATTCGGTAAATTCAAATAACAGTATTTACTTTTAGAAGTTAAAAGTAGATAAACGAACCGGTTCGAAACTAAATAATTAGTGAGCTGGAAGTAATACATGTAATAAGTATTAAACTAACCGGTGACTGATTATTATAAAATATATTCTAAATACGACTTAACTACATCAATTTCTCTTCATTCTGATAATTGTACCCGAACTTTGGTGTACATTACGAGTAAATAAAATTACACATAAAATTATTTATACGAATAAATAAAAATTAATACTATAATAATTACTTTGAAAAATTTCAAATCTGAAATAATATATAATTTTAATTACTATTATAATTATAATTATTAAAAATATAATATTATTATAATATTATTAAATATATAATTTCAATAAAATATTAATATATTTATGTTTATAATATTTCATTTTTTCACTTTTTTAAGAAACCGGTTTAAATAGACGGAGCATATAGGAAAGTTAAGGAAAATTTTGGGGTACATAAATTAAAATGTAATAATGTGTTAAACAAAGATGGTACACCTATATATAATACGAAAGGTAAAGTCGATAGTTGGGTGGAATATATTGAAGAGTTATACGGAGGAAATGAATTAGAAAATGGTTTTATAGAGGAAGAAGAGGAAGTTGAGGAGGATGAAATGGGAGAAACAATACTGAGATCTGAATTTAAGAGAGCATTAAAAGATTTAAATGGCAGAAAGGCTCCTGGAATAGACGGAATACCTGTAGAATTACTGCGCAGTGCAGGGGAGGAGGCGATTGATAGATTATACAAACTGGTGTGTAATATTTATGAAAAAGGGGAATTTCCATCAGACTTCAAAAAAAGTGTTATAGTAATGATACCAAAGAAATCAGGGGCAGATAAATGTGAAGAATACAGAACAATTAGTTTAACTAGTCATGCATCAAAAATCTTAACTAGAATTCTATACAGAAGAATTGAGAGGAGAGTGGAGGAAGTGTTAGGAGAAGACCAATTTGGTTTCAGGAAAAGTATAGGGACAAGGGAAGCAATTTTAGGCCTCAGATTAATAGTAGAAGGAAGATTAAAGAAAAACAAACCGACATACTTGGCGTTTATAGACCTAGAAAAGGCATTCGATAACGTAGACTGGAATAAAATGTTCAGCATTTAAAAAAAATTAGGGTTCAAATACAGAGATAGAAGAACAATTGCTAACATGTACAGGAACCAAACAGCAACAGTAGCAATTGAAGAACATAAGAAAGAAGCCATAATAAGAAAGGGAGTCCGACAAGGATGTTCTCTATCTCCGTTACTTTTTAATCTTTACATGGAACTAGCAGTTAATGATGTTAAAGAACAATTTAGATTCGGAGTAACAGTACAAGGTGAAAAGATAAAGATGCTACGATTTGCTGATGATATAGTAATTCTAGCCGAGAATAAAAAGGATTTAGAAGAAACAATGAACGGCATAGATGAAGTCCTACGCAAGAACTATCGCGTGAAGATAAACAAGAACAAAACAAAAGTAATGAAATGTAGTAGAAATAACAAAGATGGACCACTGAATGTGAAAATAGGAGGAGAAAAGATTATGGAGGTAGAAGAATTTTGTTATTTGGGAAGTAGAATTACTAAAGATGGACGAAGCAGGAGCGATATAAAATGCCGAATAGCACAAGCTAAACGAGCCTTCAGTAAGAAATATAAGTTGTTTACATCAAAAATTAATTTAAATGTCAGGAAAAGATTTTTGAAAGTGTATGTTTGGAGTGTCGCTTTATATGGAAGTGAAACTTGGACGATCGGAGTATCTGAGAAGAAAAGATTAGAAGCTTTTGAAATGCGGTGCTATAGGAGAATGTTAAAAATCAGACGGGTGGATAAAGTAACAAATGAAGAGGTATTGCAGCAAATAGATGAAGAAAGAAGCATTTGGAAAAATATACTTAAAAGAAGAGACAGACTTATAGGCCACATACTAAGGCATCCCGGAATAGTCGCTTTAATTTTGGAAGGACAGGTAGAAGGGAAAAATTGTGTAGGCAGGCCACTTTTGGAGTATGTAAAACAAATTGTTAGGGATGTAGGGTGTAGAGGGTATACTGAAATGAAACGACTAGCACTAGATAGGGAATCTTGGAGAGCTGCATCAAACCAGTCAAATGACTGAAGACAAAAAAAAAAAAAGAAACCGGTTAGTTTTCCCAAAATTATCAAAAGAAAAATACGAAATCGGGAGTTCCGCAGGGTTTAAGTCTTCGGCCCGGTTTTGTATTCAATCTAGTCTGCTGATCTTTCTAGCATGGAAAATAACACTCTTGCGTCCTTTGCTGATGTCATGGCGAACATAGCGGTTGACGTTAATCCAACAGTAACGTCGGAGAAAATACAATCGGAGTTTGATCTTCTCTGTGAACGGCTAGTCAAATGGAAGGCACATGTTAACACTGCAAACTCGAGTCACGTGACGTTTGCGATGAGAGGGAGCTTTGCCCACGAGTCTGACCGGATGGAGTAAACACGTATCCTTACATACCATATGCACTCCCAAACGGTCACGGACGTATTTGATCACAGCTAACCCTTTCCATCAAGTGTTACGTTCGGTAACAGAGATGATTGGACGAGACTGACGACTGCAGTGTCAGCGATAATTAGAAACAAGACAGCCGTGGAGAGGGGCAGGCAGACTGGAAGACTGCAGTGTACCTGAGGCGGAGAGACCGATTCCGGACGGCTATGGGCGGCCAGCCTTACGGGTGGGCGGCGGGGGCATACATACCATGTGGATTAGGTCTGTCTCCTGCGTGACTAGAGGGAGAGGTTTTTAGCGGGTGACAGCCCCGCAATTGCCGTCAGAGCTTTTTCCTCCTCCCACGGAAAACAAAAAAAAACCCTTTCCACCCATTGATGACTCTTTTTAGAGAGAAAAACATAATACGATCAGCTTTCTACTATTTTCCTCACAATGGACTCTTACGACAGGTGGAAATACTTGGATAATATTTTATCACCTTCTCATCCGCAGGGATCTGTTTATTTTATTATTTCTCTAATAATTTTTACATTCTTTCCTAATTCTTTTATTTTTCTAAATTTATTCGGTTAATAAATTTATTGATTTATTACCATTAATTGATTGAAGAATTTTTTATTCTTTTTAATAAAATCTTTATTAAATTTTTTTTAATTATCTACTGCCTAATTGAATCTTTAGTATTTCTTTACATGAAATTTTTTGAACTGATCACTAATTGACAAAATTATTTTTCTTGAAGTTTGCTTCAAGGTTTTTTCTTATTTCATCTTCTTTTAGAGTTTTCCCCGTAAAGATCATTGACTTCAACTACCGAAAACATTATTTTACAAGTTATTATAACTTATTATCGCTTTTTATAACTTATTATTTTTTAAGTTTGAACTTAAAGAAAATTTATTTAAAATAACGTTCGTGAATTGGAGGTGGTAGTTAAATTTGAATAGAATTTTCTATACTTTTATCAAATACCGACGCCGCTGATTATTTGTCTAAATACCCGATTTATTTCTTTTTAACAATATAGAATTTAAAGATTAAATCACTCGTACGGAAAGGATAAGATAAGCGTAAGTTTATTTATTTCAATAACGTAAATTCAATTCGGTATCTTTATCTAACGTATTATTACGGCCGGTTACTTAGTGTTGATTATGTGTGTTTATCGTGAATGCAGTTTAATTTCGCTACCGACATTTAATATGAACTGCTTGGAATTCTCCGACTAACGAACACGATGTCATTAAGCTGCTGCAATTGTGTGGCATTCTACGGAGGAACTACGACATGTCACACCGAACACGCTACTAGTCTTTACGAAACTGATGTATGGGGTATGCGTATGGGTAAGTGGTTTTATGTGGGGGTTCCAACAAACGTCACTTGCCGGTCGAAAATCAATATACGTATGGGTACGTGATCGAAAACTTTCAACCTCAGCTTCCGTGACCGTCACACGTTTTCTATATATTTGAGCGTTTGACCTACCATGTGTGATACAGTATCACCATGAATTGAGTACTGGTCCGAATACAGTAGTGAACTGGAATAATTTCGTTTGAGAAGTGTGTGTCGACTATATTGAGCGCTACAGGCAAGATGAAAATGGAGAAAAAATATATAATCGTTGAAATCAATGTGACGCTGTGCCCGAAGCGAAAAATCCTGCTGGTCGCTTCTACCCACAACAATGGGTTTTCGGCAGTAAATTTTCTTGAGAACGACAAGTATTTCGTTGTGGAAGTTGCAGAGAGATCTACTCAAACCCAGATGAATGCTATCAAAAAGTACGCTAATGACGGGAAAAAATTCTACTCGGATACCTGGCGCGCGTACCAAACCGATGCGGTGGAAACAGTAAAGCCCCGTCATTATAATGTGAATCGACGACATCATTTCGTCGATATTCACAGTTATTCTCATAGTGAAACCTTAAATGGTTGTGGGGTCCTAGAAATGGCGGAAATAAAAAAGCACAGGGAACTGCCAGGGAACATGTGGACCCTACTTCGACAAATTCATGCGGCATAAGGAACGGGAAACCGTTTCAGAAAATACTGGATACAATAAGGGACCACCATATATAGTATAATATACTATAAGTCACCGTACAGCAATCATTAAGTAAATTTTCCGCGATCTGTAAATTGAAATAATGCAGTAGCTTGTAAATTAGCGATGAATAAAACAATTCGTTTGAAAAAGCCACCGAATTGAACGAAACAAGTGGTGGAACCAAAATGCGATAATAGTATCAAATTTTCATTAATCGAAATATAACTTATTTGTGTACATTTTATTACAAGAACTAAAATGAAATCATTTTATCGTGCACATCATGATACTATCACTATAATTCTACTATGGACTACAATACACAGATACTCACACTTAATTTGATTTTATTCGCAAAATGTAGTTACGCACAACTGTTAATGTCTTAAAGCAAGTGTTGGAAATGTCCATCATTTAGCCCTGTTGTCCATTTCACCGAATTCCAGTAGCCCTATTATTCTACGAAGGGTGTAAAAAAATATGTTTCGGAAGGTTTAGACCTGCCTTCAGGAAAATGGAGGTTATTTCTAAAACTTGTAAGACATCACCAGTTGTGTAGAACTATATTCAATGAATGAAATCAAATTATGTACGAGTATCTTTGTATTGTTGTCCATAGTGGAATTATAGCGTTATAATATCACGATCTGCAAGACAAATTATCTTATTCCATAAGAATCAAGATGATATTTTATATTTTTATTATTTTTGGACTCCTTTCAAAGAAAATCTGTCATAAATTACATCAAAATTAATATTAAATCATTTATTTTTTAACTAACCAAGTCTTTCGATTTTACCTTAACTCTTTTTTCGCTGACGCTTTAATTTCTTTGTCTATTGTTACTTTTCAGATTTAATCTTTTCACGTGCAATTATGTCTGATTAGTTCTTCTTTTTTTGCATTATTATCCTTTTAATCTGTTTATTAGTTAACTCGAAATTTCCAAGGTTTTAATGGTCCTATTTTCTAATAATTAAGTGGTGAAAGTGAGGGGTGTGTTTCGGATTCTTATAATTTAAAAAATTTCCACTATACTTCACTGATAGTAGAATTTTTTCAAAAAGATTTACGTTCTTATCTTGAGATATGGTTGTGCCTAAAAAAAAAGAACTTTTATGGAGCTATATTTTCTATAAATTTTGAAATTAAATTCCACGATAATATTTTAGTTTGTAACTAGAAGAACTTCAATGACAGTACTGAAGTTAAAAGTTTTCTATTAAATTTTAATATCTTGTTTTTACAGCCTTTACGATACAGATTATAATTTACCTCGTACATCATTTTAAGAGAACTTTTTATCCTGAGGGACTATTATAATAGTATGAATTAATAAGGAAAAAAGTTAATAGATAAAAACGAATTCGTTTCAAAATGTTTGAATACGGTGTTTATTCGTTATTGTTATAGAAAAGAAAGACGAGTTAATTGTATAACAAATTATTTCAGTCGTAAAAAGTTACTTTGTGATTTATTCGTTCGAATGAGTGGGTTATTTGCAAAGTAATAAGGTAGTTTAAAAAGGGGAAAAATAAGAAATCCGAGAGGGATATTTGAATATTACAATGTTGGTGTGCATGTGTCGCACGTATTGTGTGGAAAAGAGACTTGATTCCTCTTTTAGCTTCTTAAGTCTTTCCCTCATCCTTTTTCTTGATGCTACTTACAAAAATGTCAGCTGATAACGCTCTTCTTCAACATCGGTCGTGTCGATAATGCTAAAGAAAAACTAATTTAAGTTTGGAAATCAGTTTTCTTTTTTCTTTTTATGCATCCTGTTGTTGTTCCTCTTTCTCTACTCATATAAATAGGCCTTTATGAAGTTGTGGCGTCTTCCTTGTTCGCTAGATTTCCCTTGGGGGACTGACATCGCTTTACTGTGTGCATGATTTGATTTTCACTGTCGATACCAGCTCATAATCGACTCCCTGTTTTTATTTTTCAATATAAACTCATATAAAAGTTGTATTATTCTGTTTACCGGTTTAAACTTGATTTAACTCTACTACATTCTCTCCGTTATTATTTTCAATTCGCTTTGGATTTAAAAAAGAATGTAACTTAGTTCGACATATACCGAACATAACTTTTATTAATACTGTACTTTCTTAAACGTCCTTTTTGTTTCATATTCGCTTATAATATCGCTTCTTTCCCTTTCGTTGGATATTTAAAAAAAAGAAATAACGATAACTTACAGGTTCAGAAAATTTGTCTAAATATTATGGAAATCTACATTAAAAAGAATACATGTGCAGATGGAAGATGGAATCAGAAACAAGCTGTAGAATTACAATGTCCATTAACGTAATCTTTTTTAAACGTTTTTATAATAAGTTGTCTTTATATTCTTTCACTTCTTATACTAACGTCTCATCTTGCTATTTACAAGCAGAATATTTATTAGAATGTCGATATAGTTGATAAAATACCGATATTCCTTTTTTCAACGATTTAATCGTGAAAAATCAATCGTTAACAAAATTAAATTAAAACGCTTTTAAAGCGTTTTAATTTAATTTTACTTTTTAAAAGTAAGCAAGTTTTATATCAATGCAGATATATTTCGGAGTGTTGGAAAATATTGTCTATAATGCAGAGTTAATAGATAAATCTTGCAGCGATGCAACGAGAGTATTATTTCTAAATAGAAACTGTATTTTTTCGTGTGTATTTCATATGAAAGAATATAATTTTAACTTGTTTTTAAACTGTTTGATTTGGATAAAACTTCGTTATCTTTACTGTATAGGTTATAAAAACAAATTATTTACAGATTTTAAAATCATGTTCTACCATAAATTAGAAATTATTTGCGTCATTAACGCGTACGAATATAATTCATCGCAGCATTTTGTAAACATTTTTAAATATAGTTTATGCTCTCACAATAACTGTTATGAATTAAAGTTTCTATTTAAATGTAAATAATGCGCTGCATTAAAAAACTAGTTCGTCTTAACATAAAATAAATAAATAAGTCATTACGTTGAAGTTGCCAAATTTGTTATTAAGATTCCTACATTGAACATTCTATTATTTCTTTTCACTGAAAAAAAATATACACGTAATAAATATTAAGGTGCTCAGTAAACACTTTTCTTTGCCATTGTAGTTTATTTTAAATTTATTTATAAGAAATTATCTAAAGTTGTTCGGTCCGACGACATTTAATAATAAGTCTAGACGCTAAGACCTACGGTTCTCTTAGCAGTTCGTCAACTAGTAATTTTTATTTTTTTCTAGGACTACTCGGGATGATATTATTATTAATTACTATTATAAATTACTATTATTATTATTATTATTATTACTGTCTTAATACCGTACAGAAAATATAAGCAAAGGTAACAAACTTATTATTGAATTATCGCATTATATTCAAATAATAAAAAGTACATGGAATAATATGTATAAATTTATAATCTGCCAATGCCCTAATTCTTATCATAAGATAAAAATTAATAAAATGCACGTAAATATAGTATTTAAGTTAAGTACGGATTATTTAGGGTACTGTTCGTATGAAAACACATTAATTAACTAGCAGTTTAATTAATATTAATTAACTATATTTTTATTTGTCGATAGTTATGCTAATTTTCATAAGGATTAGACGGGGGCAATATATCTCAGGATTTCTAGAAACAAATCATTATCTTAGTAGAGCCGATACCATATAAACTCGAGATGAATTCAAGGAGTGTTTTACTGGTGCCGCAGTCAAATTTATTCCGTTGTTTGGCCGACTTCCACGTACTTTATCTGGTAAGAGTGTGATCACCTGTTAGTGGGTCAAACAAATTTTCCAATAATTGACGTTTCCTATTTATAATTTTCCCCGATAGGTTTCGAATAGCACTCGTCTGAAATAATTATCGATCCCGTCAGAGTACGATTCGCTACGAAAGCCAGTATCGTTCTGCACTTTTGCCCTGCACAGCGACCAGAAGATATTCTTTGGTTTTACGGCAGCGCCCGTTATCCGTTGCTGAGATAGGACCCGGTCGACATTATGTTTCTGACTTTAGAAAAAGTTCACATAGATTTCAACCGTTAAGCTCCCCTCTCGATTACTAAGGAGTTATTTATAATATTTCGGGCATAAACCTCACGCAATACAGTAGCAGCAATCAACTTTTGTGTTACGGTTAATCTCCAGCTTCTCCTGGAAAAACTTGACGGTTGTTGGGCTATTCGTTCGCCCAGCAGTAAGTGAAAAACAAAATTTGCGGAACGGTAATCCAGACCCGGAAAGGAAAGTTTCCGGACGTAACTGTATGTATTTTGTAAAATCATCCCGAGATGATGATGATGATGATTCCAACGATCACGCGTACCCAATCTTAAAATCATTTCGTGACCGCGGTGACGTATTCCGTGCTCTTCTAAGACGCGACAGCATCGTTTACGACTGCAACTTATTCCACGAGACGAGTAACATTTACAGCGACTGAATGGAGATAAAAATGTATTGACAATACGTGTACTTATAAAATTGTTAGTAGCCAATATGCGATTCACGTGTTCGAACACACAAAATATGCGTCATCAAAACAAAGAACGTTTGTAATACACATATATATAACTCATTGTCAAGTTTTGGCCGTGAAATGAAAACTCTAATTAGTGTATTTAAAGTGCAATTAAAAAAGACAAACAAGACGGAAAGAATGTAAGGAAAAATTATTTCTTGACGCTTGACGGAAAATATTCGATGGAAATATTGAGAGGAGTAAATTCATCGGACGAAAGACCAATATCGAATAATAAAGGTATAAAAAACTTTTAGAAAAAGTATAAAAGCTAGGGAGATTTTTTAAAATTTCATTTTCATTTTTCCCCTACCCGTTTCTGAACACGGGTAAACAACTTTCTGAAGGAAGCCTTAGCCCATTTTCCCCGTGAGATCATAAATGATTTGAAGAAAATCCACAATTTTAAATATATCTTTGAGATAGTCTAGGGAAAATCTTTGAATCTGTTCTGTACATCACCTTACTTTCCGCTACTTCCCTGAGGCAGTGCCTAAACGCACTCATTTACGTGGATTCATTTATCTTGTTTATGGGTAGATTCTAATCTTTTAAGTGCTCTTTCCGATCTCTGACTGATAACATATTATAATTTTTCCCAGGATGTTCTGCTGGTTTTAGGTAACCGCTCACCGGATAAAAGAAGAAGAAATGTGGAACCTGTAACGTTTTTGCGTCCTCGTATTTGTGTGAATTGTTGGAAGCAACTCCACCTGTTGTTAATCTGTTTGTGAATTAAGTTTCCATTTCAAATTTTGGTGGTAAAAAGCCCAACTTTGATCTGAGATACCTATCTAAATTCCTCTTAATTTCCACATGTATGATGATAATTTACTGTCTTTAAATATTTTAGAGGTAATCTTGAAATGTCGAATTTACTTAGCTAGTTAGATTTCGACTAGCTAAGTAAATTCGACATTTCAAGATTACCTCTAAAATATTTAAAGACAGTAAATTATCATCATACATGTGGAAATTAAGAGGAATTTAGATAGGTATCTCAGATCAAAGTTGGGCTTTTTACCACCAAAAATCGGTAATTACAGAAAAACGTAAAGACTTCAAACCAAATCGCTAAGATATACTGGAACACGTATCTCGATTCGAATGCAGTATTTTTGTTTGAATGATTTCTTTTATATTCAATAGAAATGAAAAAGAATTGCTCTGAATTTAATGAATTTTCTTCAATGTTTTGACATTCCATTATCTAGCACAATAAAGTAGTTATTGTTCATGAAACAAAAGATCTCTAACAAGATTTGATGAAAAATATAGCAAATATGTTATATTAATTATTAGGTAACAAGAGAAAAGTTTTACAAATAAAGAAAAAAAACAGCCAAAAAAAAACATTGCTCTTTAATTTAGGATAATTACGAAGATAGGATAACTAAAGAGCACGCGGGGTACAATTTTGTATATAGTTTTTATATAAAGTAGAATTTGTTTTCAATTTTTTTAAATTAAGATCGGTTGCGAAGACATAACTTTTCCGAATATCCGTGATCTGTTACATCGAGAGTGTACCTGATGCGTGCAAATGTTAGCCTTCAATCTAGCACAAATACTCCGCTTGAATTTTTAAAATCGGACGATTGTTTGCAGAGATATTAAAAGAGCACCCCATTTCACCTCACAAAACAGCGCCTCAGGGGCACCCGTTTGTTACCAATTGATGAATGGTCAATTTCGCACGAGGTGCTCGTAATCACCTCATTTCTCTAGCCTCACACGCAGTCCCTTCAGGAAGCCCATTACTAAACAGAAATTTTTTTAATCGATTTAATATTTTATTTTATTTAACGTAAATTTAATTCTAATATTTTTTTTTAATATTATTTATTCGATTGATTGAAATCATTCGGTTCAAACCCAGCTCACATATTGATAGAGGCTCACAGATCACAGTTCATTAATTTAATTTGTGCTTCAGCCGACAAATCACCACATATATACACATAAAACCTATGACACTCCCGGTAACGTAAGGATTCCAACGCAGGGTCATAAAACTAAATCGGTTCAGCCGTTGAGGTGCTACGGTGGAAGAAACATGCATACATACATCCTAAATACATTATATTCCTTTTTGGGCAGTCATATTTTTACAAAACTGCCCAAAAAGTCTGAAATTGTTAAAACAGTGTCTGAATTTTTACAATAGTGTTATAATAAAATGCTTGAGCAGTCAAGAACATCATAATATAAAATTATTTTTAATAAATAATTAAAAAGTAATATACTCGTTTATAATTTTTCTTAATACTTTCAAGTACCGTAGAAGTTATTCAACTAATCTTTCTTTGTATGTATTTATTATGAGAGAGAAGTTTTGAAGAATTACACACAACGTATCAAACCTTTTGATTTATATGCGGGTAGTAGAACTGTGCGGGTATTACTCTTGTGTTCAAAAACCGTAAAAACAAACAAATATTTTTCTGAATGGATGAATATTTTCAAATTTGTTTCCATATATATTTTCTAAAGCACCGTAAAATTTTTTTTATTTATACTTTTTCTATAATTTAAAAAGGATATAAAATTAAAAAAATAATACATATATTATTTAAATTATAATTACTTGTACGTTGATTTTTATCTAATATCTATTGAATTTTAAATATAAAAAACTTTATTAAGATGTTATAACAAGATTTTTTAAATACTTTTAAAATTTCTTCATAATTTCATAACTTATAAGTTAGAAGTAACAAAACAATTATTTAAAAGCAAATTAAAAATCTTCCACTGGTTAACAGTTTAAAGCCGTTACAGATATATTTTAAAAACCAAAACACCGTATATAGTAATTGTACGAAGGTATCTACAAAACACTTTACCCGTATAGTAAAAAATCGTTCGCTAAAGGCAAAAGCGAGAAATCTGCGGCTTAATAAAAAAAAAAAGAAAAGTAAAATTAATGGAGATAAACGACGAAAATAAATTTTTAGCGGAAGTTGAAGTTATCTGGATTCTAAATATTAATTCTTTTCTTAAAAGTTTTAAATATAAAATGTTAATTACGCTAACAATAGTAATCGGATATTAAACTACAAAGTTGTAAAATAATGAAAAGGATTTAAAGATCATCTATGTAAACAGTAATATTTTTCTTTTGAAAATTCTTCCGTTTTAGTTATTTAGAAAAACTTATAATCAATCGCCAGAAGAATTTTCTTTACAGAATAAATACGCGTTTAAAAAATTATAAAGAGACGCAAAAAACGAAAAATTAAACTTTCTATATAATAATGTGCACAGATTGATTAACCGGTAGTTTATTTTACTATATATTTCTGTGGAGCAATTCGTTTGGAAAGATTAAGACGTTATATTATAAAGGTGGAATAATAAAAGGGATTACCGGAGAGTTTCATGAAAGGTGTGTCGACATAATATAAAGATCTTTTGCTACTACTTCAACCCCATCTGTTACCACTGCCAGTAGTATTAAAACAGGGTTTGTGGGGGATGTAAAGCCTTCTGACAGTTGATGTTGCTAATGCCTCGGTTTATGTCTCTTTGGTTAGGGCTTAACACGCGCTGTCTATTACGCACCACTGTTGTTTTAAACCTGTTTTCAAAAACGACCGTCGTCGTCAAAACTGATAGGTGCTTCGCGCGTAAAAAAAAAAATAAAAAAATAAACCAGTTGATAGTTTATTGTACAAAATTCAGCTACAAAAATGATGGGGAAAAAATAGAAAAACATTACAAAAAAATTAAAGAAAATTATTTTTAATTTCCAAAATTATGATGAACTCATACTTTTTAATATCAAAACTTTTAATATATTTTTAATGGGTATCATAAAAAAAAAGATTCTTTAAAAATTAAAAAACATATATATAAATTATTAAAAAGTAAACTATCCAAGATGACAACGGAAGACCAATTTATCGATTAAAACATTCGTTGCTTAATTTGCTCATAGTGATAGCAAACATTTTTCATCTTTAAAAAAACAATAAAAATTATAAGCTAGCCGTACTATTATAGAAAGAGGGAGAGTGTTTTTGTTTGTTCGCGATAAACAAAAAACTACGTGATCAATCGCGACCAAATTTTCAGCCGTGTTTCTTGACATAACTGAAAAGGCTTTGAGGTGTATTTCATCTCGAAAAATCTCGAAGAACCAACCGATCGATCGCTTTCAAATCTTCAGGATACATTCGTTATACCACGGAAGATTTTAAGCCGCAGACTGAGACCTTAGCTCCCTTGAAGGTTAAAATATTAAAAATATTCATTATTCCTTCACCCCCAAGAAGGGTGAAGTTATAAATTAAAGATATTCATTATGGAAAAAACTATTAATTCTTTTCTTCGTTATTATACTTCTGCCTGCATGGCAAAGAAATAAGTTACGAATTTTTCGTCGACAAAGGTGCGTACTTCAGTTACCGTAGCTACTATTATTTTGTCTTTTGTAATATAGTTTCTTTTTCGGGTTTCTATAAATCCTGAATTCTTTAATTGTTATTTATCAGTATTATTCTCACGATCACGAGGATAACGAACAGGGCGAGAATCCAGGGGGTGGAGCCCTCTGGGTAGACGGGAGTGGCGACCGAACCGAGCCCTGCGGGTATCCAAGGCGCCGTCCACTTGCAACACGGGAATGGCGAGCGATGCAAGCTCTGTGGTTCTGGGGTAGGCCCCTTGGCCCCGGGAGGCCCCGAGGATCATGTGAGTCGGCTTCTGGGTTCGCCTGGCTAGACGGGCCGGGTAGTAAAAAATAACTACATAAGCTTACCGTACATTATTAATAAAAATGCATGTTTACCTATATATTTAAAATTTTTGTTATTTTTAAGACTGAAAAAAGGATAAAGTTTTAATTAATTTCGGCTCATATATATATATTAGCCCATCGGGCCGATCTAGCGGCTAACTCGTCGTCGCAAATCAATTTAACAGTTGATTTTCGAAGTCGAATGTTCTGAAGTTCTCATTCTAGTATCGATTAGTTACTTTTATACGGATTTGAATACTAGGCAGTAGATACCGGTGTAGTTTGGGTGGTCGGGGTTCAATTAACCACACGTCTCAGGAATAGTTTTCCTGAGTCTATACAAGACTACACCTCATTTACATGTTATTCATCCTCATCCCGTTGGGCCGTGCGGAGGTTGAACAGATTGCAACGTACACATTAGGAAAATAAATTTAAAAAATACATTTTTTCATAAAGCTAGTGTTAATTTTTACGCTTAAACAAACCGATTTTTATGATTCTAGCTTTATTTTTATTAGACTCTTTACTAGGTTGTCCTTTAATTTTCTTATACAGAATTTCAACAGGAAAATTTCAACAACTGATCGAATGATTACAAAGACAATTTGACAATATTTGGTATTTATTTGGCTTTTGAATTATAGTAAAATAATAATGCTAAATATTTTCATACGAATGTTAAAATAAAAGTAATTTAAATCAAAAATACTGATCTACATTATAATCTATAATATTGAAATAAACATTGAAGATATTCTTAGCTCAGGGGCTCTGTTAAATCTAACATATTAATTATTTTTGTTTTATCAGTTTTTTCATTTTGTTTGTTTCTTTCAAATGATTTTTAGTTATACAACCACGGGTTTTATTTGTAGACCTACCGAAATACTCGTATTAAAAAAAGTCAATAAAATTAATCTATAGAAGGAATTAAAAAATAAACAATAACGGCATTCAATTCTTCTTTAAACTATGACTTTCGAAGGTAGTCTAATTAAAAGGTTAATATGTTTCTATAAGGTTTATATTTTCAATTTTTACCTTAAAACAAAAAACTGAAGTTTAAGGAAAAATTAAATAATAGTATTTATAGTTAGTTAATTTTGACCGATGAATTAATTAATTCATCCAGAAGCCTACAAAATAAAGCTTGCGGGTGAGAATATACAAATTTAAATTTTTACTGTATAAAAAATGCCGCACCTGACCACCCAGAATTCGAACCCGGGATATCCGGATAGTAGGCCGAGTCGCTACCACTCCGCCGCGCAGATCGCTGTTACTTTAAATTTATTGTATATGATACTAAGCTTTTCTCGAGATTTTAATTGTAGTAAATAAAATTTACAAGAGGGGTTATATAAAAAATTAAATAAAGAAATAATTTCAAATTTTTTATCTTCAAGTACCATTATCAGCGGTAAAAGCATTATTTAAAAAAATTAATAAAATTGTATTCTTTTATGAAATATAAATAAAAATATATAGGCAAATAACAATATAACTTATTACAAAATTCAGCACTTCTGATTTGAACTGCTATAGTTAGGTTATGCTCGTATGTAATGTTTGTAAGTTACGAATTTTACAAAATGTTTTTTAAACAGATACGTGTTTGTTAACGCCTTCATAAATCTGTATATGTTTTTATTTGTAGTTTCATATTTATAATGAAAAGAGCTTGTAAATATTGCACAACTTTTCCGACTAGTAATGATAATAATTAAATAGCTGAAACAAAATATAAACTATTTTTTATTTAGAGGTGGGAAATAAATATATTTAGAGGTGGTACATTTTTCTAAATATTTTCATATATAGATTAAATTTAACAAATTTTCTTAAGTAATGTTTTCTCTTAATTCAACATTCCCTTTAATAAATCTTCTTTTTCGACGGGGCCTATAATTAAAAAAACTGTAGATGCGTTTCTTGTTAGCCGTGTATATGAAGTATAAACTTAGATATAACAAACGATTTTTGAAAGATATTTAAATCGAAGGGAAGGGAGGGTTGACTTTTGAAAAACAAAAATATAGGATTACTTACTTATATTCGTATATATGCATTGAAGGTAATAGATTTCCTTTAATAAATGTTTCTCTATAATACCTCTGAAGAAAATTTAAATCGGTTTTTCATGATATTCACCATTCCCTTAACGAATTTTGAAAAAAAATTACGATCAACGGTCTATATAAAGAAATACTTGAGCCAAATTTGAAAAAAAATTATTTTGATCAATCCTGAAATAAAGTCAAAAGCAGTGCGACACTCATACGTACATATATTTTTTGACTAGACAAACAAGCTGGACCCTAAGACGTAAAAATTTGCAGAAAATCCGATACTCCATTTTTGACGTGACGACAATGTTTTCCACTTTATTATAGCTATTCTAATTATGTTTGCCGGAAAACTAAAAATTGAAAATGATAATTTATTGACAACGGATGCAAAGATTTAGCGGGAAATTGATTTTTTTTTTAAAGTTTTAAATTATTATTTAAGCCCATTATTATAATATTACTTTGTACGAACGATTTTTAAATAATGCGCTCTTAGTTACTTCATTCCAATAACCATGTAGAGATTATTCTATGACTTTTGAATAACTGTTTGCTTGTTTAATCTTAATTCAAATAACAAAGATTATTTTCATCATTTTATTAGAAGGTTTATCTACGATCGCCACTAAATGAAAAAAAAACTTTGTTTTGACGTTTTATAATTGAGGATGATTCATTTATCAAAAATTTATTTTAATTAAATAATTAATATAAAATTTGTGAAAAAAAAAATTTAATTCGTAACATTTTCAAATATGTTAGTGATAATTTTTTTTAAAAATTTGAACGGAGTTTTGCTATTAACTGGATTTTTTTATTAACTAAAGAAGCCACTTACAGTAGCTGTTCTTTCTATAACCTAGTTTGCAAGATGTATTGCACGAAGTAATTCGAAGAAATTTAATTTATATTTACAATTTTATTACCGCAATTTCTTACGGATATCACATAAAATAATAAATTATACATATCTTATGGAACATATTAATTGCCGTTAGATTTTTAAAAAAAATTACAAGGGTGGTAAATAAAATTGTTAAAATCAGACTGTAGCAGGATCTTCCTACATTTTGTAATAACAATAGTTTTTGTTTAAAGTAACAAATACAGAATGAAACTGCGGTAAAACGGGGGAGAATTTCATCTAGGAGAGAGGTTTAGTTTAGTTCGGTTGAAAAGGAGAATGTGAAATAGAAAGCGAGAGAATTACTGAAAACGAGTGGTTATTGAAGAGGGCATAAGAGAAGTAAAGGGATATAAACAAGAGCGGTGCTGCTGCTCTATATTGGTGGGCAGAGCACGTTCGCCGGCATTGAGATGCGAGACCATTGCACTGTGTGCTGCTGTAGTTCGCAGTTCGCCCCTCAATTAATGCCAGCAACAGTTGGCGCTAACATTTAGGATACTAGTTCACCTACTACCAAACACGCGTTACAATATATATAGTACTTGTATATATGTATATATATATAATGTCAACTGAAGGAACCATCATGAATATATTCTATTCTAATGAGACCTGTTACCCTCTGCTAAACATAAATGTGATTCCGGATTCGTATAATCTTATTTATTTTATTATTTTCTGCATTCCAACTTTATTCTTTATTTTATATCGTTGTTATATAAAAAAAGCTCCCTTATGCACGTATTAGAAGTACATATAAATGAAATTACATAATTCGAATCTTATTTTGAAATCTTAATTCTTAATCTTCATTTTCTGAATTACTAATATCGTTATGTGAATTATTTATATATTAATTAATAAACCCAGCGGGTTGGTCTAATGGTGAACGCGTCTTCCCAAATCAGCCGATTTGGAAGTCGAGAGTTCCAGCGTTCACGTCCTAGTAAAGTCGATTATTTTTACAGAGATTTGAATACTATATCGTGGATACCGGTGTTCTATGGTGGTTGGGTTTCAATTAACCACACATCTCAGGTATGGTCGAACTCAGAATGTACAAAACTACAATTCATTCACACTCATACATATCATCCTTACTCATCTTCTGAAGTATTATATCGTGGATATAATACGATATAGTATTATATCGTGGATACCGGTGTTCTATGGTGGTTGGGTTTTAATTAACCGCACATCTCAGGAACGGTCGAACTGAGTAGTACAAGACTACACTTAATTTACATTCATACATATCATCCTCATTCTGAAGTATTATCTGAAAGGTAATTACCGGAGGCTAAACAGGAAAAAGAAAGAAGGTTAATTAATAATTTACAATATTAAAATTCCAATTTTTATCTTACCTGCCGTTGTAATAATTATATTCCAATCGGTCTTAGCTGATCACAATTCTATCGCTGGCTGTGTACTAGTACGGTTCAATGGTGTCATTTATTTCTATCGTTTATTACGTGTGTTTTCTGTGCTTATTCGTTATCATCCGACGTGGGTTTAGATGATATAATCAGTGAGGTGCCAGACGAAGAATATGCTCTTCGTTTCTTACAAGGTAAAGGGATTTTACTTAGATTTTGCGAACACGGTCATGAATTTCTATTATGTTAAGCGACAGGACACATAAATGGCGTTCTGCAAAGCCAAGTCGTCTCAATTCTGTTCGAGGAACAGTATGTGGTTGCAATCCACAGCCGTTTGGCAGGGCAAACACCCTAGGCATAGAGACTGCTTCCCTGGCCCTAAACATCCCCACGTTTCGTTACCCATTTTTTTTTTTAACAACACGCACTCCCACACGTACAATCCCCACGTCAGAGTGCCCCTCACCCAAGCATATACCGTGGTTCCGCCCGCATTGTACCACGGGAACATCGCCACATTTACCATTTACCAAGCTGCACATCCAGTCATTCCCGGAGACCGAAACACCATCCAATATCAAATACTCAAACTAACCTTTATGCCAGATCGCACCCGGGTATTGCCACTAGTCTTTAGTCACTCAATCACAGTGTCGATGAGAAACCGAAGCCCCGTATACGATCAAAGTAATACACAGCAAAAAAAAAAAAAAAAGAATACGCAGTATTATCAAGTACAATAGAACAGAAATCATACATTTATCAGGATAGATTCCTCAATGATCCTTGTCCGCAGAAACCAAACGTGGACATATGCAACAAGTAAAAAATCAACGTAAAACAAACTGCTTCTTAATCAGGAAATACAAAGTAAGAACACACAGCATTATAATTGAGCACAATAGACACAGCAATAAAAATTCCATCAGAACGGCCCCATTGACTCTCGCCCTGAGTATTAGACATATACATTTACAGCATATGTCTAATAGTCAAAAAAAGGTTAAATAATACGGTTCTAGATATATTGGGTAACCCACCGGGTGGGTCCAGTGCTGAACGCGTCTTCGCAAATCAGCTGATTTCGAAATCGAGAGTTTCAACGTTCAAATCCTAGTAATGGCTACTTTTACACGGATTTGAATACCAAATTGCGGATACCGGTGTTCTGTGACGGTATCTCAGACATCTCAGAATTAACCACACATCTCAGAAATGATCAACCTGAGATTGTTCAAGACAAAACTTTACTTACACTCATACATATCATCCTCATTCATCCTTTGAAGTAATACCTGACGGTGATTCCGGAGGCTAAACAGGGAAAAAAGGATATACTGGGTAATCGTTTTGAATCTCTTCCCGCTTTATTTTTCCTATTGAATTCTAAATCAAATAGTGTACTTATTTTATGCATGGAGTGTAGTTTAACTGATTTTAAAGCTTTTAAGATAGTACCGGGTTGGTCTAGTGGTAAACTCGTCATAGTAAATGAAGTGATTTCGAAATCAAAGTACTCAGGTTCAAATCCTAATAAAGGTAGTACTTTTATTCGGATTTTAATACTAGATCGTGGATACTGGTGTTCTTTTGCGATTGGGTTTCAGTTAACCACACGTTTCAGCAGTAGTCGACCTGAATTTGTTCAAGACTACAAATTTACCGCTACAGTTACATTACAGTTATTATTAGTGACAAGTCGCTAATGACTTTAATTGTTGACGCAACTCTAAATAAAAGTATTAAAAAAAAAAGTTAAATTAATTTTAATAAAATTATTAATATTAAATAGATAATTTAGATTAAATTAATAAATTATTTTATTAAAATAATAATTATTTTTTTAATTAACCATTAATATGTTTAAAGTTAGGTTATGACTAGATGCGTGTTTATTGGCGTAGCAAAATTGGCGTTTCCTGAACAGAAAGCCTCCTAAATGTTAAAGTGTAGTTACAATTCAACGTGCGTTCCACAGAAAGTTTAATTTGATCTTCCGAGTGAAATAACATTCTCGAGTCAGATGAAACGATCGAATGTCTGTATAAAGAGAAGAATACGGGACGGATGAGGATATCTGAAGAAAATATTGAATGTTTTAGAGGTCTTTTCCTAAAAACTGTTAGGAACGCCAGCCGCGAACTATCGATGCCCTGATGACAGTATGGAACATTTTAGGAAAACGATTACATCTGTTGCAGGATTTGAAGCCTACCCTCTACGTTGTGCGTGCCGACTTCGATGTTGCATCGTGAAGATGCTTTCTTCATCCTATTGTGTTTAATGACGAATCTATGTTTCATCTTAGCGGAAAAGTAACACTCATAATCTCCGTATTTGGAGGTGAGAAAATCCCGGTGAACCCTTACAATGCGAAAGGGAATTCCAAAAATTAAATGTTCTCTGGAATATACCGACAGCAAGTTTACAACCCGTTCTTTTTCACTGAAGCAAACATAGCAAGGAGTTGCTTATTTGGATATAATGCGTACGCGGCTCTTTCCTGTACTGCAAGATGAATCGGAAAATTTTATTTAGCAAGAGATGTGCGCCTCCTCACCGGCATAACCCTCTGTTATGCCGAGATCGATTTAAATGCTTTAAATTCTTGGATAAATTTACTTCGTACTTGGAACAAATTCATATTTAAAATAAAAAAAAAACATCCAAAATGAAATGTACAAACGAGTATCGTTAATTTGAAAGTTACATATTAAAGGTTGAATAGATTATTGCCGATAAATAGGTACAACTATCGACTGGTCGGATAGTTTTCTCAAATAATTTAAATAAAATTTATAAAAATTAATTTACTTTTAGAACTCTTTATCGATCTAATTTTTAACAATTTCGGTCTAACGTTTATCTCATTTAAAAGATTAATGTAAAGTATAAAAAACGTGAAGAATTTTGGCCATCGATTGTGCTAAGTCCTGCATAAATAAATAAATAAATACTGGACAAATACGACGAAAAAAATTATCATTTATATTTTTATCAGTGGTTTCTACGCACCAGGTGTTTTCAATTATTCAAAGTTTTAAATTGAAAGGAAACGTAGTGAACAATGAAAAACTCGTACAATGCGATTGTAATTAACCGGTCACATCTCGATTTCCGATTGAACGGAATCGTTATCTTATATCACGGTAAAATATCCATAACTCTGGTACGTAAATCTCATCGATTGACTACATATAATCAATATTCATGCGTTCTAGGATTCGATTCCTTATAGTATTTTCACAATTCATAAATACAGAGATAGCCAGTTGGATTTATTGTCCTATCTTATGGAATCATTTTTTTCAAATCTGATATAAATACAAAAAAAGTAGTAAATTATTTTTTTTCAAATTTAATAAGTTTATATTTAATAGTAATGACCTAATTTAATATATATACTTATTTTATAAATCAAAATATATCACCGAAAAGGAATCTGTTGGCTCTATAGTTACTTGCAATCGTTTATTATTATAGCAGTGTGAAACCATCAAAAGAATGTTATTTAAATTTTAATGATCGGCTGATTTCTTTAAAGATTAATGAATTATTTAAAACATTCCGTGAATAAAATAGAAATATTGAAATTTATTCGCGATTAAACATAAAAACAAATACGAAACTGATATTATTTTATTATTCAAGTATTACTGGAGGTATTTAAGGAAGGGGAATTAATAAAACTTCTTCCAGATCAGCTGCCTATTGTATCAGTGCAGTCAGGAGTAATCATTAACGACAATTCCCTACACCTGATCGGCTGGGGTCGTTTACGTCACGTCATCTTAATAATACTGATAAAATTTCAGTAAAGTTTTATTATTTTTCTGCGTCAGTAGTTTTTAAGATTTCAAAACGAGCCGATTTCAAATTGAACTGAAACATGATGGATCGATTAGTCTGGATTAAAGTAATAACAACTATGGAAAAATTATACGTCTTCCTATTTATCTTAAAAATAGAAAAAACTTCCTTGTATTTTTGTTGGCGATTGAAATTCATACTTTGATTTTTACGAATTTCTTACTCCTCTGATGAAAAATGACAGAGTTAAAATAAGATGTAAATTGTCAATCTCAGTGTTTGATCGAGTGTGGTCTTTTATATTAATAAATTCAAATATTAATGTGCAAATCTCGAATAACATTTTATAAACCTCATTCTTTAACAGTAATTTGCCCAGAATTTTTGTTTACCTAAACTTTACTTGAGGAATATCTTTTACTTATTACAAGTATTTTATATTACTTTTTAGGGAGACGTACGTAGATAACCGACCGCGCGATGATAATCGATCCTTACTCGAGAAATAATTTATTTTATTTATCGATTGTTTCAACAAAAAAACGCAATCTGCACTGTAGCAAAGTTTTTATTTTAATAATATACCGACTGCTTCATGACTCTTCATTTTTTTTTTTTTAGATTAAATGATCGGTAGGTGTAAATGTTTGTCATTTCAAATATAAAATGTTTTTCGAAAATGTTATTTTCCTTAATACGATGTCGGTTCATATACGATAACAGTAATATTTTCATCGCATATTTATAGAATATTTAAGGGGAAGTGAAGGATCAAGAATAGCAGTAATAGTGAGCACGTAGACTTTAAAACTCTGTCAGTTAAAGAAGTAATTCTAAATATTATTGATTAATAATGATTTATTTGAGGCGCTAAAAATAATCCCTACTTCCTCAAATTATATATTATTAATTGATTTCTATCGATAGTTTTTTTTTTATATAGTTTATAATACATATTTAAAGAGTTATAAAATTTTAAGTGAAAAACAGTAAAATAGGAAATATGTATCGGCACAAAATTGAAAAATACACTAAAATAAGATATATAATTTTTACTCAAACGGTTGAAAATAAAAACAAACCCTCGGGTCAGATTTTTTTTACAGATAGCAATTCTTTATATTAATTTTATTTAGCATGGCCCGTTGATATATATAATATAAAAATATATAAATTATAGATTACGCTTACCAAACGATGTAATTAATTATTTATGTCCTAGCGATTTCGGAAATGTTATTTTTCACCTGCAGGTACACGTGATGAACTTTTATACAAAGAACCTCGTAAAATAACATTTTCGAAAGCGCTAGGAGATAAATAATTAATTATATCGGTTGGTAAGCGGAATCTATAATTTATGCATTTTCAATCCCATATACCACTTCTTATACGATAACGACTGGGAAAGTTAAAAGACTGACATTCCCTTTGCCGATCTCGGCCTTTCATCCTGGGATCCCGGGTTCAAATCGCGGCATTTTTCACACGCTATTAAATTTAATTTCCATTTTTTTTTGTATTCAATCACTTGACTGGTTTGATGCAGCTCTCCAAGATTCCCTATCTAGTGCTAGTCGTTTCATTTTGGTATACCCCTACATCCTACATCCCTAAGAGTTTGTTTTACATACTCAAACGTTGCCTGTCTGCACAATTGTTTCTTTCTACCTGTCCCTCCAATATAAAAGCGACTATTCCAGGATGCCTTAATATAAGTCTGTCTCTTTCTTTAACCATATTTTTCCAAATGATTCTTTCTTCATCGATGATTTGCCGCAGTACCTTTTCATTTGTCACTTTATCCACCCGTCTGATTTTTAATATTCTCCTATAGCACCGCCTTTCAAAAGTTTCTAATTTTTTCTTCTCGGGTACTCCGATCGTCCAAGTTTCATTTCCATATAAAGCTACGATCCAAACATACACTTTCAAAAACTTTTTCCTGACGTTTAAATTAATTTTTGATGTAAACAAATTGCATTTCTGACTGAAGGTTCGTTTTGCCTGTGCTATTCGGCATTTTATATCGCTTCTGCTTCGTCCATCTTCAGTAATTCTACTTCCCAAATAACAAAATTCTTCTATCTCGAAAATCTTTTCCAGGTTTTTAAATTAGTGGTCCATCTTTCGTTATTTCTACTACATTTCATTACTTTTGTTTTGTTTTTGTTTTTTTTCAAGCGATAGTTCTTTCGTAGGACTTCATCTAAGCCGTTCATTGTTTCTTCTTAATCATTTTTACTCTCGGCTAGAATTACTATATCATCAGCAAATCGTAGCATTTTTATATTTTCACCTTGTACTGTTACTCCGGATCTAAATTGTTCTTTAACATGATTAACTACTAATTCTTTGTAAAGATTAAAAAGTAGCGGGGATAGGGAACATCCTTGCTGCTGCTCTTCCTTTCTTATTATGGCTTCTTTCTTATGTTCTTCAATTATTACTGTTGCTTTTCGGTTGCTGTAAATGTTAGCAATTGTTCTTCCATCTCTGTATTTGAATCCTAATTTTTTTTAAATGCTGAACATTTTATTCCAGTCTACGTTATCGAATACCTTTTCTAGGTCTATAAATGCCAAGTATGTTGGTTTGTTTTCTTTAATCTTCCTTCTACTATTAATCTGAGCGCTAAGATTGCTTCCGTTGTCCCTATACCTTTCCTGAAATCAAATTGGTCTTCTCCTAACATTTCTTCCACTCTCCTCTCAATTCTTCTGTACAGAATTCTAGTTAAGATTTTTGATGCATGGCTAGTTAAGCTAATTGTTCTGTATTCTTCACATTTATCTGCTCCTGCTTTCTTTGGTATCGTGAGTATAACACTTTAATTAATTTACAGATTCCTACGTTAAAGCTTCGGTGGTGAAATTATTCATAAAAAAACAAAACAATACACAAACAAGCAAAGATGTCTTTATTTTAATACCTATTACTTATTATTACCCGTTACTTATTTTAATCCCTTTGACTTCATCAACTTTATGAATTTTATCTATATTTTTGTTTCTTATAAAATTTTTGTGTCTTATTTAAATTTCTTTTCTTATATGTTCCCTGTAGTGTAGTAATAAATAAATATGTTTAAATAAATTATTCTTCAACAATGTATTTTTGTTTACGAACAATTTAGGTAATGCATATCGACAATAAATTATTTTCTGAAGAAATAATTAGTACATTAGATTCTATTTCATCGCTCTAGGTTTTTAATGTGATCATAATATTACAACGAAAAAGGGTATTTTTCCTTTATAAAAGTAATATATTAGTTTTAAGTTTCTTAGGCGGTTCCAAATTTTAATCGGCAAAGTTTAGTGCCAAAAGGAACTGTAAATAATAACGAAAATGAGAAGAACAAATTATTTACAGGTGATAGAAGTGTTTACATTTAAATATTAGTTTAGTACCACCCAGATGAAAATAAAATGAAAAAAAGCCTTCACGCCTCATAACAGAATAAGAGCATTATATTTTTTAATGGATCATTACTTTAATAATGATCCATAGAGGAAAAGATGTCATAATGAAAAATATATAATATCTTTGAAGATATCATCATATTTATTATGAACATGGCTAAAAATAGGTTAATCGTTCAAATGAATGACAAAAAAATTTTTATAATATTCAACAAAAAAATATAGATATATCATTTTAATTTATTTCTATTTACTTTTTTATTCTTATTTACATTTTCTAACGTAATTTTTTTGGATACTATTTCTTTTTAGTATCTAAAATCTACTTCACACAATATAAATATAGAGTAATATACATTTCTAAGATAATACACAACCTCATATTCTCTACATCTGCCATTTCTCTATAACTCTGTTCTCTATTACTTTGTCGACTTAAAAACCAACACCGCGTCCTAGATTTTTCAGTTTGACTAATAGTTCTCGATATAAACAGGAACAATAACAAGAAACATCTTGAGATTTATCGGTGTTGGATGAGAGTAAAATATTTCCCGTTTATTATAAAGTACAAAATTCTTTTAAAATCTCTTTCATTTATCTATTTTACAAAATGAAACGTTTTTCCTTTTTATTGATGAATTAATTCACCGTAGAAGCTTACAATGAAGAGAATATGAAAATTTATAGCGTATTAAAAATGCCGTACCTGACCGGGATTCGAACCCGGGACCTCGAGATGAAAAGCCGAGACGCTATCGTAATAAAATATGTACTTTTTGAAAGATATCACGTTTGTCGAAAATATCAGTAGTTATTCTTTAAGGAATAAAACAGATTTGAGGATTGATCGAATGAAAATATAACATCACAAAGATCGTTATGTTACAACGGAGTTAAATTATTCAACGGTATGCCAAGAGAAATGATGTATGTAGACGTAATGGTATGCACTTAATTACTAGCTCTTTAGAAAAGAATTTGATAATTATGTGAGAATGAACTATGAATTATCATGTAATATGCAAACCGGGAATCGAATTAATTTTTGTTAATGCGGTAAATTATCAGCGTTAAAGTTTATCAGATGTGATGATTTACGGTGATGTATTACGTTGAAGAATTATTTAGTATTAAGGTTTGTCTGACATTACATAAAAATATTACGTAAAGTAACCGAAATGGTTAATAAAGCTCTCTTAATCGATCGATCACTCCGCCACGGAGATCGGCGGAATAAAGATATGTTAATATTTATGAATATTTTTACTTCAGAATTAACTTGTAGTTATTTAGTAAAAACAAAACTTGTAAAATACTAAAATTTGTAAAATAGTAGTTCATTTCAAAAGTTATTTTTTTAACATAACAGAAAAGCAAGTCAAAGTCAGTTCTACATTTACGAGTATAATCGTCGGGTTGTGACCTTAAAATCATCTTAATTTAATAAGCACATGATCAATAAAATCAGGTTTTAAATTTGTTAAAAACTAAAAAATACGACTGCCAAAAAGATTAACAATAATAAAGGATGACTAGTACAGATCATTACATGACAAGAGCAATGTACGAGTGTGGAGCACCTAAATAACATGACACTTAATATTCCGTACAATAAAAAACCCATACGTACTATAAAATTCCCGTTGCCTGTTTCTTGGAAATGACATTGTTCATTTCGTTCGATGTATTGATTTTGTTGCGTTATTTGTATACAGTATTTGTTTTCTAATTTTTTTAATTTATTTATACACAAACACACACACACATGTATATATATATATATATATATATAACTTACGACATTCCCGGTAACGTAAGAATTTCAACGCGATTCTAAATCGCTTCAGCCGTTGATTTGCTACGGTGGAACAAACATACATACACGCTAGATACATTACACTCCTTTTTGGACAGTCGTGTAAAAATAAATTTTTTTACAAAAAAAAAAAAAAACGATATGTTAACCGTAAAATAAAATTACAGATTAACTGAACCTAAAATATAACCATCAAACAATAATTAAGAACAGTAAACAATATTCTAGTACATTCTGAAGAACAGAAAATCATTTTTTTTTGGTTTAAGGTGTTTGTTTTAAACCGGTCTTTTTATTACAATTTTTTTTCATTACATTTTACACTTTCTTTAGTGATGTGTTTTAATTTTATCATTGAACGTACAAATCCGTCGACCGTAAGAAAACAAGAAAAAGAGATGAAAAATCTACGTTTTTAGTATATGAAATAAGTAACATAAATATTTAGCGTAAATTATGGCTCTTGGAATGCAGACGGTTATGTATATTTTTACCCAAATTTTCTGACTTATCTCCACGAATTTTGGGGTGAAAATAGTTACAATATCAGAACGATGGGACTATTTATCGTAATTTTATTAGTTCCATTACACTAAGCGATGATAATGAATAAAAAAATCGGCCCGTTTGAAGAACACCAAAGCTTGAACATATGTTTAAAAGATAGGAGTTCATTCTTTTATAATTTTTTTAAGTTTAAAAACACAAAGCTTCGAATATATATGCATGTTCGGATAGAAATTTCAACGCTCAAGAATTTACTCAATTTTAATACTCAAGAATTTAAAGAAACTTGAGAATGGAAAAATAATAGTTTTATTCAAAAATATAAATTTTCTTCACAAAAATTGCGATTGAATTATAATTATTTTATTTGTTTTGTTATCGTTGATATTTACAAAGCTACAACGACGAGAAACCAAAATGAGTTTTTTTTTTTACAAATTTACGTTTACTACATAGTTTATTTATTACGTTCGGTGACGTTAGATTAAAGTAGGGTAATTTGTTCAAGTCCTAGTAAAGCCAGATATTTTTACATGGATTTGAATACTAGATCGTGGATACCGGTGTTCTTTGGTGGTTGGGTTTCAATTAACCACACATCTCAGCAATGGTCGAACTGAGAATGTACAAGACTAACACTTCATTTACACTCATACATATCATCCTCATTCATCCTCTGAAGAATTATCTAAACGGTAGTTACCGGAGACTAAACAGGAAAAAAAAGAAGAAGAAGGGTAATTTGTCAGGATTCCTGACCGGTCACGAACCGTTTAGAGATTACCTTCACCGTAGACACAAAGCAACTGATAACATCTGTGTATATTGCGAGAACATAGATTCAGTAACTCGTGCTGTGTTTGAGTGCTCGAGGTGGGTAGCCCGGCGCAGAAGAGTTACCCTTTTGATCGGACATCTTGGTATTGATAATACCGTTAATAAAATGCTATGTTCAGAACGAGATTATAACACGATCTTAGCTTATGTTACTGACGTCGTCAGGAATAAGGATGAAAAGGTCAGAAGGCTGAACCTTCCGTAGAAAATCCTGATTATCATGAATAATTCGTGAAGATCCGGGTAATGAAAAACGGGTTCGTGGGACGAATGGATCCGGGGGTGAGGTCAGCCTGACAGCAGAACCGTCATCTGTCTACACAAGCGCGGATGGACGGCGGTAATGACGCTCCTGGGACACCAGACCCCCGTGCGGGACAAGAGAGGCATATGAGTACCCGTGCCCTTTTATGTTTAATGCACATACTAATCTACCTGGAGCATGACAAACACGAAGACGCATGAACAGGAGACACGCTCGGGCGTACGTGCATGTCCTTCTTAGGTGAATCTGGCTCCCGGACGTGATACACCGAGTGAGAGGATTTTTTTTGGGTTCAATCCGCACACTTCTGCAAGCGGTATCAAACATTATCTTCATCAGTTTTGCCCACCGGTTCCCAGAAGTGGCACGGTGCTTTGCTGGCTAGTTTATGTCGGAAGCTTTTCCCAAAACTTTATCCGAAAAAAAAGGATAATTCTGTTACTCATCAAATCTACTAACAAATATAAGAATGTGTATATTTTTTTATTAATTTAAAAAAAAGTACTTTATATGTTATACGATCGACGAATTGATTGGTGCCAATTACGGTTACGGAAAAAACTGAATTCACATGTGGAAGGCAATCGACTACAATTGGAACTTCATCAATTTATAACCGTTTATCAACGGGTAACGCTAAAGACTCAAAAACGTAATGAGTCCCTATTTCAAAACTTGTCGGTTTTCATTTTGGAATTTTCTGAAAGTAACGACAACTTAGAACGAGTTGGTTTCTAAGTTTAACTAATTTTCCATATAATTTCTATGTTTATCTAAATTTGTAAAAGTGTTTTACAGTATAAGCGTATAAGTTTTGTATAGTTTCTTTTGTACATATTACACTAATATTATCTATCGTGAAATCGTTTATACTATAATATACACTGAAATCGTTTATATATTGAATATCTGACTCGAAATATTTTTTTTTTTTTGCTGAGTTCATTTAGTTACAATCAGATTTTTCATTGAAGCTATAAGTAAGTGAAATAGGATCATCAAATGATAATCCTTGACGAATACAAAAACAATTAAAATGATAAATATTAGTAAATATGAACTAACATAATATTTGATAGCGGCTTTGAATATAATTAAATATTTTCACAAAATTAATCAGATCGGTTAGGTAAATAGAGCAGCAATAAATGAAACATTAACTTTAAGATAATAATCATAGATAAATAATTAACGTAAACATCCGTAAATTTGAATAACCGAGAATAAAACAAAAATAATTATGAGAAGTGTTATCTCTAACAAACCCGGTCATCATAGCTGTCCATCAAGAATGTGGAGTTTTTTCAGTCTCCTAACGTCCTCACTGTTGTCAAGTAAATTCAAAGCTAGACGATTAACATGTTTCTCGCGAACCACGGCGCTTAGGTTATGTTCCGTAGTATTTTATTCTGGAACCTATGAACGATCTCCAAATTGCTGTTACCGGTTACGCCCCAGAGTTCGATTCCGCAAGTCCACACCGGCTTCAAAAAATCCTGGTAAACCAGAATATTGTCCGATAAAGAAAGGTGAAATCCCTTACACGATATCCACCAGTACATCTTTTTAAACGTAATGTCAAGCGACTTTCTTTTCTCCCTTACGTGATGTCTCCAAGTTCACAACGATCAAGGTAAAAACCCAGTTACCTTATCTTACTGGCATAAAGTATTTTGATACCGTTTTAATGAACTTCAGGGCAATCTTTTCTTCCCACTGTGATCGTTACGGGGCTGGACTTTGTCAGATTTACCTTTATTCTCCTTTTACGCAGCCAAACGCTGATGGTATCCGGTGCAGACGGTAATTTCTCCGAGGCTATATTCGGGCTAGATTGCCGTGTCATCTGCATAAGTCCCGATTGTAACCGTCTGGATTTGGCAGATCAGCAGTGTAGACCGGGAATAAAACCGAACACAGGAACGAGAACCGAGTTATCGTCGACAAAATTAGACATTTCTTGATTGTAATTAACTCGTGAGAAGCGATCGTCCAAACAGGTAGGATTAAGTAATAGAATTATGGCAGGCACAATTTAAATTTGAAAAAAAGACCAGGCAACCAAACTTTGTCGACCGCTTGTTCTACGTCTAAAAAACCGTCGAAAATACCTTTTTTTATTTTATTTATTTATTTTATCATAGGAATAAAATATTTCCGTTTTATATATATATGTTTGTTTGTCCATTATGTCTGTTAGAGTTTTTAGTTTGCCGGGTTGAGTTAGAGAATTAGAATAGAATTTAGAATTAGAATAGTAAAACAATTTAAATATCTAGGGGAAATAATAACTTATAATTTAAATGAAAAAGGGACATGGCAAAACAGGACAAATAAAATGATTAAATCCCAAAAATTAACTCGGTCAACATATAACAAAAAATGCCTTTCTGCTAAAACAAAACTTAAACATTATAGAACTGTAGTACAGCCAGAAGTCACCTACGGAAGCGAGACCCTTTTCAAAATCACTCAGAAAAACCGAATTGAAAAATTCTGAAAATAGAGAGGAGAATTGTCAGAACGTGTATCAATAAAAAACACCAAAAAGAAGGCCGATGGTGGATTGTGCCAAATGAGGTGGTGTATCGAGAAATAGAGCCTGTTACTGATACTATGCGGAAAAAAAGAATCTCTTTCTTCGGTCATCTCATAAGGACACCGCAAACAAGACTGTCAAGAAATATCATTGAAAAGCTCTGGTTCCAAAAGCTAGAAGTAGGATGGATCAAAGAAATTAGAGAAGATATGAAAGAATTGGGAATTTCCCTGACCGACCTACAGAATAAAACTGGAAAAATTACAAAGCTAAAAGATAAAAGCATTAGTTTTAAACAAAAGACAGACAAACGACAAAATACAACGAAGAGGGTGTTTACGGATGAAGAAAAGAAAGCAAGATCTGAACGGATGAAGAAATACTGGGCAGCTCGAAAGAGTAAAATAACACGCTTTTCTCAGAAAAGATCCAACTAAAATTGACTTAAGTGGTCCCATGTTGGCCGTAAAAGCATAATAATAATAATAATATATGTTTGTAAAAAATATTATTTTATGGAAATATATACTCTTGAGAATTTCATAATCAATCTATCACATATTTCTTTTACGGATAACTAAGCCTCATTTTATGATCAATTGAATAAAATAATTATGACCAGCAACGATAAATTTTTAGATTTATAAAAAAAAAAATAACTGATTATGCATTTAGCTATAATTTTGTATGATATTTAAAAATGAAAACAGAAATATATATATATATAGAATACAAAAATTAACTTTTAATTGGGTTAATTTCCCTAGCGGTTTTCCACAAAACAGAAGTAGACATTTTAATTTAAATGTAACATTTACAGTGAGTTATATCACTGGTTTTCTTTGTTATATTACGTGTTGCTGCCTTTGTTTAATTTACTATTACACTTTTAACTGTCAGAGATGAAATAAGGACATATGAGTATTCTCTTGGTTTATTATAAACGGGTGGAATTACTGTATGACTTACGCTGTTTATAAAAATACTAGTATATATGTGTATCTACATTTTTAATATTTAAATACGGAAAACACACACACACACACACACACACCATTAAAAATCTACGAAAATAAATAATATTTATGTTTCATTTAATTCTGAAATTTCTTTCTTACTATATTAAGGAAAACAGAGAAATATTGAAAATTTCATTCACTGAATGATTAAAAGTCAAGAATTTTACAAATAAAAACCATCCTTACTCATTTTTCATTTTAGATTTTAAAATCTTCATTTCCACCCTGGAACGTATTTAAAGGGGAAAATGTTCAACGATATTATTGTTAATATTTTTTTTAATATAAGTGAAAAGTATTTTAAAAAATCAATAGCATTTGGATAATATTTTTTGTATGTCTAGAACGAACATTTTTTTATACACCGATCATAAAAGAAGATTTTATAAGTAAGAAGACCCCTTTTTAAACTTGAATATTCGTTTATTACCTGAGACGGTGAGGTGGAAATATTTTATTAATGAAAAGTGTGCTATAATGGGATTATCAACGAAATCGTTTTAACGACTGGTTTTTATATTTATCTTTTAGAAGGAATTAGAAACCGCGAGTTATCCCATAAGCTTTTAAACAGTTAGATGTACCGTCCGGCTACAGGAAAATTAAAAGATCGGTCAAACTAACTAAAAGTAATACCTCGAATATAAGGTAATGCAAAGAATGTAATGAATTTATTAATTCAAGTAACCTGCAATCACGAAGCATCTGGTAAGTTTAAACCGATAGAAATGAAGATCTTATCAAAGTTAAAGAAAACGAGTCTTTGTTGTTAAGAGATGATCTACCTTAAACGAACATCACCGAGAAGTAATTAAAGGCCCTTTATAACCGTCCATAAACTTTTTTTTTAGTTATCAATTAATTTTTACCTAGGTGGAACGCATACAGATCGGTCATTTCGTATCTATCAGCTTAGGTGTATTCTATAAAAAAAGTATTTTTGCAGCGGAATTAAAAATCTGTCTAAGAACAGATAAAGGGTTCCTAAAGAAATAACTTCACCAGTTCTCAAAAATTGATCGACGTGAAGAATTAGTAACTGAAATATATAAATTATATGATAATATTATGCAGCGATGTAGATATACCATTAACGTTTTCTTGGCTGGATAATAATAATTTCTCAAAAATATATTATAAATATTTTGCTTAATTTTAATTTTTTAGGTTATCGACCGTACAAATTCCGAACAAGCAAACAATTAAAATATTTTTAAAAAGAATCGAAAATTGATCTAAACTTACACAAATTGTCATCTAAAATCCTAGTTTTGGTTGCAGATGTAAACGCATACTTTTTGGCGACCGTTATTTGTTTCGTTACCCCCAGTTAAAGTTACTGACGGGTGAAAAATTAATTCTGTAGCGTACGAAAAATAACATGCCCGACCGGAATTCGAACTCGGGACCTCCGGATGAAAGACCTAGACGATACCAGTCCGCCGCGGGGATCAGCATAATAATTAAAATAATATACGATATACGATAGTAGAATACAAACTATTTTTACGTTAAGTTTTTGCGTTCTCAAAGCGGCATTTGCCTTCGGTAGAAATGTTTGGTCTTAGATAACGGTTTAATTGCTGCTTCGAAAGCACTCAAACAACGGTAGAAAAAAATTAAGGATAAGAAGATAATTTCACACGATCGGCCGAGACAGATTTAGCGATCGTCTTGAAACTATTCAAAATCATAAATATAGAATATTTTCATAACTGTAATATTTGTTTTCCTCGTATGGAACAATGAATTTGCTAATAAGAAAATACGAATGAAAAAGTAACATTTTACGATCAAAATTTTATAGCTTTACTAAACACTGGAAGTTTGAGAATAGAGAAATATTCTGTACGACTTCCTTAAACGTGAGATATATAAAAATCTTTTTAGAAATATGTATAAAAAAAATACTAAGATCGCTTAAAGAAAGAAAAAATAAGAGAAAAATAGTCGAAGTGTTTTATTAAAAGTAAAAGAAATACTAGGTCACAGTGAGGCCGAGAAAAATAAATAAAATTTTGCGAGTTGATGAAGAACGAGAAAGGTCGGGTGAAGACGGTAATTGTAGATGTCCTGCAGGAGACATGCTGAACGAAAAGATGTGACCTTTGTTCATCCAGTCAAATTAAACAAGCCGGAATGCTGCTGCCGTTCAAAATAAAAACCGAGGACGGTTCTTCGTGAGACAAAGCTAATTCAGTTGAAATCGATATCCGATATAACGAGCGACGAATCCAGTCAAGAACAGAACCTTTCCCCGTTCTGTAAAACTCTAACTCTCCCTCCGCTTACTCGCCCGCCCGCCCTCTTGCAATCGGTATCTCTTCACCCACCGTCCATCTACTGTTCTCTCGAATTTCTATGCGATTCAATACAAAAGTCACGTGACTTAATATCTGTTTAACTCACGTCTTGTCAGTTTGCTGTAAAATAAAGTTTCTCTCTTTTCAATTCGGCGATAAAACTTTCCTTCCGTTCTTTTACTCGTCGCTAAACGTTAAACGGGTTCAAACGATTCCGTGTTCTTTAAAGGCTTAATAGTATTTTTCCGAGCTTTACAAACGATTCTTTCGGTTAAAAAGTTAAAATAAGTTAATAATCAGAAAAACTATAAAAATAATATTAAATGACACTTAATTTACTAATAGTATTAAAATTTACGCAGTACTATAAAAAATGAAAAAACATATCTAACTTGGAAGTTTTAGAAAAATTTAAAAACATGAAAAATATTCTTAAAATTTTAATAATAAATTGAGATTAACAGAATTTTTATATTTTAAAAATAATATTTCTTTAATATTCCTGCATATTTATTCAGTAATTTTATAAATCTAAGAAAATCAAATTTCTGTTAACCTACGAACTTTAATTATGATCGTGAAATAATTTTCTTTAAACGAAAGATTTTTAAGAAATTAAAATTTTAAAAGCGTTAAATTTTGCTTCAATCAAAATAAATTTAGAATTTTTTTTTAGTTATCCGCAAAAACATGAAACTAATGAACGCGTGAGAAATATATATAATAAATGATTAAACGAATTATTTTTAATGTAATTATAAAATCGTTTATTTTGTTTGAATATATGTTTGAATAGTTATTATAATAATAACCTTGTAATAGGAAAGAAAAGATAAAAAATAGGAAATATTAAGGGACAATACAAACTATACGATGCGGTAGCTGGAAGCTACTGCCACAGTAAATACAATAACGGTGGCAGTAGCTCCAGCTAGCGTTACCGTTACTGTACGGGGGACTGACTGCACCTGCCTCCAGTTATTTGACTAAAAAACATAAAATAAAATGATTGGTGACTACGGGAAATGCATGTAACCATACAGCGCGGACGAAATTGCGACGGGTAGTACATATATACGCTCTAAACACATTACACTCCTTTTTGGGCAGTTGTGTAAAAATTTGAGGTACTGACTGCTGGCTGGAAGATAGAAAGAAATGTTAGGGTGCAAGATTATCAGTGTTCGAGGATACTATAAAATAAGAAAGATGCTACAAAAAAAAAATTTCATAAGTTAGATTTAATGTCAATTTTGACATGTAGTAAAGAGATTTGGGTTGCAAAGAACAAGAAGAAACTAAGCTACAAGCTATAAAGCTTGCTTCCAAATTATGTTTCTTGGAAATATGACTGGCTAGATAAAAAAGATCGTTTGAAAAAAATAGTAGTAAAAGGTCTTACAAACAGAGTAAATGTTGTTCAGGGTAGGGACAGAAAAGTCGCTTGAGTGTACTACGTGATGGGAGAAGAAAGAACGGCGTTGAAAATGTTGGATTGGAAGATAAGAGGGAAGAAATCAAGAGTAAGACCAAGGAAAAGATGTCTAAAAAAAAAAATCGATGTTATGTAGAGTGAAAATAGTTGTAGGGTAAAAGAGCGGGGAAGGAATAGAACGAGATGGAGGAGATCTGTTGTCGATCCAAGCTGCTTAGTCAAGGGAAGAAGAAAAATTATAATTTAGTTCTTCTGGAAAACGTTCTAGCATTAATTACATTAGATAAACTTAGTTGACGACGTTATACAACGTGCCAAAAATATTTCTTTCATTTTGTTGACTGTCAAACCTATAAAAGAAGGTTCTAATGAATATTCTGAACGAATTTAAATAACTTTTACACTGATAAAAAATAATTTTAAAATTTTAAAATGAATATAAGTAATGATAAACTGAAAGGAAACGAGGAAGTCGTAAACCGTAAATAATATAATATACATATTATAGCGACTCATATAAAAATTATATATTTGAAATAAACGGAGAATTTCTAGCTGCGATCTTCAAAATTAAATTAGGTTAACGGAAATGAATGTATGTGTATGACAGGTACCAAAATTTCGTAGGTGACCGGAGATAAGAAACCGATGTTATCTTACAGAAATAAGATGAAAATGAAACCGAGAATCCCGTACTAAGGTTACTCGGAAAAATAAAAAGTAAAGTGGTTTCTCGTCGTTTTTCACATTGAGCTGTTGTCGCATACCTTGCAAGATACAGATGACATTTCGTCTTACACGTAACACACGACTCCGTTCATGTCAGGGATTGGCTTTGTACAATGAAAATAATCATTTTCAGAAAAAGTGATCTGTCATAAAACAATTGTATTTCTGGTAACCGAGTGTAACACTCGTTATAAAGACTAAGAGAATTAATGAAAAAGGCAAATAAGATTCTACAGGAGCAAAGACGAATGAGATATTTTTTGTCAAAAAAATAAAATTTAATTTATTTTAAAATAAAAAAATTTCTTTAGTACATACGCAATAATTTAGGGGATTACCGGTCAACGAAAATTAATTTTATCGTTTATAAAAATTAAAATTATTTCAAAAGACGCAAAAAACTACGTAACATTAAAATTTCATCAATCGACCGTACAAAATATATGATACTTAAAGATGTAATTTTGATGTGCGATTTTAATAAGCGCAAACAAAATCTACTTCATATTTTTTATTTTGTCGCTTGCGATACAAAACTTTTCTTTTTAGAAATATTTTAACATAAAGAAATCTTTTTTCAAAAATTTATTAATTTCAAAAAACTAAGAAATATATTCCTCGATAAAATTAAATATCGATTAAAATTATCGAAAGAAGAATCTTACCAAAAAGATAAAAAGATACAGTTAGACTACATACTTTCAATCTTCGATTTATCATTTATCTTTATGGAGTGTATCGTATAAAAATAACGTCAAAGCTAATATAAGAAGCGTAATATTATAATGTTACATTTATAAATCTAAATAATAATTATTATTAATATTTCTGGTTTTAATTAAAAGAGAAAATTAAACTTCTGGACATGTCCTGATTCAACCGAGGAAGAAATTTGCCAAATGCACTGCGATTGTGAAGAGCGTCTTATATAAATCAGAGGTATAGAGTCAAATATAAGGAAAATAACTGCTTAAATAATTTTGAAATATAGTTGTGATGAAGAAATGAGAAAAAATATGAAATGAAATATGAAAAATGAGAAATTATTAAAAAGGATAAGTAAACAGAAAAAAAAAATTATTTTGAAGGGTATATTTAATAAAGAGATTGTTTATAGTGAAAAATCATAAAAAGATAAGTGTAAAGAAGAAAAAGAAAAGGGAGAAGAAAGATTAGGATGGTTACATAAATTAAGAAGGGAAGAAGCTATAAAAAAAATTACGAATGATGTTCAGGTCCGAGAAGAATAGAAGACGTTCAGATGAATCAATCGAAGGATAGATTCAAGAAGGATAAAAAAAATCTATTTGATCGGTTCGAAAATTAGAGGTTTATGACTAATTACCAAGTATTGTGAAATATTTTTCAATTTACTGTAAAGTATAAAAATGTTATACTAGAATTATTACTATTTAGGATCATTAAATTTTAATGAAAGAATTTTTTTGCATGAATAAAAATAATATCGGTACTTGATATCAAGATGGCTGTTTATCAGTAAATCGTTCATTTATTTTCATCATTACTTTGAACGAAATTTAAAAAATTTCGACAAGAAGACCGACTTTTCCTGTATTCTTTTTTGTACTATTTTTTGCATAAAATACAAAATATAAAATAAATGAGAAAAACCAAGAGGTAAATTTTTTGTAATTTAATATTAAAATGTATTTTCTGCTTATAAGAAAATTAAACTATTATAACCGTAATTTGTTGAAATAATTAAAATAAAGAGTAGACCTTACCTACAAGCATCAAGTTTAAACTCTCTCACCGTATACTCCGATACAAAACCAAACCTGAAATTGATGTTATGTTGTCTATTATCGACCTTAAATTGAGCGTAACTGAAGAACGACTCGACCAATCTTCTTAAAATTTTCCACACGCACAACTTCAGATACACTACTACACCGTATCTAAATTTCAATGAAATAGATCAAGTACTTTTGGAGATTTTCGAGCCGCAAAATTTTATACGCGAATATTATTTTCGTAATCCTCTTAAGTAAAAAACGTAACGAAATTTCATTTTTATCCCCCAAACCCACCATCTATCGAAAAAATACCTCAAACTTATTTTATGTTGTTTGTTGACCTTAAATTGAGCGTAAATCAGGAACGACTCGATCAATCTTTATCAAATGTTCACATGGAGAACGTCAGATTTACTACTACAGCACATCTAAATTTCAATGAAGTCGATTAAGCAGTTTTGGAAATTTTTGAGCCACAATTTTTAAACGTAGGTTATATGTATGTAAATGAACCGTATTTTCGTACTCCTCATACCCAAAATCTTAAAGAAAATTCCATTTCATTCCCCAATGCCATCGTGCGACTGAAAGGAATACCACCGTACGTATCTTCGAAAAGTCAGTAAAAAAAAAAATTATAAATGCAGAAATACATATTAATTTATAGTTGTTTTTATGTTAAATATTTTTATTGGTAGCAATTTTTTTTTCATGAATAAAATAATATCTGAGCTAATTTCACGGATGTTTATCAATAAAGCATTAATTTTTTTTCATTAATCTGAGTGAAATTTAAAAAAAAAAAAGTCTAATCTGTAATACATACATATAAATTAACATAATAAAAATAAATAAAATAACAGTTTAATAGAACACTTATTGCATTTTATATATATATATATATATATATATATATATATAAGTAAAAGATTGAAAAAATAAAATTAGGTTAATGTTGATTTTAAAAGATTATGGCTGGATGGTTTGAAGACATTTATGGGGTGGTAATGTGGAAACTTATGTGAGGTCGTGTTAGGTCCATCCCGCAGCCAATAACTCGTCAGAATTAATGGGCGTTGCGCAGGAAAACATAAACCCTTCCACAAACTAGCAATTACACCTTAATCCCGAATATTGTATTACTACCGCCCTCTAATAGTTCTTTCAGCTCAACATTACTCGGGTTTATATCGTGCAATTACATGCATATAACTAATTCTAATGTTATTTAAGACGTACAGTAATATTACTATAAAATTCCCGCAAGATAATTTCATTAGTAATTGATTTTTTATTATAAAACAAAATATAAAATAAAAATCAACGTATAATATTCTTCATTTTCTGTAAAAATCAAAAGAGATACAAAATAAAATAGTTTAGTTATAATTAAATTTAAATTTAAAAAAAATAAAAAATGTTTTTTTTCTAATTTCTGTTACTTCTACAGCTTTTTTCATACCTTAAACCGACTGCTTGATACAAAACGTATCCTATCTACTGATATTTAAAAAAAAGAAGCGATACCAACAAGAATTTTTTATTACACTTATATCAATATAAGTAGCGATAAGAGATTAAATTAAATTTAATTATTCATTATCGGTTGATAAACTAAAATAAAGCGTACTCTACTGACGCATGCATATACATTCTATTTTTAGAAAACAGTAATTTACTTTTGGATAGAGGTTTTATAGTCGGTACTAAAGTACAGTACTTTAAAGTTATCTAGCGACAGTTACGACACAAAGGGAAGACATGACACAATTTGATGACACTTGATAGGTAGCGGTGAGGTTATACTTATAATCAAAGTTTGGAGAGGAGGGCTAAGGTTCATTGAACTACCAGTACATACTGTGCGTCCAGTTTCCGTTATTCGCCCTCTACATTAAATAGAACTATCGGCACCTAAGTTGGCACAAAAAACTACTAGCATTCGGCAAACATTTGACACGGTACTAGGTCGAGTAAAAAAAATTTTAAATTTAATATAGATGATATTAATAACCAAAAATACATACGATGCTATTTAATTAAAACTAGTTTAACATTAACCGATTAATATCATTATTTTAAAGTGTTAAATAATTATTTTGTGTATCGTTTTGTAAAACGAAATTGTTAACGTGGAATACAGTTTCTTTCCGCTGACTATGAACTACTGTACCTTTTCCTCCTAGCTTGGACATTTAAAAAAAATAGCTATAGAAATATTTAAAATTTAAATGATTGAATTTATGAAAAATCTTTAAATGAAAACAACAGAACATATAGTAAAATTGAATCGCTAACAGCTATTCACTTCATTAAGTAAAATATACAAAGCAATAAATGTTTCTAAAATAACCATTTCTAGAACAGTAATTACGTTCTAGAAGCGATGTGTGTCATATGATTATTCACAGCGCAATGATTAGAGTAGATTAAAAATAAGAAAATAAAATTCTTAGAATTGAGTATTGTGTCATAAAAAGCACATTAGTCGTGTAAGGATTCAGGTATGATTCTACTATTATTAGTTGCTATACAACAGGAAGTAGGCCTAGATCACAACATCAGTATATAATTTAGAATAAAATTCAACAATTACAAACGCTACAGCAAGTTTATGAAACCTGCTTTTTATATATTACCATACCACAAAAGACATATAGAAAATGACAATATTGGTTTGCTTGTAACGGTGGCCAATGCATGCAAAATGCTAGTGATAGGCTTTCAGTCCCTGCGCCAACATTTGTGCCGATACATTTACCGATCTTCTCTACCAAAATCTCAACTGAAAACTACAATCACTTAAATATCTATGGAAGTAAGGTATAAAAAAATATAATTTTAATTTAAAACAATTTTCATCAACAAACGATAGAGATTATTAAAAACAGAAAGGTAATTTTTTTTAAATTTGGTCACGGTTTGTGTTAAAATAAATAGAATAGTTATCTAACCACTGGTGCGAATATATTTTGAATTTTTCGGTTGTTAGCTGAAATTTTAATATAGAAGTTATTAATGCAGATAATATTCTAGAAAATATATAACAAAAATGATATAAAAAAAGCGAAACACAACTTTTAAAAATCGAGTTTTAGAAACTTCAAACGTGGTACCAGAGAAAATGAAACCAGGGAAACCACCCAGTGGCTGTGTGGACACAGACTTGTACATGGAACTCAGAAGTAAATGCAAAGAACTGCCCCCCAGACTGTTTCGATCCTCAAGATCTACTGATTGAACAGTCCCATTGTAATGCAACGAAACTAAATAGAATTTTTATTTTTCTTTAGAAAATAAATTGTAGATTTTATTTGCTTACCGAGAAAGTTTAGCGTATCCTATTTGCAAACGGGAAATAATAACCTCTTCTTGACGGTTATTCCTGCATGATAAGTTCCACAGTAACACAGTGTTCTTAAATGGACGAAGTTTATCGTTGATGGTAGCATTCCATTCACTTTCTCGTTCATCATGAATCAGAAAACAAACAAGATCGTTTGAAACAACGCGATTAGTGAAATGAGGCTGCAAATAGGCCCCCTTTTGCCGCACGATCGGCGAGCTCATTGCCTGAAATTCCAATATGAATACGGTCCAGAAGAAGCTCACAGTTGTGTTTACGCGAAGTCATTTCAGATATAATAGACTGTATATCACAGACAAAAGGGTGTCTGGAATAGACGTTACCAACCGCTGCAAGGTACTCGTGGAATCTGTACAGACAAGTACGTGTCGGAATCTTGGGCTAAGTATATTTTACTTAACCCACCGAATCGGTCTAGTGGTGAACGCGTCTTCCCAAATCAGCTGATTTGGAAGTCGAGAGTTCCAGCGTTCAAGTCCTAGTAAAGCCAGCTATTTTTACACGGACTTGAATACTAGATCGTGGATACCGGTGTTCTTTGGTGGTTGGGTTTCAATTAACCGCACATCTCAGGTACGGTCGAACTGAGAATGTACAAGACAACACTTCATTCACAATCATACTTATCATCCTCTGAAGTATTATCTAAACGGTAGTTACCGGAGGCTAAACAGAAAAAAAAAAGTATATTTTACTTAAAAGGACACTTCCCCGGATTGTGTCATGCTTCAATGTGGAATTTGGGAGAGAGAGAAGAAAAGTATATTTTACTAAGTGGTCCAAGAGGTTAACAAAAAAATGCGAAAATTAGCTTTTTAAGTCCTCTAAAATCTTATGTACTCTCGAGCAAACCGATTAAACTATTGACGGTAGTGAAGCCTAGCAGCATAATCAATCGGGTGTAATTCATGTGACACATAAATTCAGTATGGCTTTAAGTTAAGAAGCCGGGTAGCTTTAAAGGCTATACAGAGATATTCCTTTCTATCGCGCAAGTTTTCGTAATGATTTGTCTGGCGAAGTTATAAATCTAACCCTGACATCTTCCGATATTTCTTCATCGAGTACTTAACGTTTCCTGCTATGTCTCTGATTGTAAACAGAATCAGTCCCTGTGTATTTCTTTATCAAGTGATGAATTGAAAATTTATTGGTATATTCTTACCGGGGTACTGCAACTGAAAAGCTTCTTGGCATAAAACAAGAGATTTAGTTGTTAAATAATTTTCCACAATAAAAAGCATTTTTTCCGTGTTCAAAACCATTTCTTCTTAATAAAAAACATAAAAAACGAAAAAATAACTAAATGTTCACAAAAAAAAAGAAAATTATATTCGCTGATTATAAAACAACAATAGTTTGTTAATCCGAAACTATTGTATTAATTTTTCTAAAAAAAATAGTTTGGTTGCCTTACGTTTTAAAACAAACATGCAGTAGCAGTGATAGTATTATAATTTTTATTATTTTTTATTTATTTTTTTTTTTTTTTTAACATTTTTTTTAAAATATAGGCTAATTAATTCATTTAATACTTACAAAATCATGTCATTCATATTGGATGAAATTCTTTTAACAGCTCATAAAACATCAATGTTATTTACACCAAATAGATGCAATTTTATCACCTGACAGAAAGATTTCAAAAATAACAAGGTGTTCTTTTTTAAATATCGGTTTTTAAATCAAAATATTTCGTTAGGTTTTTCCTGAGCTTTATTTAAATATTGTTGTTGTTCAAATTCAGTTTAGTTCGTGTTGAAAAAGCAAAAAAATGAGTTTTAAATAATAAAAATCTGCAAGGTGTCATAAAATGTTAAGAACATAATCTTAAATGAAAAAAATTCCTTATCATATCTAGAGAAGTCGAGTGGACTTCTTTATAAAAACGTAAAAGATGAGTGTAAACTGAAATTGTATAATATTACCGCAATACCATTTTTATATTGTACCAAGAAAAGGCGAGACGAAAAAAGAAACAACCTAAAAATATAATCTACGAAAATTAAATTCTTAAAGAGAATGAAGAAGTTATCTTTTCTAACATTAAGGTTGGAGGTAGGTTCTTGTATTTTATACCAGAATATATATAAAATGGTATAAACGTAACCCACGGCGCCAGTGTGGATAGAGCAACGTACAAGTAAAAGTATGTAAATAAAGATAAATACCAGTAATCCAGGAAAAAAGTAAATCAAGAAAAATAGGATTAAAAAGAAAATTACGTTTGATTAAGAAATGATTATAAATTTTAATAAGTTTTTTAAAAATTAAATAATGTATTGCGTATTTGAACATTACAAAAAAATAACTTTATTTTTAACAATTTTTCAATGTTACGGTTTTCCATAACCGATTTATTCAGTTAGTATACCCGTACTTAATTTTTGCAAATGTTTAGAACTTGCAATTAAATAAGACAAAATTATTGTAAACGGCGTTTTTCATTTTTAATTTATTTTAAAACGCCAATAAAAGATGAGTGTAAGTGATGGTATTTCAGAAATTTTATTAATTGTATTTTAGAAAACGTCGCTGGGGAATGGAGAAAAATAACAAAACCTGAAAATAAAAACGAAAAAAAGAGTGGAATCAAATCGAAATCGATCGTTTAACGTTTGATAAAAACTTAAAAATTTTTCTAATTATTGGAAGAATGGCGACGAATCAAATTTATAAATTAAAAGAAATTTCCGACAAAACGAGATAAATACATATTCTAGAAGAAGATTAAAAAAACAAAATCTATGGCAAACATAATACGAAAAAATTAATAAAATTAATACTTGTAGAAGATTGAATATAATGTTTATCTTTTCTTTCAAGTTAGAGTATTACATCTTATGTGTACTTTACTGACGACGGTAAAATATGTCCTAATAATGATGAAGATAAGTTATAAAAGAATAAAAAAATGAAAACGGTTCCAAAAAAATTATCTTATTCAGTACATTATGACAAAGCATTTTGAAAGAAATTTTGTAAATATTATATGAGCTTAACTTAACAATTTGAAACGAAACGAAAGAAAGAAAAATTCTCCGAAAATAATAAATAGATAATTGAAATCGATAATGAATAGATTATTAAATAGAAAGGAAATCTTTAAAGAAATTGCCGATCTCTAGTAGAGTGGTAGCGACTTGGCCTATCATCCAGGAGTCCCAGGTTCGAATCTCGGTCAGGCAAGGCATTTTTCATAGACGATAAAATTCCATTTCAATATTCCCACGTACAACGATCAAATATTCTTGGTGTATTAACAAATTAATACAAGCAAAAAAAAAAACAAATTTTAATTTCTGATGAACATACAAAAAGAATTATATTTGATTGATATGCAATCAAAATGAATTCCAAAAGATACCCATAATATTTTTAAAAGATGAATAACTAGAAATAATGGGTTAGGAAAATTAAAACATTTATAAAAGTATTTCCTGCTTTGGAAATAGGTCCTTACTTGAAGACTTAGATGAGGTTACACAGAAACGAAATCGTGCAAATTACGAACCGACAAACAAAAGAAGGAAGAATATGTACCAGAGATCGAAATAATACCAGACAAATAAAAAGCAAAAACGAAGATAAAAGGTTGGTAATCGTGGTTCATAAACATAAAAAATCCGTTTAAAAAACTTGCTTCACAAATGACTTCACATATTCCTTCGTTCATCTAAATTACAAATGTTATCCCTCTGATAAAATACTAAAATAATAGCTGCTGCTTGTATATTTCTTTTACTTTCCCGACTAGATAGCGCTATAGGAGAGCTGTAGCTCTAGAAGGGAAATCATTTTAATCGGTCCGATTTGGTCATATGCGGTTTTCACCGGATCTTGACGTTTTGACACCTACGGAACCCAAAAACCGGATGGAAATTTTCCGGATGTTAATGTTCGTATACACGTGTGTGTGTTCGTTGTTGGCCTCTAAATCACCTTATATCTCCAAAACTATTGGACCGATTTTGACCAAACTTGGTGGGCATTGATGCCATTACATTTACAATTTAAAAGGTCAAAGGGGGGTGAGGGTGAAGAGCAGGGTCACCCTCAATATCTCGAGATTTCGCCTAATTAAGCGCATTTGTTAACGATTAAAAAATAAAAATATTAGCAAAAAAAAACTTTCCAAAATCACACCCCCACCCAAATAATGCTGTTGTAGTAGTCCGCTACGTTGTGACGTAACAGGTGAGCGGTAGAATTAAATAAACGAGTAATATTTAAATAAGGAAAAGCTACTCGGTCTCGTATTCCATCGCCCGGTCGATTCGGTACGTGGTGGGTTAAGTCTCGCGCGGCTACACCCGGTTTGCCGACTGTAAAAACAAAATTTTTTGTAAGTTGTGAAATTATATTAGTTCAGTTTGTGTGTGTGTGTGTGTGCGCGTGCGTGCGCCTGTGTAAGCCATCTGGAACAACTATATTGTCAGCTTTTTTAAAAAAAATAATTTCGATAGTTTCAATATCATTATAACAGAAAAGTTATTTTTTCATTAAAAGTGTTGCAGTAACAAAAATATACACGACGATTTTCATAATTATTCTAGAAATGCATTTTAAGGATTTATTTATCACAGTTTTATCATAACGTGAAAGCGTTCCTTTTACGATATCATAAAATATTATATATATTATATAATATGGGTTAACATAGTATTTAGTTCATATACGGGTTGATAACATTTTAAAATATAAGTTATTAGATAACCTAAACGGATAATTTTTTTTTTTTTAAATAAATAATAATTTTTTATCAAAAATCTTTTAATTTTTAATTCACTATTTCTTTCCGTTACAGGAACAAATATTAATTTAAATATAACGATATAAAACTCATAATAAATTACCCGTTTCCATAAAAAGGACTAATTTTTAGTCTAAGTACGGTTTATATAAATTATTAAATTTTTATAAATTGTTTATGAAATTAAAAATTTCTAAAGAATAAGAACTATGAAAAGAAAAAAGTATTTTCTGGTTATTATGGCTGCATTTGGTTAGACCGGGCTTATATTTTGTTCAAGTCACCTAAAAATGGAATATAGCTGCAGAGTTCATTTACGTTAGTGTAAAAATGTATTTTCGCAATCTACCGATCGTAAAAGAATAGGAAGGATTGCTTTTCGAATGTATGTATCCTTTATTCATCATGGAACCAATCAGGGATACACAACTAACACCCACTATTGAATCAATCTGCGCAAAAAATGCATTAAGAAATTTTTATATAATCTATAACGCGTGAATACTCCCGTGTTGCAGAATATATTCTCCATAATTGAAATATTAAAAAATCAGTAGAATATGTTTCATTTAGTTGAGTAACAAACGATTAACGAAAAACGAAACAAATTTTCAGGACACATTCTTACTTGTGAGAATAAAAGAATTCATATAAACATAGGTTCAGAAATGAAGGGCGCGGAGATCAGGGCGAAGTCTTTCGCCCTGATCTCCGCGCCGTCGATTAAATTAAGCCAGACTGTAATTCATTGGACTCCAATTAAGGGATAAATCTAATGGTTTTATATGAAATCTGACAAAAAAAAATAACTCCCAGGACTGTACTTTTAGTAGTTTTTGAAAAATCTGGAGCAAAATACAAAAGATTTGGATCTAAAAATAAACTATTTTATGTTAACTTGTAGAGAATTTGATCTCAGTAATATCTTATGAATTAAATCCACAGAAGTTAAATATTAACGTAAGAATTTCGAAGTTTATTAAAAACAAAACATATCAAAACGGGGCAAATTTTATAACTTAAAAACCAAAGAAAATGTTTAAAATTACTAAACAAAATAAATAATTATTTTAGAAAAATAAGCAACCAAAATTAAAAAAAAAATTGACAAAACAGTTGTAGGACTTTCCCGTCACGCGGCTAAAGCCGCATTCCGGGAAAGTCTGTTGGTTGTTTCTGATGCACGGCTTACGCGCACAACATTATTTAAAATATATATCGCTTAATTTAAATATATTTTTTCGTAAATTTAATTTAATGATTTTATCTAAAGCGCGCGCGCATACCGTATTTAATTCGCGCGGGTGTGGCGATACTAGCGGCGACGGTCGGCACTAACGAAACTAATGTAATTTCACAACTTACTCTCCTTCTTATGACAGGGGGTAATATTGACGCAGCATTCACCTTAGCCACTAGTTTACAGCATTTTTTGGGGTGGGGGTGTGATTTTGAAAAAATATTTTTTGCCAGTATTGTTATTTTTTATTGTTAAAAAATGCGTGTAAGAAAAATTTGACTTTAATTAAACTAAATCTCAATATGCTGAGGGTGACCTTGGTCTTCAGCCTCACTCCCTTAACCTTTTGAAAATTTAATGACATCAATGCCGCATATATAAAGGTAATCTGACCAAATTTGGTCAAAATCGGTTCAGCAGCTGTAGGCATAAAGTGATTTAGAGGCCGACACCGAATACAGACGTACATACATTAACGTACGGAAAATTCCATCCGGTTTTTTGGTTCCTTAGTTGTCAAAAGATCAAAATCCGGTGAAAACCGCATATGCCCAAATTGGACCGATTAAAATACTTTTGCTTCTAGAGCTATAGCGCTATCTAGACTGGAAAGTAAAATTAATAAATCCGGAGAATTTATCCGTTAATTTGGGTCACAAAAATTACAATCTTTCTTAATTTTACCGAAGGCGGAGAAATGAGGGTGATATAATTTGCTCGCCGATATACGAACGAAGCGTTTCCGAATATAGGTTTATACGAACACTCTTCTTCAATTTCATCATAAGCACATGTCCTGAAAGTTTGTTATATTTTTCTTGGATTATTTTGTATATACTTCCCTAAATAGTTATTTTTACAAGCAAATAAAATTTCAGTCTCCTAACTCGAAGCGAACTAAAAATTTGAGATTAACAATTCACGATTATTTTATCTCAAAAAAATGGAAATATTAATTTTTTTAAGAGGACATTAAATTTTTTTTTATCATTAATATTATAAAAAAATTATAGTAAAATCTGTCCACAATAATTTGCAATATTTATAAACGTAAAGTAATAAATTTAAGCGCGATAAAGTTAACAGCTTGATTTATTACGCTGATGACACATCGTTTCTAATACATCATTTTGTCGAAAATAGTTTCAGCTGTTGAAATTTTTACATTAGACACTTCGAATATCATTAATTTTGAATAATTATGATCTTATTTTCTTCATTAATAATTGTTATTTTAATAAAAAAACAATTAAAATTATTAATTAATCTAATTAAAGAAGAAACTACGTTGATTTATTATTATAAACCTATCATTACAACGGAATTTTAAGAAATAACTAATTAAAAAAAGCTTACATCACAGTTGTACCTACCTTTCTTAGCTTCATTTTTTTATCGCTTGTTGACGCGTTTCGAACCACTCCATTGTTAAAACTTGTTGGAAAGATAGGCAGTATACATAGAAACTATAGAAACCTTTTCAGGAAAGATAATAGTAATTATTATCTCGTCAACCGCAACACTTTCCCGGAACTCGGCTTTAGCCGCGTGACGACTAAACTACTGGTAGTTTGAAAAAATTAACTTTTTTTTTATCTCAGTAATAAAGTTAGCATATATTCACCGATATAAAGACTTATTAATAAAAAAAAAATTATTGGTAAAATTTTTTCCCGCCGATAATTAAAAAAACTTCAATTTTAAAAATAACATTCAATTTTACTTTTGAATTAATTTCAATATTATTCGTTTGTTATATAACATATTGATACAAATAAACCACCTTCAAGATCTAATAATATTTACATCGATAATTCCTTACGTTTAAAAATTTATTTATCAGAATTAATCCTCGTAATATACCAGCTAACTCATCGCAACGTTATATTGTTCCAGAGAAATAAAGTATAATATAAATGACAATTTTGAACAAAGAATTTTACACGTTTGGAGTTCAAAATATTCAACAAAATTCCTGTAAAGGGAGGTTGTTTACGGGCCGATAAAGGAATGCACTCAATCAAAGTTATTCTACCGTAGAAACTAACGTACAGTATTCTGTAGTTATATAGAACACCGTACGTTGGGATTCTGACGGGAAGAGGGACAAAGCGGACAATACAGTTAGAGTATACTCTAATGACGGTTAGTACTGAAGGTACAGTTACGCGAATGACTACTTGCGTAAATTTCCTCCGGTTATAACTCTTAAGCGCAACCTTACCCTGTCCATTTAATACGTTACATTCCTGCCCTAAGTGCGCGGAAAATTGCCTTGCGATAACTTTGACGAACTATACTTGACGTACTTGATTATAATGGCAATACGTTTAATGTATCGTTCGTAAAATATTTCGTTCTGACTTCAAAAAGAAAGTCGGTAACACTAGGAAAAAATCTTTGTGCACATCGCATCAGATAAAAAAAAAAAATTGTTTCTACCTGTATAATCTTTAATATTCGTATAACCTAAAATATATCGTCGATTTATTTTCTTGTCACCGACATAAGATACATTTGTGTAAAAATAAATTTCTAATGTTTATTTAAAAATCGTTTTCATTAACTAGAAATTTAGCGGTTCAGTAAAATTTTAATTATATTTACTATTTGTGCACAACATTTCTGGCAGAAGTCCACAAAACATTCGAATTAATCTAATAATTTAAGAAAGGTGAAGTACACAAATAAAATATAAACTAATATATTATATTCAAAGGAAGAATGACATTGAATCCATATTTCACGGATGACGTGGATAGAACCTTAAAAGAAAAATACGATTTAAACTTTGCTTTAGACACACTCAACTGAGAAATCTATCGAGAAGAACACACACTCATCAGAAACATAAACGCGCGCGCGCGCACACACACACAAATTTAACTGATGTGATACAGTAAAATTCTTTTCATCTCGCTGTTTATATCTCAGCATATTTAGTAAATTCTATATTTTCATATCGGTTAAATGTATTCAAATTCTTTACATTAACTTCGATTTTTTATTCTGTACTCTTTTACACATTTCAGCTCTAAAGGATTTACCATTGAAGAGACACAATTTAATATTTACCAATTTAATTGTTGTACCTTAGTATAACGATTTAAACTATTCAGCCTTCACGGTGGGTGACGGGCAGGGGCGGTTCAAAAATTGAAATGTGACATTCGGTCATGCGATACGTTGTTTTAAAGTTCTACGCGAGACAAAACAGTATCAAAAAAATTAAATTCTGAAAATTTAAACGAAAATGGAAATCACAAGTGTCTTTACGTTAATTCAAAATTGAAATATTAATTATTAAAATTTTTCAAATCGTCCTTTTTGTCTTGAAGAATTTTATTTAAATTTAAATATAACAGTTTGCAATTTAAGTATTTTTCATGTATAATTAATTCTATCTTATCTTACATTTTAAAACAGTACTAAAATCTTATGAATTAAAAACACCGCCTAATAAAATTATTGCAGTTAAAAAATGTTATTGCTTCTCATTTCATATTAAATGTTCAAACGGCTGCTCGAAGCTTATCTCCTATTATAAAAGGTTTCTGGTGTAATCTTTTTACATTCTACAGTATTTCAATGCGTTCCCTTAATTCTTCGAGAGAAGTTGACTGTGAGCTATAAAAGGTTATTGTTTTTAACTTCCGGGACCACCGTTAGGTATTTCCTCAGTGGATTAGATTAATAATTTGTAGGGTGTGTGAAAATACCATGCCTAACCGGGATTCAAACCCGGGACCTCCGGATAAAAACCGAGACGCTACCACTCGCGCCACGGAGGCCGGGGAGCTATAAATGGTTGATTTTAAATACCCTCACAGGAATAAATCAAGGGTATTCTGGTCAGATGACCCGGCTGGTCATTCAGTACTACCTAGTCGACCAATCCAACACGATTCGGAAACTTCTGGTTTAACGCATGTCTCACGTTACGTAATTCAAAATACTAATAATTCATTTTTCCTACTTTTAATTAACATAATGACATTTGGGGTCTCCATTTTGGTTTATATAGACAGACTTTAATTTTTATTATTGTAATCGCGAAAAATTTTGCTTTTCAGATTTCAACGGAAATATCCATCCCTGGATCTATTTTGACTAGTTTCGGCGTAACGTCTGTACGTACGTACGTATGCATCTCGCGTTAACTCAAAAACTATTTCCCGTACAATGTTGAAATTTTGGATTCAGAACTGTTGTAACATCTAGTTGTGCACCTTCACTTTGGATTGCAATTGACTGGACCAAAAGCGTCCAAAAAAAAGCCCAAAATCAAAAAAAAATTTGGATATTGGAGTTTTCCTTAACTGCAGTAATAAGCCCTCGTTGAGAGCTTTTTAACGATATATCATAAGTGGTACTTATTTTATTTTCATCGGTTCCAGAATTATACCAAAATGAGATTTTAATTAATGAAATATTTTGATCTTACAAGAGATTCGGTTCGAATCAGACTTCATCTTCTTTTTTTAAATTTTCTTTGTTTTTAATTTAAATACATTAATTTATTAATAATTATTAACCTCCGTATCCTTATTATATTATATTAATATAATAACTCCATAATAACAATAAAAAAATGAAAAAATGACAAGTTATTAGTGAAATCGTGTACTTTTCATTTTAATTCAAAAATTTTTACAGAGGTTAACACGTAATTAAATTAAATTAAAGCAATAATTTAAATTAATTACTAATAATAAATCAATATATTTAAATTAAAAAAAAAAAAGAAAAAGTAAATGAAGTCAGATTCGAACCGATGTACCTTCCCCTTATAAGATCCAAATATTTCATTCATTAAAATTTCATTTTTCTATAACTCTGGAACCAATGAAAATAAGTTCCACTTATATAGTTGAAAAGCTCTCAATGAGGGCTTATTACTGAAGATAAGAAAAATCTAACTTCCAAATGTGTTTTCAATTTTGAGCTTTTTTTGGACACTTTTGTTTCAGTCGATTGCAATCAAAAGCGAGGAGGTGCACAACCAGATGTTACAACAGTCCTAAAGCCAAGATTTTAACATCCTTCGGCTAATCGTTTTTGAGTTATGCGAGAGACTTACATACGTACGTACAGACGTCTCGCCGAAGCTAGTCAAAATGAATTCAGGGATGGTCAAAATGGATATTTCCGTTGAAATCTGAAATTTTTTGCGATCACTTGCTTTACTTCGAACAAGGAAGGAAACAGTTTAAAAAACATATTTGTATGAAGTCGGATTAGAACCGATGTGAGCATGGCTTGAGCGACGTGGAACAAAACTAATATAAAATGCCGATACGGACATCACAAAAAATGTGATGCATGTGGTGTCCATAACATGGCATGATGTCCACACCAGATTTTTTTTTTAATAATTATGCATGGGCTGTTGCTCTTATAGTTATCGCCATTTATAATTTCCATTCTCTTACACCTATTTTATTCCAAATTATGTCATTTGAAATACGACGCTGTATTGTCTAGAATTATCTCAGAAATGTTTAGATAAAAGCTATATTCCCAAAACCAAATTTCATCGAAATTAGGAGGATACTGAAGTTATTCAAGAACTACTTTGCCCCTAGCACAGCAAAGTCCAAGAGTTTCATCATTCCATTTTTTGGCATTGAAACAGTTACATATTTTGACCGCGTTATCTATTTTAGCATCTTTCAAATTTAGATAGTCATTTTCAGACTGATAAATAGCTCATTTGAGACTAAATATACTTCTCGAATGTTGAACTCGATATTGATCTGCGCTTATTCGTTGCTCTTCAAGTATTTAAGAGCGTTCTGGGTAAATACGTGTCGTCTACGATCATAAATTCTAGTATCCCTAGGTTCTTCCTATGTGCGACCTCGCTGATCTAAGCGTTATGAAAATATTAATACCGGCTTGAAAGTTGAATCTACGCCAATTATGTGTATGACTTACCGTAATGAAACTTCTTAAATTCAGTCTTCATTCTACGGCGTTACTTTACTCGAGTGAGGATAAGTTCTCGCGCGTCGCCGCCAGATTAGATAATGACATGAAATTTTAGTAAAACACATAATAACTCTGAAGAAGTAAATATTGAGTCAACGATCGGTGTAAACAACGACATGTAATTTAGTAAAGAAGTTATGGTTATTTATTTATACGTTTTTTTTTTTATTTACATTTTATATAGAATTGAGGTTTGAACTGCGGTAAACATTTCGGGGCTTATAAGAAAGCTACAATTAAAATTTCGTAACGATTGGTTCTGCAGTTCTTCGAGTTATCGGAAGGAAACGAAAAAGTCGTCTCTTTATATGTTAGGAGATGAGATGAAGTGCACAGCAGGCATATATATATATAATATAAATTTATAAACTATTTCGGAAAAATATAATTTTTAATCGAGTATTTTATAACAAAAAATTGTTGAATTGTTTATAAAAAAGAACAAAAAACAAAAGAATCCACTATTTATCAATAATGTATTAACAATTAAAATTATTCGGTATTGAAAAAAATAAGTGTTAAAATTTCACCAAAATCATTCAAACCAAATATTTTCAAAATCATTCATATAAAATATTTAGCTTTGAAATCTTTCATAATAATGATCTCACTTAATATCTACAAATAGTTCACAAATACAAATATTTAACAAATTATTATTATTATTATTCTACAAATATTTAACTAGTTTTTTGTTACTTAAATTCTCATAAAAATTACCTTTTGTTCGATATTTAACAAAAGCTCTTTATTTTGAACTTCGACTTAAATGATTTTCAAAATTCTCTAGTTACAAATACTAGGAAAAAATCAATTCATCGTTTTGGAATTCCTATTGTTTCCACGGATTCCGTAGAATCATTTCAATTACAAATATAAATGAAAATAACTATTTACAAATTCTTTTCTAGTAATTCTATCGACCGTTTGAAGAAATATTTAAATAGGCGATGGCTTGCTGAATTTTCCTGGAAAATGGTTTTTTTTTTTCATTTACCTGGAAATATTTCATTTTCAATCGACATCCCATACTGTTTGACTTACCCTTTTAGGTTTAGCAAATCCTTAGGTATTAATTTCAACAGACATCATTTGTTTATGAAAAAATGGAAAACAATACTACACACACACGTAAAATATGTACACGAAATTTAAACTAAATATTTATATATTTAAGCCATCAGATCGGAAGACTATTTGTTCAGTGTCAATTCCGAAATATTAATTCACTCACGATTTTTCTGCATTTCTCAACGTCTCTTTCACTGTTAGTAAAAAAAAAACCGAAACTAATGTAAACATAATTTTTTGGCGCTGTTAACATTCGTTTCCCTTGTAGCGTGTACGATACACGGGCATAATATTTGAATGTTGTAATTAAGGTAAAATCTTAAATAACCTGTTTTATTTAGTTATTTACTTCAGCTAGTATAGGGATATAAGAACGATGAATTATTAATTAGATCTAACTCGCTACGATAAAGATAAAATAGAATTAATAATCAGAATAATAACGAATCAGTTTTTAGATTAATTAAATATCCTGTTGAACAAAATAAACTATATATTATAAATTAATAATATATTAATTTAAGGAGACAAGTATTTTATTCAGTACTTTTCGTTTAAATTTACTTTTTAACCCTTAGGCCTACCACCTTAACTTGTTCTCTTCATTACTTAATTTGTGACAAGAGGCGTCATTGAAGCTGCAATGAGTTTGCATTATTTATCTCACAAAGAAGAAACTCTCGCTTAAAGTTTCTCTTTATAACTTTAAACTCTTTTGTATAAAAGTTTATTAAAACAACAGTTTAACATTTTGAAAAGGAATTTAAAGGTAATATCAGAAAATAGTTCAGTTAAATTGTGTAAAAACATTATCGGTTAATAAAATTTTAACGGATTCCGAGATTTAATTTGTTCATTAAAATCATAAAAATGTGTCTTAACTAGGTTACATAAAAGTCGTCTCTACCCTGTAGAGGAAATTTCTTCGACTTTTCAGAAAGTTGAAATTTAACAATAACTCAAGTAACAACAGATTTTCAATGGGTATTAAAAAAACGTAGCATTATGAAAAATCGAGATTTTAAAATCGTTTTTTTTTCTACCACTGGACAGTTTTGTTATTTATTATAATAAGTTTATGTTACGTGCCGTATTGTGTATGTATACAGTATTTTTCATGATCGAAAGGTAATTATAAAATTACACTCGTACTTATTAAAGGATATTTATTATACTGATAATTACGGTACTACCACTACAGTATTTCTCCGATGTCCTACCGCAGATCAGATAAGTAATATGTTTTATTATCGAAGAAACAGTACTTTTATATCCTACATCAGCGAATTAAGACGTATAAATCAATTATGAACATATATATTCATTTATTTAATTTACCATTAATAAATACATCGAGAATCTTAAAATAATATTTTTTTAATAAAAAATAAAAAAGTTAATTTTAATAATTTAAGAACTAAAGATTTGGTATGATTATTTAATTTTTATAAATATTTCACGAGAGGAAACGATAACCAATAATTTTAATCTGTATATCTTATATATAAGATTGAAAAATAACTTCTATAACAAAAAATAAATGTGGTAAAATAATTATGTTATTAATTAAATACTCTATTACTTGTGAAATTTTTGTAGAATAACATTCAACAGCGATTAGAAAATGTGATCAAACTAAAAAACAGCTGAAAATAAAGTTGTTATACAATACGTTCGGAAAGTCGCTGTGCAGTATGCTTTAGAATTATGTGGTGCATTCTGTTCTTTCGGCGTTAGGTTGGTTGATCTGTGGGTTCATTGGACGTTACTCAGTAATGGAAAAAATCGTCATTGTTAAGTTGTTAGTTCCGTTTAAAATAAATCGTAGTGTGTTTCCTTTATCGGAATCGGCGGTTGCAAGAAACGTAATGGTTCTTTCGGTAGAGGAAAGCATTTTCACCTTGAATACATCTTTCGAGAATGTGACAAGTATACTGCTTTAACGAACAAGAGATTTTCTCAAAAATTTCCATATACTCGTCTTCCTCACCGTAATGCAGTTCGTACACTTATCGAAAAACGTCGGGCAACAGGCCCTGTTGAAGACACTCATCGAAGTGGAAGGCCACCTAAACTAAAACAAGAGAAGCTGCTTGATATTTAGGATGCGATGGCCGAACGTCCACCGCGTGTAAGTTAACACAGCAGTAAGATATTTGACTCGCTACCGCACGTAAAGCTGTCAGAAAAGAAACAAACCTCCATAGGTATTCTCAACATTACGTTTTTTACAGACCAAGCGTCATTTCATCCGGGACGGTATATCAATTCACCAAATACACGACCGTGGTCGTCAACTAACCCCCGTGAATTACATGAGCAATCTTTACACAAGCTAAAACGGGAGTTCGGGTCGGTACGAGTAGAACGCGCATTGTGGGTCTAATCTTTTTTGAAAATGTAGTTAATAGTGATCGTTATTGTGCTGTTTAACATACTTCATTATTCAGTAAACAGATGTGGAGGTCAACCACGGAAGATTCTAACAAGGTGGTACCACAGCGCACACAGCTAAGGGTAAATGTTTTATTTACGAAATGTATTTGGCGAATCGATCGTTTCGATGTGTTGTGTGGCCTGCACAATCGTTCGATCTGACTCCCCAGATTATATGGGGGCAGCGAAACAAGCAGTGAATCGCAACAGACCGCTCACGATCGACAAACTAAAATCCGCAATAACGGCATACGTTCGAGATATTTCATACAACAGCCGATTAAAGCGTTTGAAAACAAATTGAAACGCGTGCATTGTTGTATTGATGTGTAGGAGTTCATTTTCAACATCTTTTATAAACTATTTCCAGTTATTGTAGCATTCATTTCTATAAAATAATAAAATAAAAATACAAAGTAATAATTAAGAAAGTTTCGCCGTTACACTTCCATAATTTCAGTACACAGCAACTTTCCGAACCCATTGTACTTTCTCGGCATCGGTTATTTATACTTATTAAACTCTGATCGGCTTCCCCATCCTGAATATTGGCCCTAAAGTATTTAGTTGGGCCACTTACCTCTTCTACTATGCTTAGGAAGACACGAAAAAAAATTCGGTTAAAAAATATGCAATAAATAAAAAGTTAGCTTTTTTCGGGGAAGGGGTGAATCGTAGGAAAATCTTTTTTAATAATCGTAAAATTAGCAATGTCATCGTACTGAGCTTAATTAAAGTGAGTTATCTGCAAATTTTTGAGAAGATTGACCCCCAAAGAAACTATTTACCCTATTCGTTGGAGATCTCAAACCTTTACTAATTGCCCCATATACACGAAAGTGAAAAATTTAATCAAAATCGGTTTATCAGTAAAAATCTATTAAACTTTAAACGCGCCAACACACTTATATACGTTCAAGCATTACCCTCTTACTTTATTTTTAAATTTTCCATGAATTCATGTTTTAACTCTCATACATAATAATTTTATATTATATCTGTTTAACTTATTCGATTTTGTTAATTTTTTTCAATTTTATTTTATTTTACATTAAAACTGTTTAAAAAATTCTAAAGTTAAATGACAGAGTAAATTAAACTGTATTAAAAAAAAGAAAACTAAATTTAAAAAAAGTACACATATTTATTTCATTAATATTATAAAAAAAGTATTAAATATTAGACTGATATTTATATAAAAGGTATGAAATAAAAAAGAAAAAAACACAAAAGTTATTCAAACAGAAACAGCGTGCCAGACGACGGAATATTTTCAATTCGCAACTTTTTTTCTGTCAGAAGTTGGAACTAAGCCATTCGTACCGTATTATAAAAGCAGGTAACTAAAATAGAATTTTATCCTAGAAATATACATAACTTATAAAAAATATTTCTTTATAATTTGAAAAAAAAAACATATATTTATTTTTTAGCTCGGGTAACTTAAGATATATTTGAATATTCATTAAAATAAAAAAGCTACTGCTATTAAGAAACGAAAATCACTGAAATGTAAAAACCAATAATAAAAAAAATTGGTAAAACAATAAAGAACGTCACCTAATTCGCAAATATGTGAACCTTGTCCTAAAAAAGGTTAAAAAAAAATTAATTTTAAATTCGGTTAAGATTTTTTATCAGAGATATAATTCTGAAAAAAATGTAAATAAGAAGAATAGTAATAGAAATCAGAAAAAATGATGCATTAAAAAAGAAAACCTCTCACAAAAATTAACTGTTGTTATTGGTTAACTATTCCTTTTTTTACGAATAGAATAGAATAATATTTTTAGTTTCATTTTTTTAAACGAGGATTACTTATACGGTAAAGAAAAACCAAAACGACAAGCTTAACAAACAAGTTATACGTAGTCAAATCTTATATGAATTTTAAACAAGAAAACTAACTGGCCTAAAAAATCTCCGCAAAAAATATAGGAAACTCCTTAGGAAAATCTACGGTCCTAGATAAACAGAAGAAGGGTATATACACTGAAACCAAATAAGGAACTTTATAAAACCCAAGCGGATTTGAAAACTGCAACTACAAAAAATTTCGAAAAACTCTGAAAATTATTAAAGCCAAACAGGATATATAAAACAGATGGAAGAGTAACTTTAAAACCTAAAAATAATAGAGGGGGTCTGCTTGGAGAAAATGAGGACGAGAAAAATAATTCAAAAAGTAAAGGCTTTTAAGAATGAAGAAAGAAAGAACCCCAGAAAAAAATGGTCAGAAAAATAAAAACGGATGTACTGGTTTCAAAATAAAAAGGAAATACGGAAAATAAGAAATTATATTGGGGAGTTCCCAAGTAGGACGCTTTGAAACAAAACAAAAAGCTCAAAAAGGCAAAATAAAAATAGTAACTCTCTCAAATTTACAGGTGTAACAAAGGCTCTTGAATTAGAAGCAATTTCCAGGATTTGTATACGTCTGAACAATTTATGTGTTTTGATATCATTAAAATACGATTAATAGTGCTTTTGTTAATCATTTAAAACAAAAATCAGATTTGGAGCCACATGACTTCCTTTTACGCCTAAAATTACATATATACATTTTTTTATGAAGAGTACGTCAAATTATTTTTCATTAATAACTTTTGATATATTTTCATATTTTTTTTGTTTTTTTTTTTTTGTTATTAAGTTATTATTGATTGTAAAACTCTTTTTACAATCAGAGGTTAAGAATAGTTGTTAATAAATCAGTATATTTAAATTTAAAAAAAGGGATGAAGTCGGGATTCGAACCGAATAGCCTTTCCCATGAAGAGATCCCAATATTTCATTAATTAAAATTTTATTTGGCTATAACACTGCAATTAATGAAAATAAGTACCACTTATGAATACATCGTTAAAAAGCTCTCAAAAAGGGCTTCTTAATGCGTTAAGAGAAAGTCCAAGTCAAATTTCTTTTGAATGTTGGGCTTTTTTGAACACTTTTGGTTCAGTCGATTGCAATCAAAAGGAGAGGTGTACAACTAGATGTTACAACAGTCCTAAATCCAAAATTTCAACTTCCTACGGCTAATCGTTTTTTAGTTATGCGAGATACATACGTACGTACAGACGTCACGCCGAAACTAGTCAAAATGGTTATTTCAGTTAAAATCTGATAACCGAGATTTTTCACGATCACAGTACCTCCTTTACTTCGTACAAAGAAGTAATAAAAATTAATTAGATAATATTTATTAAGATCATACATTTTAAAATACGAGTATATACACATTTTTTTAAGGAAATACTCGATTCAACCGTACGTTTAAGTTTTATGAACGACTTACACTTTACAAAAAGACTGATTACTTTAATTTTTTTTTTTTTTTGGTTTATACAAAAGGTTTACACTAAAAATACTTTTTTTAGTCTGTTGTAAGTATCTTCACGAAACTTAAGTACAATTTTTTTTATTTTTACTTTTTGTTATAATTGTTAAGTATTTATTGTACAGAGCAATGACATAAGTAACTTGATATATTTAATATTTCAGTTTTATTCAAGGCAGAAATTAAAAAACTTAGTGAGAAAACTTGCTTAAAATTAGATTAAGTAATAAGAGCTAAGTAATATCGTCCTCATTCATCCTCTGAAATAATATCTAAACGGTAATTACCGGAGGTTAAACAGGAAAAAGAAAAAAGGTTAAGTAATAAGAAAAACAAAAATTCTCACAATCCAGAGAGCTTTAGTGAAGGTTTAATCTGTTTATGTCATTTACTTATTTTTATTAAGATAACACGATTTCTTTACAAACGGCTATTTTATTTGTCCAATGGATGTAAAAAGTAATTATAAAAAGTAAATTAAATAAAATTTAAAAAAAAAAACTAATAATATTGACTTTAAAATCGAGCCCTATAAATTAAAATAAAAGATATTAATTTAAATTCGAATTTCAGTTCAGATTTTCTGAAGCCGATGCCAAAGGATTAGTAACTAATTTATAAACTGAAACCGATTTCAAAATAGACACGACTTAATTTTAACAGTATTATTTTTCGGTTTTCGGGGCTTATTTTTTAAGTCGGTTATAATGTTAAGATATTTTATAATTATCGACTAATGAAATGAAAACCTGAAGAAAACATTTTTTTACTAATATAGTGTAATAAAAAAACCGTAGGACATTCCCGTAACGCGGCTTCAGGGACAGTCCTACAACTGCGGGTTGTTTCTGATGCACGGCTTACAAACAAGTTAATTTAAAATATTTATAATTTTATTTAAGTGTAATATTTTTTCGTTAATTTAAATCAATGATTGTAACTAAAGCGAGCGGACATAATATTTAATGCGCGCAGGTGAGGCGGTACTAGCGGCAACGGTCGGCACTAACTAAACTAATTGATTTCACAACTTATATAGAATGAATTTCCGATGCACGGTCGGCAGACCGGTGTAGCCGCGAGGATTAATGCACTAGGAACCGAGTTAATCGGGCGATCCCAAACCAAGTTTCTTTTTTTACACTTTAAATATTATCCATTTATTTATTCTGCCACTCACCGGTGACGTTACAACACAGAAGAAGACTACAACAGCATTTTTTTTGGGTGGGGGTGCAATTTTGCAAAAAAAATATGACGAATGAGGCTGCCAAGAGAGTTACAACAAATGGAATCCGAGTACAATCGACATGCAAGAGAGACTTCATGAGATCAGTCCGTGTAAAATTGCGGAGTTAGTGTAATATGTTCTGGATGCTGAGTCCTCCCACGGCATTACACGACATCCGGAGCATGCGCTCGAGAAACCACTTTCCCCGAGCAACAGAAGAGACCAAGTCTTCTTAAACTCGGCTAAGGATTGGACACACCTGGGCAGGCTTACCCGCACTCATCTATTTGGCTCTCCTCAGAAGATCTGTGAGGCTTGCAAGGTCAAACGGTCCGTGCACCATATGCTCTTTGATTGCCCGATCTTTGGAACCGTTTGACAAAACTTAGACCTGGCTTCAGATATGAAATTTCTACTAAACCGGAAATAAGATATAAAACGTCTGTTGCGGTTTCTCTCCTACAGTGGAATGAAGTATACAATTTAGCGGTTTTATCCGATTTATGTATTTTAGTTTGTATTTATTGTTATTTGCATGTTTATTCTTTATTGTTTACGATCATGTACAGTTACTTTAGTCGCTAATGACTGTAATTGTTGATGCGACAGTAAAAAAAAAAAAAAAAATGACCTTAATAAAGCGAAATCTCGAAATATTGAGGCAAGTTGAAAATTTAATGGCATCAATGCCCCGTATATAGAAGTAATCTGACCCAAATTTGTTCAAAATTGGTTCAATAATTCTGTAGATATAAGATGATTTAGAGTGCGACATGCTCTTCCCAAATCAGCTGATTTGGAAGCCGAGAGTTCCAGCGTTCAAGTCCTTGTAAAGCCAGTTATTTTTATACGGATTTGAATGCTAGATCGTGGATACCGGTGTTCTTTGGTGGTTGGGTTTTAATTAACCACACATCTCAGGAACGGTCGAACTGAGAATGTACAAGACTACACTTCATTTACACTCATACATATCATCCTCTGAAGAATTATCTAAGCGGTAGTTACCGGAGGCTAAACAGGAAAAAAAAGAAGAAGAAGAGTGCGACATGCGAACACACACACGCACATACGATCGTTAACGAAAATTTCCATCCGGTCTTTTGGTTTTTGGCTTTGTTAGGTGTAAAAACGTCAAAATCCGGTGAAAACTGCATATACCCAAATTGGACCTATTACAATACTTTCCCTTTTAGAGCTATAGCTCTGCTATAGCGCTAGACGGAAAAGTAAAAATGTTTTCGTAATACAAAAAAAAATCACTTAAACTACTGGTTGTTTATTATAACGAAATTATTATAAATAATTTCATTATAATGAAATTTATTATAACGAAATTGCTGTAAAAACGGTTATAAAAAATAATTGTCACCTGTCATCAGTAGGTATAAAAGGATTAATAGAAACAAATTAAGCAATAACAATTAGTAAATAGCAAAATATTACTTTACACCAGATATATATAGAAAAGAATCAAACACAGTTAATTTTAAATTACCCTTATTGATATGTGTTGAATAGTTTTATATAACAACATGAAATAGACACTTTCGTAGTTAACAAAAACAGGTAAATTGCAAAGGGTTTGGAGAAAATGGAAATATCACAACTCGTTAAAACGGATGAAAGCAGAAACGCAAGGACAGTATGAGAGAATTGTGTAATCTGCCGAAGAGAGGACGAGATTATGGATTAAAATGTTCGGACCAATTGTAAACGCAAGCAACAAACCTAACCTCGTTACCAAATCCTGCTTGTTATTGAGGATTATGCGGTGCTGGAGTACCGCACCATGGTAACGAAAATCTTAGATTTAGATTAATTAACGAACGACATTTTCGATAATTTGGTTTGCTAGTAACCAAAGACGAGGTGGCTTACTAATTCTCACGATAGTAGTAATGCTTCTATACTCACTCTTAAATAACTACGTGTAATACGTATTTAAATGCACTCATACGTGACTGCACACTGAAAATAAAATTAAAAAAAAACTACGGAGGGATTTTATAAAATAATCTATTTGTATTATAAAATAATTAATTTTTATTTCATCAGTATTACTAACACAAGCACGCGCGCGCGTGTGTTATTATTTTATTATAATTATTGTTATTTTGGTATAAAAAGTTTATAACTTTAGATCTTTTTCATTTCTTCGAACCAGCTTATTTTGGTTTCCTTTTTTCGAAAAAGTTAAAGGTTTGTTTTTTCTATTTAGGTTTCATCCATTCCATATAAGTAACCGTAAAATTTGGGTTTTTTTTCTCATTGTATGGCCTATTACTTTTTTGCAAAATTTTGTTATTTCTTCTGGTTTTATTTTTATAGATATTATCATCGAGTTTTGGATAGTATTTTTTTAAAATTCTTTTTTTTTTAAAGTTTTACTAGATTTTCCAAAAAATTCTGTAAACCACTACATCGTACTATATATAACGTGCCTTCATTTCGAGTTTTTGGATAAAGATTTTTGATTTTAAATGACGTTTATTTGTATTTTTTATCCCTCATTTCCTTGAAATTACAGAATGATGTTGCATAGTTTGGCGCTCCATTAGGAGTGGCAAACCTTAATTGTATTGTAACTGCTAATCGTACCAAGTCTTGATCGTAGAGTGACATATTGAAAGATTTGGAAAATTTTTATCAACCGATGTTCAACTAATTTAACGTTTCAAAAAAGTGAAACCAAAATAGGCGTTCAAAAAACTTAAAAAGATCAAATATTATTAAATATTTCCAAAGAAATAATTTTCGATAAACAATCTTTCAGAAAACTAATGGATGAATCTAAATTTTCAACAGAAACAGAAGAGGGATCACAGCGGATGGACCGAAAAAAGGAGAGAAAATTTAGGGAAATAATGAAAGAATTTTGATGAAAAAAAGTTACAATTATGGAGATCCGATTGCAAAAAAAAATGAATTTCAGTATTTTCTTAAAATTAAACTGGAAAGCGAACATAAATCTTATTAAGTAAAACTACAAATTGCGAAATAAACAATTAATTATAATAGTGTTGCGAATTTATTGAATGAAGAGATTAAAATATTAAGCAAAAATTGTAAAAGATTTATTTTAAATTATTGTACAAATTTATCTAATATAAACAAAAAATAATACTTTTTTTTACATTTAAATTCATAATTTTTATGAATTAAATTCAGATTTTTTAAACTACCTAAATTCTTATTATTTGTGTAACTAATATTAAAAGAAGTTTATACCCTTAGTCAAAAAATCTTATCAATAAAATCACATAACAAAAAATAATATTGCAAATTTATCCAAAAAAGGCTTAAAAATATTCAAATTTAAGTTTAAAAAAAGGATGTAATAAATGCGATGCGATGTTTGTAATTAACTCACAGGTTGATTTAAATAACATCTTTTATGTTAGCTCCTTATAGTCGTATTTAATTTTAATCAGACAGTTGTCGATATTGGATAAAACCTCTACTTTTCGCCTATGTTATGGTTTTTTTTTGTTGATAATATCAAATTATGAGTTATTTTAATGAACGTACAAAATTATTTTTCCATTATTATGATTTCACGTTCTATAGTCCTTAAAAGATAAATGTTAATTGTCTTGTTCAGCAGTCTAAAGGAGTTTTTTCTATTTATCAAAAAAACATTCATAAAGAACTCTATTTTACAACGGTAGACTAATTTTACTTAAATTTATTAAAATATAGCTTTTATTTTATAAATACTATAGATCTGAAGTATCCTACATCTTAAAAATTTAAAATTAATTACAGTTTATTATATATTTATAAACCAATGATTAACTACAGAAATTAAGATAAAGAAAAAATTATTTGTTGAGGAGAACGACCAAGAAACGTTTAAAGACATTATTTGGATAAAAAATTAACGTTATTTGTATATAATCCACGTTATTAATTTATCGTTCAATCTCAGAGAATTATCAATATAATATTTGTGTTTGTGATAGTTAACAAATTAAAAAAATATGTATATATATAGTCGTAAATGTATATATACAGCTAATTCTTAATCAGAGAAGAGGTTTCTATCATCCGGAGATTCTGGAATCGGGTACCAGTAGTCAGACATGGTATTTATGACACGCAGAAAAAATGCATTTCCTTGTCATCCATTGGTGCTGTCGTGACAGGCAGAATAAACGAAATATACTGGAGTTAAACGCAGTTGGACGTTCTCTCTTTCAAGTCAATTATAGACATTCGCCACATCTGTTCAATTGTTCTCAGGAAACAGATTGTAGATATTTAATATTAAATATTATATCTACTATAGATATTTATTTCTCTCTCTCTCTCTCTATATATATATATAAACATGTCGAGAATGATTCATAGACAACGCCCAGCAAAAAATACCGAAGATAAATTGATAAAAGTCTGTATACAAGTTCTTCTTACGGTAAAAGTGCATATTAACAAAGAACTTTTTGAAATTCTGCTATAACGGGTTAAAAAATGGAGTAAAAATTAAATTTCCATTTTTTTAATTTCTCGGTAACAAATGAAAATATCAGTTTGATTTTTAGTGTGTGTAGTCTTCATGTGAATACCTAATAACCAATTTCTAGATTCAAAATTGGACTTGAAAGATGGTGAAGAAAGGTAAAAAGATTTTGAAGAATGATTTGCAAATTCTTCCCGTTACCGACTGTACTAAACGACATATTCACTACATTTTGGCTTGGAAATACTCTTCAGATAAATATATAAAAACCATTTTCGGGTTTTTTTTCATTTTGATTCTTTAATGAAAGCGACCAGTAAACGGCGCGGCGGCTCAACCGATACAGCCACTGACAGTATTATTGTATTTGCGACACGATTGCCCGCATCTGCCTCCGGTTAATCGACTAAAAAAAATAAAATAAAAAAATTTAAAAAGTGAGAAACAAAGTACGCGCGCCTTACTTACAAACTCATGTTTGTCGGGTTTGTTTCCGTACGAAAGACGGATAACTAACATTTTTAAGATGGACGCCGACTATTTTAAAATTCTTACTCTTCAGATCAATCAAATTTTCAGGCCCTGTACTGAATAGACAATGACAGTACATTGATATTTTTTATAAATTGAACAAGCTCTTTGTTTACCATTATTCTTCTCACAACGTGAGTTTAATAAACACAGGGGAGTCCAGGGGTTAGAGCCCCTGGCTAGACGTGAAGGACACGCCCTGACCTGCTAAATATTCTTTGAGCGCGACGTATAAATATATATACGTATAAAAAAATAACTAAATTCTATTCTTTGGTTAGACAAATATAAAACAACTAAACAAGTTAGAAAATTTTCTAATGCAATTTATTAAAAAACCAACACCAACAAGCACTTATAAAGGTTATCTATCACCTACTGTGAAGGTGATAACATTTTTAGTAATGGGGGAGGTTTTTGTTTTATTAGATTAGGTGGTGGGGGGGGTTTATAAGTGTTTTATGGTATTGTTTTCTGTCATTTGTGGTTTGTCTTGATTAAGTCCTACAACTTGGACGAACCGTCGAGGTTTTCTGCTTTTGTTTTTGTTGTTTTGTTTGTTTGGTTGTTGACCTAATGAATTACATAAGAAAGTTTTTTATTAATTTCGATAATTTTCTAACTTATTTAGTTTTTATATATATATATATATAATAAACTCTTTAAGTTTTAACGTTTTTTTAAAAACTAAACTAGTAAACAAAATCATAAATAAACTGAAATAAGACTGAAAAAGTACACTCATCACAGTACGAAGTCATCACAGTTTATCTGTATAACAATAAATAACTGATTTGAACAGTCATTAAATTAGCCATAGAAGAAAAAACGTAACACATTTGAAGAAAAAATCTTGTTTGTATTTTACTGGAATTAATTATTTAAAAAGAAATTATACTGATGATATTAATACAACCAAATAATATAAAAACCTATTAAACAAATTTTATTGTTAAATAATAATAAACTAAATAAATTAAAAGTTAAATAATAATAAATGATGTAAGATAGAGTATGTTAACAGGCACAAAAGGTAAAATGGAAGTCGGACGAATTGCAAGGAATATAAATCTTTAAAAGATAACCAACTAAAACCTACAAAAAGAGTATTTTTTAATGTTCATCTCATACGTTAGTCTTTTGATCTTCGTTAACGACCTACAAACTTCTTTTGTATGTGGATATATATATATAGATATATTTATGACAATTTGTATACACAAACCAGTTCGATATCAAAGGTTTATAAGCTCCATCTAATATGTCATTCTATTATAATGCTGAGGCACTATGTATTGTATGTTATTCCTGATCAAAAAGATCTCAATAGAGCTTAGAGAAGATTATTTATGAAAAGGTGGACTTTATTAACGTATAAATATAAACGGTAGTTTCATAAACTAAATTAATTAATTTTAATAAAATGCGAGTTGAAATTCTAAGGTGATGACCAATAAACCTAAAGTTTTCGATATTATATTGAAATATATCAAACAAGATGAATAACTCGGCTTTCTGCAGAGTTAATAATTCTTACCAATTTTTGTAAAAGAAACCCAGAAAAAATCCCCAAATATGATGCTAGTAGTTTATTTTTTTAATTTAACAAATTAATTGTTTTTAAATTCAGCTTCAGGGAGTAAATTGTGGAAATCTATTTCCACCAAGAAGGGCTAGAAACCTCAACTTTTTCAAAATCGCATTCCCACTCCTAAAAATGTTCCAATCTACTGCTATTTATGAAGTCACAGGTGAGCGGTAGAATTAAATAGATGAATAATATTTAAAGTGTATAAAAGTAACTCGGTCTCTCTGGGTCTCCAACTCAATCGCCCGGTCGAAAAAACAACATATATTTCAATTTTAAAAGGTAGTGGTTGATTAAAAGTAAAAAAAAAACAATTTTGCATTATTTATATATGCACTGTATGTAACAAATTTTGTTTAATAAATTCTTTTCTATAATAATTCTGAGGAAAATCTATGTTTGATTTTGGGGATATCCCCCACCCTCTTAACAACTTTTGAAAAAAAGTTTAATATGATGTCTGTCTCACATAGAAATATCCGAGCCAAATTTGAAAGAAATCGGTTTGGTCAATCCATAGATATAAGGCCAAAAGAAATGCGAACACATACGTACATACATGGCACATACGAGGTGTAATAAAGAAATACGGTGAATGAATTTTATAGCGGCAACTGCCGACGCTACATCCATATGCTGTAATTTGTCCAATAGCTTGATCAACTGAGTCAGGCAGGGACAAGTTGTAACACGTTCGAGCTTGCCGGTCAGCTGCCAGAGCCGCTAGAGTGAGCTTGTGTTTATCGAGTCTGTCGCGCAACATGGATTTTGAACAACGCATTAACATTAAGTTTTGTTTTAAGTTGCAAAAGAGTGCCAAAGAAGCTCACGAAATGTTAGAATCGGTGTGCGGCGATAATGCGGTAACTTTGAAGACTGTGTACAAGTGGTATGACCGATTTAAAAACCGAAATGAGTCTGTTGAAGACGAGCAGCGTGCGGGACGTCCAGTAACCTCAAAAAAAGTTGAAAATATGCAAAAAGTGGAAACAATGGTTTGTTCAAACAGGCGAATAACTATTCGAGAGCTATCGGAAGACCTCGCCATCTCGTATGACAACGTTTGCGAAACGACGTACGAAGAAAGCGACCAGAAAAATGGACCGATGGCTTCCTTCTTCACCACGACAACGCGTCGTGTCACACCTCGCTTCTCATTCGCGAGTTTTTGACCGAAAAAAGTGTTCCTGTCTGTCCACATCCGCCATACTCACCGGATTTAGCACCATGCGACTTTTGGCTCTTCCCAAAAATTAAAACTGTGCTTAAAGGAAAACGTTTTGACACCATTGCTGACATTGAGAGGGCCACGACTGTCCAGCTGAAAGCCCTTCCGAAAGACGCCTTCCAGAAATGCCTCCAGTCGTGGAGTCAACGTTGGGATAAGTGCATTGCTAGCCAAGGATAGTGCTTTGAAGGAGATTAAATCGAATTCTATGTAACTTTATTACTTTTTTTAATAAAAAATTATTCACCGTATTTTTTTATCACACCTCGTATATACAAATATCTGTTTTTTTTTTATCTAAATGAACTAGCTGGACCCTAAAATGTAAAGATTTACAAAAAAAAACCAACACCCAATTTCTGTTATGATCACCGTACTTTCCTCTTTAATGTAGCTACTATATTCGGCGGGAAAATAAAAAAAAATTAAATCGGTTATGTGAATAGGCTAAAGTTTAGGAAAATCTATTACTATTTAACTTGATGTATTATATACGTTGAATGTAACAACCTAAAAGGTTTAGGTTGATTTGAAATTAGGCTCAAGATACAAAAATGGTATTTTTATTGTCAACGGTAACCTGAATTCCATGTCAAATGTTCTTGGGAGAAGCATGTCAGTTTCTCATTATCGTCTTTAACGAGCTACTATAGCACAACATACTACAATAAGCAATACAAGTCTTCTTGAAATTCAGCTGACATTCATCTCAACAAATCTCATTTCATTCTGTTCACTACAGGAGCTGGATGTAAAAATGAGAACCATTATTCTCAGAGAAAGCAAATAAATCAACGATAACTACATTCATTTTTAATTAAGATGTATTACATGCGTCACAACCGTAAAAAAACTGCAAAAGTCTACATTATAAAGGACTGTCTCCAGACTACAGAGAAACTGTAGAACATTAAAGGTTGAATCCATTAAAGGTTGAAATATGATACTGCTATCTATTACGGGAGAGTGATCTCCGTAATTCAGTTTTTTGAAGATATTTCAGATATTAGAATTTTTACTGAAAGTTCTAATTTTCACGAAATTAAACTAAAATGTCAACCGTATGATTTCGAATTTAATAATTTTAATCGCGGATAATTGATTTACAACTTGACGATTCCGTAACCGCTGGAATTTTTCAAAACGTAACGACCTGAAAAAAAAATTATGTACCATCCAACGACAAAATCTACGTTTAATAAACCTATTTTCATCGATCAACAAAGTTAGTTAAAATTAGGAGCAGTTTCACTGCATCCTATCGGTAATTATTACGGGTCGTAGTAGTAGTAAAACAAATATATACAAAATATTTTTTTTATTTTTTATTTGGTTGTCGGATGAGATTAATCTTCCAAAAAAGTTTTACTTAATACCTCCTAACAGATCTGTTTATTAAAAACCAAAAAATCAGTGAAACAGTAACGATCTCAATTTTTTTTTAAACATCTTGCAAAAATATTTGACACTGACAATAATAAACTTTTTAGAGATTTACTGTTTAAAATTTAATCTCTCCTTCATTGAAAAAGTTAAACATCTTTTTAACTTGTAGATCTTAACTTAGGTTGAAAAACTTCACTCGGTTAATACCTCATTTAGAAAAGTTTCATTTCAGTAGGTTGTATTTTAAAAGGAAAATAGTATATGAAATTTCTATAATTAGGGGTGACGTTGCATCACATACTAATCCTAAGATAAAAGTTTAACTTTCTTCCCGATTTCATAACGTATATATTTGGGAAAAATAATAAACGCAGACAACAATTTTAGGAAAACTGAACATTTTTAGTCGTAGAGTAAATTTCATAATTTTTTTAATTGGAACTTATTATTTATATTCATAGTTTCGATATTAGTCCGTCAACCTTTAATTCTTAATAAAAAAAAATTAACACAAGGAAAATTTTTATAAATACCGATATCCTTCTAGATAAAGTACCACCAAAAATATATCTTCGTTCCTTTAAAAGATATTTTTAAATATTTAGGAAATTCAATCTTCCTTCTTCACAAGTTAACAAAATTCAGGACTGTAGGTTAAAAATGCTCCTAAGATTTAAAAAAAATTATAGTAACAGATTTCACAATCGAGAATAACACGCAAGGAGGGTTTACAGTATATGTTTACCTATATAAGGACGTATGTACTCGTATTACTGAAAAAACAGAACGTTTTATCCGATTTTCTTGACGTAGATATTAAACAGTTCGTCTCGGTTACGAATTGTGATAATTGATATATAAAGAAAAATCAACATTTTTGAAACTGAAACGCGTGAGGTATCAAATACATAAGGTTTCGTAGTAATACTACGCGTGTAAAATTATGATAAAATCTTAAAATATAGGTTAATTGGAATAAAATTTTTTCTTTCAAAAGAAAATCTAACTACAGGGAATTTTATAAATTTTAAAATAAGCTCTTATGAGAATCGTTCGTAGAATCAAATAATTGTCGATATATTTTCAAAACAAAAATCTTTTTACTCCCGTTTGGCCTCCTCAAACCTGTAGATTGTTTTACTGGGCAGGACTCCCCAGGGTTTTAACGAATATCCAAAGATCAATCAAAGGAGACAACCGCTCCATATTAATTCTTCATTTAATGAAGAAACCGACGTTGTATATTTTTTTTACTAGTTTGGCCGATTTAAAATTTTAAACTATTAACTGTTACTTACACCTCTCTTTAGAGCCGCATACATTTGTACATATAATCGAGACATAATACATTGGGAATTCACAAATATTTCAAACGGAAGAAATCGTATTGAAATCACATATTGAATAACAGAACACAGTTCAAAAAGTTTAGGTATCTTAGTTGAACCCTAAAAAAAACCTTAATAAAATTAAATACTGTATTTAATACCAAAGTGCAGTTGTACGGCCGAGTTAATACTACTAAATAATAAAATTAGTTGTAAATAAAAATTGCTGGAAAATGTAATAATTAATCGGTTATAATTTCCAACAACATATTTGTGTAATAAAATTGTATATAAAATTCTGTAGGTAATGTAAGTAATACGGGAAGAATAAGTAAATTCATAAATATGTTATGTTATTTCACGATTGTTTAAAAAAAAATAAAGCGAGAATAAAGATAGGCGATAAAAAAATTAAATTTATATAATTATTTTTACAAGAATACTTATTCTGTATTTCTACAAACCGAAACGAAACAATTAAAAGCGGGTAAAGGTTTTTTATTTAACTTTTGAAATTTTGCCAGAGTTTACTAATTCAGTGCCTTAAATATAATGAAGTTTGTATTAGTTTACAGTCGAATGTTAATTGTACGTTAAATAATAATAAAATTATAAATTAAATATAAACAAAGAGATAACCGAATCGACTGAAATAAAAAAATTACGGTAAGTAATTTTTGAATTACAAATCGCATAAAAATAAAATATTTTAAAACTTTTTATTGAAATTTATTAACGAGTAATTGTTAAACAGTATAACGAAATGTGAAAAAGATCTTTTAAATAACCAAAAAAATGCAAAGGGTCACACAATTTCCCGGCTTCACCCTCGACAAACATTATTTCAAATACGCGATGGGGTTTCTTAAATATTATTAGGAAATATTTTGAAAATAAATTTTAAATAAAAAATTTCGTATAAAATTTTAGAAATCGGTTTGTATAGAATGTTCCTAGAAGTTCTAGTGATATTTCGCTCGCCAGTACCGAATGTAGCGATGTTACTTTACGTAAAAATTAACAACATTTCATTCAGAGTTGAACGATAATAATAACGGTTAACATACTTATCTTACAAACTAACCTTTACTTTTTATTAAAGTTCTATTTGATCCAGATACGGACGACGTATTAAAATAACGAAGAGCAAAATGCGACGTCTTATGTTTGTATTTAATTTCACGTAGGTATCGTTTTGTCTTGTAATAAATTGAATAGCGCGACACAAACCGGTCGAAAGTTCACAACCGTCATGAATTTGTATTAAAAAAACGAACCGACATAAACACGGTCGTATGAAACTACGATAAAAAGCATTAAACAACATTTTTCTGTTCAACAGACACGCCCGTTCGAGATATTGGTTGGTTATTGGAAAACCAAACTAAATACAATAATAAAATAAAATCATGTGTTATGATCGCCGGCAACAAACAAAATTTATCGTACAATTTTTTTTTTCTTAATGCTGATTATTTTCTGGTAAAATATTCTTCAAATTACCGTAATAAATAAAAGTAAAATTTTCTATAAAATGAATTTTACTTCTGCGAATTAAGCTTTCGCTGCGATCATGAAGTTATGCTAAAATAATTAGAGAATTTAACCGAGCATTATCCTGTTACTGTAGAAAATAAATAAACGTCTACATTATATTAAGTTTTGAAAACGTGAAAATAACTGTAATATTTTTATTCAAAGACGGCTTCCGTGTTTAAGGTTGCGTTTCTAGCAGAAGTAAAACAAGTAAGAAAATATTATATACGTAGTAGAAATATGAAAACATTTTCGGTAATATTATTATTTTCTCTTCTTCAAAATAGTTAAAACTTCTGAGTAGCATCAGTCTATTAACAATAAGTACCAAAATATCTCCGTATGAAACTAGACGGCAAGATTTTATTTATATTCTAGAAAACGAATGTTTAAATCGGATGAACTATATGAAAAAAAAAAAAAAAATTATTTTATTTTATTTTAATAATAAAGGTGAAACTTAGCTCTATAAAGGAGATTACATTTCTGAAGTTATTTATAATAACATAATAATTACAAAAAAATAGCTTTACTTAAAATCTATAACTGCTTCATTTATCTTAAAAATGGTTTATTATTTTTACCGATTCTTCAAGAATCGAAATGTAGAGAGAAGTTACACTATTTTTTTTTTAAATAATACAAAAACGTTTATTATAATATTATTCCTGTTTCATTAATTTAAGTACAGATTACGGATATAAATTTGGAACTACATTACAGATTTAATAATTTAAACTATTCGACTTGAACTAAACCGATAAAAAAATTACAGATTCTGTATCAACAATACTTCAGTCAGGTCTGAAAATAAATCCAAAGAACGAGCAAACTTTACAGATTGTATAATCGATATATACAAGTTAAATGAGTTTAAACCGCTTTATTATCTCCACAACTTTAACTTAAAACAAGTCATCTTGAAAGATTACAGATATAATAAACTGTTTTTTGAATAAAGTTTAAGTAATTGTTCAGAATCGACTTACCTTTATCGTTAAAATACGTCCACGTAAAGAATACAATTTAAGATAATTTGAAATCTGATATTTACAACTATTTTTTAATTTTATTTTTTTAATTACAATATGGTGCGTTATTTTCATGCGACTAACTCGCGCGGTATTTATAAAATTATTCGCGCTAAAAAATCAATATGATATCAATTTAAATCATATTCACAAGTTAATTAATATTCATAATTATTTAATAATATAATAGGTGAACCTTTTGCGCACGAGATAGCGTTAGTGTATCGTGAAAAAAGTCGAGGAAAACCTCGTAACGACTCCTGGTAAGACCTTAAGGGTCACGACACCGTCAATAATCTACACATCCATCACCAGACAATGCTAAACCGTTTGAAAAAAGCCTGATACAAAAAGAAGTTCGACGGTGCTATTAGAATATTGAAGAATATTGAATATTCAATAGCATCGTTCATCAAGAGATGCTGCCGCCAGGCAGAACGATAGATTCAGACCTGTACTGTCGACAAATAGTGCGATTGCACCGAACAATTAAAAAAAAAGGGCCTAAACTAGTCAACAGAAAGGGTATTGTATACAACGTTGACAACACCAGACCGGATACGTTTTGACCCGTTAGAATTTTACAGAACTTGATCGGGAGCTTTTAATGCATCTACCGTGTAGCCCAGATCTTGCACCGTCAGGCTATCGTTTGTTTCGGTCTCTGCAAAACTCTTTGATTAGTGGAAACATAGTTTCAAAAGAGGCCTTTGAAAATCACGTGTCAAAATTTTACTTTCCCATCTAGCTATCGCTACAGCAGAGCTGTAGCTCTACAAGGGAAAGTATTGTAATCGTTCCAGATTTGTGTATACGTGGTTTTCACCGACGATTTGACGCCTAAGGAACCCAAAAACCGGCTGGAAATTTTCCGGATGTTAATGTTCGAAGGTACGTGTGTGTGTTCTGTGTTGGCCTCTAAATCAGGTTATATCTCTAGAAATATTAGACTGATTTTGACCAAACTTGATCAGATTACCAAACTTGGGGCATTGATGCCATTAAATTTTCAACTTAAAAGGTCAAGGGGTGAGCCTGTAGAGAAAGATTATCTTCAGAATCTCGAGAGTTTACCTAATTAAGGTCATATTTTTCTTAGGCGCATTTGTTAACGATTAAAACACAAAAAAAATTTCAAAAATGTTGTAATCTTCTGCTATGTTGTGACTTCACAGGTGAGCGGTAGAATTAAATAAATTAATAATATTTAAAGAGCAGAAAAATAACTCGATCTGGCTGACTCTTGAACTCGATCGCCCGGTGTAGCCTCGCGACTACACCAGTCTGCCGACAGTACAAGCGAAATCAGTTCTACGTAAGTTTTAAAAAATTAATTAGTTTAGTTAGGGTCAACAGTTACCCTAGTACCGCTACACCCTCGCGCTTTATTTAGAATCATCGATTTAAAGAAACGAAAAAAATATTACATTTGAGTAAAATGATAAACTGTTTAAATTAAATTACGCGTGTATGTAAGCCGTTCACCAGAAACAACCCACAGTTGTAAGACTTTTTTCGTCACGTGGCTTCAGCCGCGTTCCGGAAAAATTCTACAACGGTGTTTTCAGCTTTTATTTATGAAAAATCACAGAAATTCTATGGAGATCGGAATATGGTGTTGCTGAAAATGGCTGAAGGTCATAGAAAAAAAATGGTGCATAAATGGTCTCATAATATTATTTTTCAATAACAATATGTATTCTTAATTTTGGTCTGCAAAAGTTCAATACTTTTTACACAACCGTAATACAGATATTAATTTTTTTAAATAGTCTCTCTCTCTCCCCCTCCCTGTTTGTATGTATATATACATACAAACATGATATATATATATATATATATATATATATATATAACTGTCCTGACTTACTGACTCATCAACGCCTACCTCAAACCGCTAACCTAGTTAGCTGAATTTTGAAAAGTACAATTCAGGCACCCACTAAGGAAGGAAGAATTTAAAAAAAAATCTTTTTAAAAGGGTTAAAAGGGGTGGTAAATTTTTTAATAGAAATTCTACATCTCAGGAACTAAAGGTGTTGGAATGATCGTGTGAATTTTTATTTAGGCTCGTCTGTAAAAAAAAAAATAACGACGATTTCACAAACTTAAAAAAATCCAATTTCGGATGGCAAAGTGGAGGTAATTTTTCATGAACTTATATTAAGACGAAAATGTATAACTCGTGAAAATTCCTTGTTTTTCTTTGAAAAGGAAAAGATATATGTTTCACCATTTTTCAAAAATTAATTTGGGGCATGGAGGCGGACCAATATTTTCTATGTAAATTCTAAATCTCAGACTCGTTATTTTAATAATGATTGTATTCTAAGAGCCAATCCTAAAATAATTTTTTCGTTCATATTCGTAGCAAAATACTGTGACTTAGTCGTTCAACTTAAGCTGCGTGCACGCAACGTAAGTTTAGTTTATTACTTTCTAGTTTCTTTTTCGTTTGATAATGTTTTCAATGTTTCTATAATTCTACGGTTTGATTCAAAGCTGTAAATATTTACACTTAGTTGTAAATACGTACAAAAATAAATTATATTCCATATATTTTATGCTGTGCCACTGCCCAAGAATTCAAAAACTACAAAATCGTACGATAAAAGAATTTGTAATAGATTAAATATAATTTTGTATACATGATTAAAATGTTTTTAAGGTTTAATTTAATTTATAAATAATACATGGAAACTATTATTGTTCACAATTACGATATTTGATTAATTTCACGTTAAAAATAAATAATATATTAATTGACGCTTCATGCAAGCAAGAGATAAAACAGAAGTTTTCGTAAACTCATGAAGTTTACGACAGCCAGTTCACTAGCCGATCGGTCAAACACGTGACCGGTGACTTCATTACGAATGGACAGAATTTAAATTGTAAAATAGTGAAATTTTATATTATAAAATATAATAATAATTATTAGAAAAATATAAATGTGTGAAAATTACGAAAAACAAATTCTAACAAACATTTCAATAGTATAAACTAAGTTTCTACTTACCAACAATTTAAAAAGTGTAAATCCTCCTACTTTCGGAGCTTTTACTCCATTTTCGGGGATGTTAATTTAAATTCAAATCGGTAATCGTTTTTAAATAAAACTGTTAAACATCTTACAAACATGACTTTATTGTCTTCTTGGCGTAAGAATTAATTTTATTTTTGACGACCGACTATTATAAACATAACAGTTTAATTTGAAAACGATTATTGATTTGAATTTAAATTAACATCTTTTAGAAAATCCCTGAAGATGAAGTAACAGCTCCGAAAGTAGTAGGATTTACACTTTTTAAATTGTTGTTGAGAATAAAAAGGATTTAGAAGAAACAATGAACGGCATAGATGAAGTCCTACGCAAGAACTATCGCATGAAAATAAACAAGAACAAAACAAAAGTAATGAAATGTAGTAGAAATAACAAAGATGGACCACTGAATGTGAAAATAGGAGGAGAAAAGATTATGGAGGTAGAAGAATTTTGTTATTTGGGAAGTAGAATTACTAATGATGGACGAAGCAGGAGCGATATAAAATGCCGAATAGCACAAGCTAAACGAGCCTTCAGTAAGAAATATAAGTTGTTTACATCAAAAATTAATTTAAATGTCAGGAAAAGATTTTTGAAAGTGTATGTTTGGAGTGTCGCTTTATATGGAAGTGAAACTTGGACAATCGGAGTATCTGAGAAGAAAAGGTTAGAAGCTTTTGAAATGTGGTGCTATAGGAGAATGTTAAAAATCAGATGGGTGGATAAAGTGACAAATGAGGAGGTATTGCGGCAAATAGATGAAGAAAGAAGCGTTTGGAAAAATATACTTAAAAGAAGAGACAGACTTATAGGCCACATACTAAGGCATCCTGGAATAGTCGCTTTAATTTTGGAAGGACAGGTAGAAGGGAAAAATTGTGTAGGCAGGCCACGTTTGGAATATGTAAAACAAATTGTTAGGGATGTAGGATGTAGAGGGTATACTGAAATGAAACGACTAGCACTAGATAGGGAATCTTGGAGAGCTGCATCAAACCAGTCAAATGACTGAAGACAAAAAAAAAAAAAATTGTTGGTAAGTAGAAATTTAATTTATGCAATTGCATTAATACAACGGTGTCAAGTGCTGAATAAATTAAAACTAAACATTTTAATATATTATTTACTAGAAAACCAATCTAGTTAGATTAAACCAATTACCGGGGTATCCAAAAAAAAAAGCTGTAATATCCTGCAGAATTTGCAAAAACATATCTTGCATCTTGTACTTCTGTCGCTAAAATAATTCTCATAGGAAGGAATTTAGCAAATTTCTTTTTACGGCAAATTGTTTTTTACTGCATCGCTTTGCGGCTTATTTCTTAGAAATATTTAATTATAGTGATATTAAACATAGACAATAAAAGATAAAGTGAAATCGGTCGGTCGAAACGCTTCACCTTGAACTGGTGTTCAGAAAACCAATAACATAAAAAAAAAGAATGTGCCGTATGCAGAAGAAAGATTTAATCATTTCGATTGTACATATATATGTATGTGTATGTGTGTGTGTGTTGTGTAAAGTAGGCTGTAAGGTTTGGTTAGCTTTCGTTCGCCAAACAGTTAGAACAAATATGTACATATCTTACGTTGTATATAGAAAGAAATTATAAAAAATAATTTGAGTCGGGAACCAACCAAGTAGGAAATTCCATAATTTTAATTGCTTATGAAAAAAATGTTATGTATAATTAATAATAATTGTATTACTCAACATAACCTTTCAGTATACTTTCAGCTTAATAGTTTAAGTTGCAAAACAGATACTTTTCAAACACATTACGAACTATGTTCATATTCTTTTCACAAATGAAATTTGTTAATATTTATACAATTAGGATGCAGATGTGTTTGTAGTACTATAAATAATAACACTGATAATACCAGCCAGATAAGGTATACGAATTACGTTGAAAAATAAAGTTTTATTAAATTTATGCCGGAATACTTACGTAAAACAATACGAGGAGGTTAAAACCTGGTTGAACCAAATTAATTTGTATGAAGCTAACACTAACACACACACAAACAAATAAAAAAATTACAATAAAAATTTAATAATATTTTTAAAAAACCCTAAAAACTTTGTACGTGAATTTCCCAATAATTGAAACAAATTTTTTTCTTAATCAATTGTTTAAATATTAACTTTCATATAACAATAAAGTCATTTATATATAGGCATAATTTCTCATTTCTACTGGCCACGCATTAACTTTTTATTTATAAACAAAAATTTACTTATATGTATAACTGCTGTTCGTTTCAAACAACATACGAAACTTCCACGCCAACTTATTAAATAGAATTATGTTAGGCCAGTTACAAACTGATTATTATAAAAATAAAACGTACTTACGGATGACGTATAAATTGTTTACTCATTTAAATTATAAAAAATAAAGTAATATATAGATTAGAACAAAGCTTCAGTTTACTTTTAAAAGGAAATAACTGCGTAACTGATGAATACTTTTAATTTACTGTAGGTCAGTGTCAATACTAACAAACATACATGAAACAACGCGTGCGTTAACCCTATTACATGAACGTAATTTAACGAACGATGCCAGCTGCAGGTGTTCGGCAAGCATCGTAGAGACACGAGCTCGTTGCGTGCGCATACAATTGGACATCAAATATCTCTGCAACTGCCACTGTACAATGACTCATCGCTCTTGCTAGCTGACGTCATACCTCAGATTCCAACAACATAGTGAAACATGCTTAGGCATTTGCAAGACATTGCTGCGCTGTTAAAACGTTTATAAACTTTATACTCGTAAATATTCTTTAACAGAATAATGCGACATCACTATTATAATTTCTAGACTTTCAGTTATATAACTATAACATACTTGCTTTCTATTATCTTTGCTATTTTCTATTATCTTTCATTTTTTAAGTAAAGATAATCAGGAAAAAAACAATAGTATTTTAAATTAATAAGTTATCCCGACTTCAAAGGTGATACGGTAGCGTCTTTGTTTTTCATACGGTAGGATTAATGCGGGTTCGAATCCCGGTCGGTATTTTTAATACACTACATATATTTCATATTTATAATATTGTACTTAATTTAACCGTATAAAATTTCCCGTATTAATAAAGGGAATGTATATAATGAAATGTTTCTGGTAGAATGATTTGTTTTCTAGTCGGAGTCCTATTTTCAGCTTTAATGTATGAAAGAGTCTGAAATACAGGAGGTACTACTCAGAGTTTCTTTCTTTGAGGGTAACGCTGTTTATTATTAGGGTAAACAGAGGATAGTTGATTATTTGTAGAGATATAAAAAATATCTATTGCATCTCCATGTGTTTAACGAAGGTGTAATATTTGAAAGTATCTTTAGCTAAGTAAAGAAAGCGACGGGAAACCACTATCCTCCTCATTTTTTGAAATGGATCTTAGTAAATTTTATAATTTGTAATTCACATTACTATTTCCTTATGATGTTTAAGATAAATAATATTATCAGTTTAACTAGGAAGCAGTGTGACATTTAATTTTATTACTATTGCAGATTATCTACTAGTATTATTGTATAGATTTAGCTAGGTTATTAAAGAATAATATTAACAATGTTCCAGTAGTAGTTTTACGATAGTAAATTTTACGTTAACGTACGCTACAGAATGAAAACTGAAGATTGAATTCAATAAAAATATTCTTACACCGCATATATTTTGTTCGTTTCAATTTTCTTTTTCATCATTATGATAGTTTTCGTTGTTGATATGCAGAAAGAAGATCAATCATTGAGAAACAGGATGAAATTTAATTTTTTCTCGTTAAATGTTTTTTTATAAAAACATCATTATATTATCTTGTTACAATCAAAAATTAATTTGTATTCAAGATGGTGGACAGAAGTCTCAATTTCTTTTTTTACTGTCTCTTCGAAGAAAGTACGGTAATATTTTCGATCACGTGGTAGGAATGGGAACGGAAATTGAACTTTCTTTGGTTTTAACGTATGAGGAGTTGGAATAAACCATTCAATTAAAATGGCATTTCCATATTTATATATATATATATATATATATAGGCCTACACATAAAGTTTTGTGGCTCGAAAACCTCAAAAACTATAAAATAAATTTAACTGAAATTTAAATACGTTGTAGTAGTGTATCTGAAGTTCTGCATGCGAAAATTTTATTAAGATTGGTTGAATCGTTCTTCAGTTACGATCAAGTTAAGATCGAACAGATTTAAGATTATTTTGATCGCGCAGTGGTGTATTTTTTCATACGTACTTATGCACCGAGTCACAGTGGCAACTGAGTTTAAACTTGATGTTTGTGTGCAGGTCTACCGGTTAATCGAACCTATGTAGTGCGTTGTATCTGAAAATCGGTGCGTTTCTGACTGCGAAATACTGAGGAGCGTCGGAAACTAAAATTTGATCTTGATTAGAACTTCGAAGTTTTATTTTAACGTATATGTTACAGTGAAATACCGACATCTGTCGAATACCGATTTTCTTCGGAGAATGTCGGCACATACCAAGTACGTCGGTGAAAGAACGAAATATTCGCTTGTTTGGGACCTTCGCCGATATATGTCAACAAAGATAAGCTCAGGCGGAGATCGAAACAATAACAAGAAATTAAACAAAAATCATCACCCGATACCAAACTCTAAGGTAAACTGATAATGAGAAACCCTAATAAAAATAGGAAGTTTAAATTTAAGCCAAACATAAAGAACGCTCTCTAACCTTATCTAACTAATGTTAATTATACAGATTATATATGTTATTCTCCAACATTGGAAGCGATTAATCAAATTCACCGCATTTATGCAAACATTTAATCAAATTTGAAAGGGCCGATCGGGATATACAGATTAGGTTAACCGCACGGGTGAATGATAACGATGTAAGTAAACGGTCAGATGGTTTAATTCAATTTTTAAATAATTTTTTTATTCAATTTTTTTATAAAAATATTATTATTCCGCTTTCACCATTAGTTCGTGTTAAATGCGGTGATATTTGATTAATCGCCTCCGATTTTGAAAAATAACACTTATAATTTGTATATTTAACGTTAATTAGACGAGGTTAGCGAGCGTAGGTTATGTTTAGGTTAAATTAAACATTTTTTTCTTATATTTACGTTAGAGATTGATGTCGGGTGATTTTTTTTTTTAATTTCTGCTTATCGATGCGACCCCTACCAGAGCTTAACTGTGTTTGTCGACATATACCGGCGAAGGTCCGAATAAGCAAATATTTCGATCTCTCTCCGACGTATTTGGTATGTGTCGACATTCATCGGAGAAGATCGATATTCTCCATTTTCGGTCTTTCACGGTAACATACACATGAAGTCGCCATTTCCATAATTTTCTAATAGTTAACGGTAATAATATGAGAATAGAATTTACAAGGCTAGAAAAAGGCTGGATAACATTTATTAAATCTACTTTTACGCAAGTCTTAATTTTCAGTACAGTAAAAAGTGGAAATTAAGATTTCCCTTCAAGAATGTTACGATGGAGGATGTTACGATACAATCATTAACTGGAAGTTAGCGGTCTACTAAACTCGTGAATTATGCTTGAACTTAGTATTTTTTGGTAAAGAATACGTCATAAAGGTTTATATATCTATATATATATATATATATATATATATATATATATATATATCGAAAATCAGTTCGTAGTAGAGAAACTGAGCCTGTTATAGCTTTAAGAGTAGTAATAGGCTGTGTTAACATGGCTATATAGGCTGTGTTAACATGGCTATAGAGTCGAAATTATATGGTCTATTGAAAGATGTGTTAGGAAAATGACACGGATGGGTACGACCAACGAAGACCTACGTAACGATACTAAGATAAAACTTCGTTTAGTGCTTGTCGACGTGGAGGTTTGGTTATACGAAGGGGTAAGGAGAGGTAAACAGAAGAAGGGAGTTGAAGGTGGCTATCCAATTACGTAGAGAGAAGGGTTACATGACGATGAAGAAGCGGCTGGTAAACAGGAGGAAGAGGAGAGTGTCGGGATAGGATGAAGGGGGATTTCATCACAAGAGATAATTCTGTTTGTTTCTGGCGTATGAAGATGGCTCGACCTGGTAATCATATCCTCGTCTCTTCATCCAGCAGATACTACCTCCTCCGCTTCGTCGTAACACACCCTAGGGTTAACTGATTTCAACGCTTTTCGCTCCTCGCTATGTCGCCTTCGTTCTATAACCACCCGACCAGAAAACCAAGTAACCACCTCGTTTCTATCTTCCCGTCTTCCACCTTAGTTTTATGTGCATAGTACAATTCAATTTTTTCGTTATTTTTCATATTAAATCTACTCGACTTCGTATTAAACAACCGTCAGATAACTACAATAATACATGCAACTGCAGCTAAATTAAATTATTTATATATATATTATACTTTTAAGCGACAGTTATTTTTAATTATATCCGATGTGAAGTAAAGAGACGCGATAGGTCTTTTTTTAATAAAATACTTTTATAAAGAATAACTGATTTATTTCTTTATTACGCTTAAAACATTAGAGTAAAAAATATTGATGTTTGATTGAAATTTTATTTAAATATCTGTACAATAATAATTAATCTCACACAAGTATACCGAAAAAAATTTAGGAAATTAATTTTTGTAATTTTTTAACTTATTACTAAAGAACAAACTTAAATAACTAGATAATAACGGAAATAATAAAAATTATACATATAAATGCGATAGGTTGTGGTGGGTTTTGTCTGTTTGGTCGGCCTGTCCGTTTGTAACAGTATCACGCAAAAACCAACCGACCGATTGCTTTCAAATTTCAGGATAAATTTGTTTTATCCCAGGGACAGATTTGCCATATATCGAGGCCCTAGGACCCTTGCGGGTAAAGTTGTGAAGTTTTCCTCGTTAAAGGGCTGTGTACTTTAATCACCGCACTTACTGTGATTCTGTCTTTTGTAAATTTATTTTCTTTTTCAGATATTTACAGTGTGAATACTTTAATCGTTATTTATCAGTTTTTCTTGCAACCATGAGGATAACGAACACAGCGAAGGGGGCCAGGTAGTGAAGCCCTCTGTCTAGAAGGGCGAAAGAAGCGAGCCCTGATCGGCTAGTAAACGTTATTACTACTCTTACAATTATTGTACATAAGTGGTAGTACCTAATGATAAATGAGCCGACGTAAAAATCACAATTAAATACACAGCCATTTACAAAATTACACGCTCATATTCAGCGATATCAAGAATCGAATTCCACTTTTTATAAGGAAAAACGACAGTTAAGTGATTTCTTTACCGAAATAAATATACAGAGCTTCCAAACCCTCCGATACCAAACCTTCCGAAAATCAGATGACATCTCCCTTTGAAGCTTGAAATTTAACTCTCTTCGATACAGTAAGTAATTGTATAACGGATACCATTACTTTAATGAAAGAAACTCCCTTTAGGTCATGAAAGTGATATAAATTATCCATTCTCGGCAAGGGTAATTATTAATCTTTCAACCTACCTCTCTTTTTATATATCTCTAGCTTTTTTAAAATCAAGAAACATTTTATACCTTTAAATTAATACGTAATTTATACAGTAGTGTATATTTGAAATTTATAGTTCGAGAGAATGCAGAAAAAAGCTCATTTATCAATATTAAAATATCATCCATCCTTCTCGTAATGATTTTATTTTTTACTTTATTAGTGTAATTACTTTTTTTTTACTTTGTGTAAAAACAATCTTCAATTTTTGTACTCGATTTTATTAAATTAATTGATCGCATAATCGAAATAGAATGACATCTAGGGTCGTCCGTGCGCGCATCACGCAAAAACTACAAAACAAACTTTAATAAAACTTTCCTGATTTATAACTTGAGGCTTTGTCGTTATCTCCAATAAGAATTATCACGATATTTCTAATAGGGGTTAAGGTATTAAATATATTCATTTATTAAAGAATAAAAATTAATACTTCTAATTCATTATACTTCTGTTACCATGCTAAAAGAAAAAGATCTGCGAGTGAAGATATAAATACTAATCATCGACCGCATCTGTCAAATATTAATATTTTATTAAATTACTATTATTAGCTTAAATTAGCAGATTCAGCGAACTTCTATGGATTTCGATTGTTTATTTTGACTGTTCATATTGGACGGTCAAAAGTCAAAAAAATATACTTTCAACAAAGAGACGTAACCTTTCTAATTAATTAAAGTCTGCTAAAAGAATGGGAGTATCTCGGTCTTCTGAAACAGCTGAAGTGCGTGATTCTCAGTTAGCTGATGACGAAGAGCGCTACGCCCACACTCGTGTTGCAATAAATTTGCGACGCGAGTTACAGTTAAAATTCCTCATCAATTCGTACTGATGTTGTAGAGCAACTATAATTACATAAGGACAGAAATCCCATTAGCTGTAATGCACAGATTAAGTACGCCGATCGTGGGAATATTGGCGCCATGACAGAAGCGTGTTCGTATTGTTATACTCGTAAACGGCAAGGGGAACTAAAAATTTCCCCTTTTTTACTCGTTTAGTGTGGCCTTTAACCAAACTCAAATTTTTCAATTAAGTTTACAAAAGTACGTCAAGAAAATGAAGTCGTTACTATGAAAATCGATGATTCCGGAAAAAATTATATTCAAATAGTCGTCATTTAGAAATAGGAAAATAATAATATCGGGGAAATAATTATGTTGACAAAAGGGCGTTGCAAAATAATAATCCTGGAAATATTGCATTGAAACTATTGACTCTGTACCTTCACACCTATCGAAATGCCATCAAAGAAAAGAAAGTGTACCGGTCAGATTACACCTACAACCAAAATCGTTATCCGTGCGTCGGAAATACCTGAACAACGGGAGCTTCGTCTACAGTAGGATCGTATCAGAGCTTCTACGTTAAAAACGAGAGAAACTTTGGAGAAAAAAGAGATTTTCAGGCTTTAATTGTTATTTATCCGGATATTCTCACAACCATGAGGATAACGAACAGAGCGGGAATCCAGCGAGCTCCGCCCCCGGGCTAGACGGGAAGGCCGAGCGAGGGCCCTGACCGGATAGTTATTTATAAAATTGTTATGAAATTATTATGAAAAAACACATATATATCATTGTCATGTGATGTTCTGCCTTTTCTGTTGCGCTCTTTTTTCTTTAAACTTGTTCATTACTTTCTCAAACCTCATTTTATCCCTCCATGCTATTTTCTCCAATCTTTTTACAAATCCAGATGTCAGAAGCCTCAACCCAGCCCCTCTCCATGATCCTCATTGTCTATGATTTATTTCCATACAATAAGGCGCGTCAAACATAACTCCCTTTGGCAACCTCTTTCTTAATTCTAAGTCCAGACCTTTAATACATAGTAACCCCTTTTCCTTACTGAAGGCTTCCTTTTCCATTGTTATCTTTCCTTTTATTTCTATGTATGTGTATATATATATATATATATATATATATATATATATATATATATATATATGCATATACTCTCCTCGTCGCCACTTCACCCACGCAATATGGTTATTTGCGTTTCCCGTCGCGGTCAATTTTTTTTGTTTAATGCTTTTTAATCAAGTAACCGGATACAGGTGTAGCCAGTCGCGTCGCACATACAGTTAAAGCGGCAGTGGCTGTGTTGGTTGAGCCGCTGCGCCATAAAAGGCCGCGTTTCTTAAAGAATCCAAATTGAAAAAAAACAGAAAATGGTTTTTAAATATTTATCTGAAGAGTGTTTAAAAGCCCCAATGTAGTGAATATCTCGTTTAGTATAGTCGGAAATCGGGAAAATCTGCAATCATTGCTCTAAACCTTTTACCTTTTTTCACCAAGGTGGAATTTCGAAAAATTTAAAACAGGTTTTTACATATTCACAAGTAGATTACATACACCAAAATTCAAGATGATATTTTCCTTTGTTACCGAGAAATTCAAAAAATAGAAAATTTCATTGTTAATCCATTTTAAACCTTTAAAATCAGAATTTCAAAAGAATGCTTTCTTAATGTGCACTTATGGTGTAAGAAGAACGTGTATACAAATTTTCACAAATTTATCTTCAGTAGTTTTTGCTGAATGTTGATTATATAAATACACACACACACACACACACACACACACACACACACACACACACACACACACACACACACACAAAATATATATGTAAAAGTATTTATATGTAGAATGTAAACGTATAGATGTTGAATTTTTGTACTAGCCAGAGATGCAATTTTACTGTTTTACATGCAGGCCTCTTAGTGTTCTCTTCATTTACATTAGATGTCAGCTGACTATCTCCAATTTCTACTTGCAAATATGAAATCAATGTTTTTCTCGTCTACTTTTTGTATATTAACTCCGAGATAAAATCACTAGCTTACCAATTTTCTTTGCTTTTACTAAACCTTCGAATAGCTTCTCGAATTTTGCATTCTGTTAAAGAAAGTTTTATTATTAATTTATACAAATATTTATTCTGATCCAGTCAATCGAAACCTTTATTTTAAATTCATTATCATTCATATTTTGCTACAAAAATTTTAAGTATTTTTTTCAGATTTTTTGAAATAATATTGTCTTTCATATTACGCAGATTATTAATATTCATGTCGTTTACTCCTTATGTTCTTTTCAACTTGTACCTATTGCATGTGTGTTTTGTGAGCGTGTGTATATGCAAGATTTATATGTTGTAAATAAAATTAAACAAATATAATGGATTATATTTTTAACCTAAAATAAACATTACATGTAATTATCATCTAAATATTAATTACTCGTATAAATTATATATGATATATGATAAAAAAACTCAATTTTCATGAAAAGAATCAATCACAGCTGAAAAAAAAATACCATGTTAATTGTGAAAAGAAGGGTTTTGAAAATTAAAATTGTTTTTTTTCTTTCTAAATGAAAAGTAGAAATTTTACTTGTAAAATTAAGCAACTTTAATTAAAATTAAAAAATTCTATAGCCGCAAATATTAATTGCATAAAAAAGAACTAAAACTAATAATACAATATATATATATATATATATTATATTAGATATATATTCATTAATTAAATTATTTTTTAAAATAATTAGACGTATAAACATACATATAAGTAAATAAATGTACTTTAAAATGTTATATTTTTGTAATCTTTACTTTTTACTGACGGTTTTTTTTTCATTATGGCTGATCGTTTTAAAGGGAGAAATTTCCCAACAAACTTTTTATTGAAAATGTAGGATGAAGAGTGGGGCAGAACTGACAAAGCAGCAAACTGTACAATTAACAGGAGTTAAATTTCCCTCTAATTAAAGACTTCCATTGTTTATCGACTTGAATTTTGTCCTTTCTTCTGCGCCTGTGTCCCCGTGTTTTTATCTATACAGTCGATTTTATGTTATTAGTGTTAGTGTACGTGTTTTTTTTTTTCATAGTAATCTATCCATTCTTTTTGTTTTAAATAAAAAAGATTGCCCTCACTTAAATTTCAACTGCAACATAATACTACATTTTAATTATTTTTATTATTAGTTTTTATTAAGATAATAAATAATATTATATTAATAATTAAAAATAAATTCTGATAATAATATTTTTGAATTAAACAAAAAAATTACTCTATAATTACAAAGAAAAGATTACGAGAGCAAACATTTTTAGATAGGTAACTTCTATATAAAAGTGTTTTAGTTAACAGTAAGTCTTTCAAGAATAATTTGATTAATTCTTTCTTTCTATGAAACTTTAAATAAAGGTAGCACGTAGCAGAATTAAAAATATAAATATCTCATTTCAAGCTCTCGTTGTAACTAATAAAAAGTAATAATATATAATATAATATGATATATAATATATAAGTAATAATAATAATAATAATAAAAAGAGATTTTTAGATTCAAAACTAAAATGAGTTTAAAAAGTCATATATCAGAATTTTTTTTTTTTTTTTAATGGGAATTTTCGTCTATTTTTATTCTGCTAATACTGATGATTTGACAGTTATGTTAAATCTATAGATCTCCAATTTCCATCAAATTACTATAGATATCTTCGAAAAATGGTTTGCGGTATTTTTACATAATTTATTTTATGTTTTTAATTAGTATTAGAAAATATCCTAACACGCAATTATAGTCACTTAAATTTTTTGATGAAAATGAAAAATTAGTTTCGTTTTGACATAAAACGTACGAAAAATGCTAAATAAAACCGGTATTGAAACGGGGCCCACTGGGTTAGTGTAGTGGTTAACTCGACATCGCAAATCAACTGATTTCGAAGTCAAGAGTTCTAAGGTTTAAATCCTAGTTACCTTTATACGGATTTGATGGGTGGTTGATACCGGGGTTCTTTGGTGGTTGGGTTTAAATTAATCACACTCAGAGACTGTACAAGACTTCTTCTTCATTCATACATATCATCCTCTGAAGTAATACCTTACGGTGGTTCCAGAGGCTAAACAGAAAATAAGAGGCATTGAAACGCGGAAAATTCAGGATGAAGGAGAAAACGGTTATTATTTCACCAGTGAGATTAGCATCGTAAATTATATTTATTCGTCATTACCGGATTTTGTTAAGCGTATAACGATGTTTGTGCAGCAGTCCGAAGACGACGTAGAATTAATTCCAGTCGCATAGTATAAATTGAGCATCACGCGTACATCAAAAACGAAACTTTAAGAAGTTAATACTGTCTGGATAATCTATCAGCAATTAAGGGAAGTGTGCGATGATGATATTGTAGATCGCAGCATCGTACAACGTCAGCATAAACATTTCAGGGAGAGCAGAGCAGGAATACAGCCGATGAACCACGATCTGGCCCACCAGCTACTGCTATTGGCAACATAAGCATCGATCGAAGCGATCCGTCGCGTGGCAGTGAGAGAAATCAAAAATGAAACCGGAATGTCAATACCTACAGTACACCGCATTTTAACAGAACATTTTCACAAAAAATGTCGCAGCAGGATGGGTGTCACACTAACCGAATGATCAGTAAAAAGCGAAGTATCAGGAAATCGCAGAGTTTAGACGTTATCAGAGGGTACACGAATAGTTTATGAATCGAACATTTGTAATTGATGAAACACGTATATGTCATTTTGAGCCTGAACGTAAGTAACAAAGCAGTGTTGGGAAAAGTAAACGCTTCCGAGACTGAAGAAATGTTCTCGTATGAAGTCATAAGTGAAGCAAAAGATGATTTACGTTTCCGATAAAAAGGATGTTATTACTACGGACACAGTACAAAATGCTTTTAGTAAGACTGGTATTTATTACAGAAATCTAATTTGGAAGGTTTTGTGACCAAAGTTTGAAAACTGTTTCCAGAAATAATCGACAGTGGAGTGTCAATCTTTATATTTCAGTGCGCGCCTATATGTTACGAGTTCTGTGGTTCATATTTTCATCGCCGTTTACCATTTAGCCTTGATTTGAGTCCGCCGGATTTCAATCTCTTTCCGAAGTTGAAAGAACCACTCACAGAATTTGTTTTGGCAGTTTGAATGAGTTATCACCTGCCACGGTCTAGATAACCCGACATTTCAACAAACATCGTCTCTTGTCAGGAATCCAAAGTCAAAGATCCTGGCGAGGACAGGTCATCGAACAAAAAACTTAAAAATACCACTTGTTCTTCTGCATTACATAAAGAACAGCGAACGTCTATACCCATGACCCACGGCTTACAATTATATCGATTATCTCACTTGGTTCTGTAGAATCTATTTCTTGAAAAGTCGGTTGAATTACTTCGTTTGATTCCTTCAGTGTTATTAGTTTCATAGCCGTATATTTTATTTTTCATAAATTACCAAACGAAAACCTCGTAACCGTAAATTATGGAGAACCATGTGGTATTTGTCGCAGAAATTAGATTATTTTGTTATCGAAGTCTTTATGAATAAGCATTTTAGTATCATAGTGTTGTTAAAAAATACCAGAATGCTAATAATTAATCCACCGGGTTGGTCTAGTGGTAAAAGCGTCTTCCCAAATCAGCTGATTTGGAAGTCGAGAGTTCCAGCGTTCAAGTCCTAGTAAAGGTAGTTATTTTTACACGGATTTGAATACTAAATTGCGTGGATACCGGTGTTTTTTGGCGGTTGGGTTTCAACTAATCACACATCTCAGGAATGGTCGAACTGAGACTGTACAAGACTACACTTCATTTACCCTCATTCATCCTGTGAACTATTATCCGAAAGGTAAATACCGAAGGGTAAATAGAAAAAGAAAGAAAGACTGCTATAATTAGTATTTATTATTGAAATCCATTTGCTGCAGCTTTAGAACGGCTTAAATAAATCGACTTCTTTTATTAAAATGCTTCATATGATGTAAAATAATACTTTCTTAATTAGTTTTTAATAAATAAGGAGCAAGAAAACTGCAAACAGATTTAAAACACTTTTTATAGTTTCATGTTTTAATGAGTTTTACCTTGTGAAACTATGTGTGGGAGGAGTGATTTTTGGGTCATAATTTTGTTTTTTAGACAATTAATGGAAAGTAGTACAAAGTAGCATATATATATATATATATATATATATATATATATATATATATATATATTTAAAACCATTTGGAAAACGGTTTAAAAAAATAACATGAATTTTACTACCAACCAATTTCTTATTATTGTTCTCTTTATTGTTATTTTTTTTCTCTTTGCGTACGGGGAAAAAAATTCCAGCAACCGTCAAGCCTGCACTGACGGCAGTGCGGGGCTCTCACCCGCTAAAAAACCTTTCTCCTTGATAGGAGGATCTAAGCCATACGGTATGTACAGCCCCTGCATGATCACCCAGGTACTCTACTATCCGCATCCGTATGACTGGAAGGCGTCCCCAGGAGGTGATCGACGAGCGACGACTCCGAGGAGGTCCCGCCGCCCACCCCCAGAAGCTGGCCTCCCTTGATCACCCGTCATCGAACTCCGTCTCTATAGATCCGCATCTGCTCAGCCTGTCGTCGGCTTTCTTCATTGGCCTTCTCTCCTATCATTGACGTGATCGTAGTCGAGACATTTCCATTTGTCGCTATCGCTGAGCATCACCTCGATTATATTGTCGGTCCTTTTTACACCCTGATCCTCGAGCACTTCTCTTTAGTTGCGCCATCTAGGGCAAAAAATACCACATGCTCTGTTGTATCCAGTCCGCCGCAATCGTGACAGCGACTTGTATGGCATCTGCCCATCCTGTACAGATAGTCCCGAAAACATACATATCCAGACAGGATCTGGGTGAATTCGTATCCGGCGTTACCGTGCTTTCGCGCCACCGAGTTCCTGACGTCGCTTATGAGCCCGTAGGTCCACCTTCCTTTGTCCGAATCTCGCCGTCTGTCGCGCCAAGCCATTATTATTATTGTTAAAATATCCAAACGATCTATTTTTCCTCAAATAATCATCGTATTCGGTTTTTTATCTTTTTATAAAATGTAAAATAAGTTAGATCTTTATTTACTTTTGTACGTACTTTAGCGTAAAATTATTTAATAAAATCATAATTCTTGAACAGGGGTCATTAAAATTAGGATTAAAATCACGATTATTTATTACTTATTATGAGGCGGTATTATTCCAAAAATAGTATTTTTAAAAGACGCAATATTTATTTTACAAAATAAGATTACAAACACGATTTTTAACCGCGTACTAAAACACCCTAGATTTAATATGTGTAAACACAAGAAGTATATATTTTATGAAATGCAATAGAGAAATCTTAAGAATCAGAAGTAATATAATATATATGTAAGTGCACGCGCTAGTAATACACCGTTAGGGTAGTTTGTTGCGAGGTAGTTTCGGGAGCGAACGGAGAGTGATGGAAAAGTATGGAATGAGGGCGAATCGGAAGGGGAAGTTACAGCTGCGGGTTCACAGACTCGACACAGATCTCGCATTAGTGGACCGACTGACCCCCCGCACGATGCATACGGTTTCTTTCTCTAGTAAGGTTTCACTCTGCCATTTCCTTCGCTCTAACCTATAGTACTGGCCGCCCAGTAAATCCGACTTAAAAGTCTGAGAGCTTTCGGATTGTTAAACCTCAGCTGTATGACTTTACAACCCGGTTTTACGAATAAGAAACTATTTTTTACATTCTGTTGTCCTGTCCTATTTTTAGAAGTTTATTTCTTGTATATAACAGGACCGCGTTAAATTTTGAAGCGTTACAGAATTACGAAATGACATAATTTTGCTCGAATTAAAATATTATTTCACCCGTTTTTTTTGTTGATATACGTATGTTTTATTCTTGTTTATCTCCAAACATCCTTCTAACCGGAATAGAAATTTAATAAAAATTTATAGAACGATTCAATCTCATCGTAAATAATTCTTTTTTATTCATCACTACCTCCCCGAGTTTGATTAACGATAAAAAATTTGACTGGACAAATAATAAAATTAACCGGGATGAATATCTTTTTTCGTTTGGAAAACTTGAATCATACGTCTAACGTTTTTTCCTGCATTAAATTTTTATATTATACCCGCATGGCTATTAACACCTGCAGCTAATAAGGGGAAGCAATATATGATAATAGTGGTTTTTGCAGACTGGATTTCATTCATTTGTCGATTTATATATCTGTTCCATTATTTCTTATGACTGTGACGCATATAAAGAATCCGAGATAAAATTAACACGTCACGGTTACTTTTATATAAAATAAAGGCAGAAGGAAAATACCACATGATTTTTTATTATAAAACTTTTTTGAATATCGAAAGGTAAATATCATTTTGGTTTTTTTAAAAATATTTTCTTAAAATACAAATATACCCGATAACATTTTCTTTTCATTAAAAGTAAATTATTTTTATTTTTTTTCAGGAAACTGTTTTGTTTAAAAAAACAATTTTCACTCATTTAATGAAAATTGAAATCAGGAGAAGTTGCAAAAAAAAATTAAGGTGTATATACTTTTAATATATTTTTATTAATCGACTTAAATCTTTAGCTCTAAATAATAAATTGGAATTAAATTTAAAAAAAAAGACCACAGCAATGTAAGAAACATTTTAGTTTATTAGTAATAGATCAGATACGTACAAGGGACCAAATATATCTCACTCCATTTTTTAACTATAATTCTACGGGAAACCGGGTAACGTTTATTATCTTAGTTTCAGACTACAGTGATTCAAGAAACTGTGTATTAGGTAGATTTCATAAGAAACCTATTTATTGTAATGGGTACCGACCTTCGAAAAATTTCGACATATCTTCACGTTCACCATAATCCAAAACCACCGGCAGCTGAAAAGTTTATATATATAATTTTCACTTTATTGTAGACACGATAACTACCGTAATTTTGTGCCGATCACTTTCAAACTGTTCTATAAAAAAAACTCCACCAAAAATCTCGGTCGAGTTTGTTAACGACCAAAATCGGATCATGGGAGTGGAAATGGGGTGGCCTTTTTCGAAAAAGAAAATGTTTCTATAACTTTCTTATTAAGTAAAATATCGAATTCGTTTAAAGTTCCTACTATTTTTTGGATAAGGGCCTAAAACTTATGTAAATAAAGATTTCTGATATCACCAACCATTGGCAAAAGGGGTAGAAAAAATGGGGTTTCGAAGACAAAAGATTATACCTTCATTTATAGGCACAGTATCGCATCGGTTTAAAGTAGTCGTTAGTCCTTTAAACATTACCTAAATCTTTTGTCTAAACAATTACTGATACAACCAACCCTTACAGCAAGGGATGATTTAAATGTTGCTGGAATTCTAAGATGGGTCTTGTCTTATGCTAAACATGAGAAACATTTTTTTACATACAATCATTGTCGTATTAAGTATATTTTAAGTTTTTCTTAACGTTAGGATGGACATTTTTATTGTCCCCTTCTTAGCACCGGTGAAATCTTTTTTTTCTACTTTTTTAATAATTTAATTATATTGATTTATTAATAATTATTAACTTCTGATTTTAAAAAATGTTTTACAATAAATAATAATTCAATAATAACAATAAAACAAAAAATTAAAAATTATCAGAAGTTATTAATGAAATATAATTATTATTTATGTGCTTTTCATTAAAAAAAAAAAAAAAAGAAATGAAAAGTCGGATTCGAACCGATGTACCTTCTCCTTGTAAAAGCAAAATATTTTATTAATTAAAATTTTATTTGGCTATAATTCTAGAGCCAATCAAAATAAGCACCACTTTGATAAATCGTCGAAAAGCTCTCAATGAGGGCTTATTACTGCAGTTAAAAAAAAACTCTAAAATCCAAATGTTTTGGGTTTTGGGATTTTTTGGGTACTCTTGGTTCAGTCAATTGTAATCAAAAGGGGAGATGCACAACTAGATGTTACATCAGTTCTAAATCAAATTTCAACATTTTATGCCAAATCGTTTGAGTTATGAGAGTTACATACGCACATACGTACGTACAGACGTCACGCCGAAAATACTCAAAATTCAGGGATGGTCAAATAGAAATTCCCGTTGAAATCTGAAAACCGAAATTTTTCGCGATCACAATACCTTATTTACTTCGTAGAAGGATGTAAAAAAAAATCGAGATTTATAAATAACAGTTAATTATTTAAATCGGTCCCAAATTATTTTTATTGTTAACTGATCCTTGGTTATTGAATTCAGTGCTGTAACGATTAGTTTTTACAGATCTTGAAGAGTAGAAGGCTTAATTGGTAAACCGGGTTGTTCTAGTAGTTAACTCGTCATCGCAAATCAGCTGATTTCGAAGTCGAGATTTCTTAGGTTCAAATCCTAGCGAAGGCAAGAATAACTTTTTTACAGATTTGAATACTAGATAGTGGATATCAATGTTCTTCGGTGGTTGGGCTTCAATTAACCGCACATCTCAGGAATTGTCGACCTGAGACTGTTCAAGTCTAGACTTCATTTACAGTCATAAATATCATCCTCATTCATCCTTTGAAGTAATACCTTACGTTAGTTCCGGCGGCTAAACAGAAAAAAGGATCACCCTGAAGTAAAAAGTTACAAATATATATTTTAATTTCGATGTATTACAAAATGGAATTATAATCGAGTGTTCCGGTCTAAAGCAATAAAAAATATTACTACATCTGCTATTTAAAAGTTAAATTATATATTTAAAAATTAACGAGATAACAGAACGTAATAATATTAAAAATGCTCATCTGAAAAACAATATTTTTAAAAAAATCAGAATAATACACGTTAATAATAAATTAAAATATGAAAACAAGTTTAAATTTAATATTATATTATAATACAATACGAATAGAATAGGGCAGCTTGGACTTTAATATCAACGCATCACTTTATATTTAAATGACTTGAAAATAATGAACTGGTTAATAATTAAAGATACGATGTTTAGTATAATTCATGGTTTTAAATGGACTTTTATTCAAAATCACTTAAAGCTCTTTAATAATTAAAAATAAATTATTGCACCCATAACTACCAAATATAAGGAAGCGAAAACACTCAAGAAATTGTTCAGCATAATTATGTTTTTTTTTTGTACCCTAAGCAAACAAACACTCTACGGCCCGTAATTTTTCAAGGAGGTAACTGTAAATGGTATCCTTTATCTGGGCGTGCTTCGAAATTTTCTAATTCCTCTGTTAGACAATAATATTCCTCAGAAAGACGGGGCACCACTTCACCACAGCCTGGAAGTCCGAAATTTTCTTGATACTCGATTCCCAGGTCGGACCTGGGTTCCCAGATTTCTTCTCGCGGGGTCTCATTAAAAATGGGTTTTTGTATCGCTTTTCCTGCTGATCTTGTGGAAGATAAGCAGGGAGAGTTTGGATTAACGCCGCAGCTGTAGAGGTAACGCCCTACTTGCTGGCTACAGTCGGAAATGAAACCCGACTTCAGGTGGGATGTATGTCGCATTACAAACGGAAGCCATATCAAACCAAAGTACATGTCGGGGGACAACTTGATGTGTTTTTCTATGAAATGAGACCTCAACTGAATCTGTAAGTCATCTCAATAAATTTTTATATGCGTTTAGAGTTGTGAAGTCTTTTTTGAATCACCCGTGATATTGGTCCTTACATATTAGGCTTTTGTTAAAAAAATATAAGTATAAATATAAATTTGTACTGTAAAAAGAGATATATGTACAGAAGTTCAAACAACAATAGAAGTGAAGAGCAGAATCGAAAGTTAATTATATAAAAATGACAATCTTACGATATTAAATTTGTTAATTTACATTTCCATAGAAACGCAATTCTTTCCTTTAGTTTATAATCTTTATTAAAGAGAAATAAAGGAAGTATAAAAAGAAAATTTCATTAATACGAAGTATAAATATTAGTAATTGTATCCTAGAAACACGATAGAAAATTTTAAATGAACAAGAAACTTTTATCGGACGTTTCAAGAATCAATTAAATTACTTTCCTAACCGTAAAATCAGATGTAATAAAACAAATCTTCTTTAAGAAAGATATCTCAACAATTTTAAATTAGACGAGTAAATTCCATATTATATTAAAAAAATTCTCTGGCAAGAAATTGTATGAATTTAACTTCAGAATAATTTTTTTAAAGATTAATGAATATTTTAACACCTTAATCTCCTAAGCAGTAAAAAAAAAATATTAACGTATTCAATTTGTTATTATGTTTTTTGTGGAAAATGATTCAATTAAGTTATTATAAAAGTAAAACTTGATACACAGTTAAGGTAAGATTTGGTGATTTATGAATATTATTTTCAAAAAAGGAAATTTTCGCCTTTTTAATCTTATGCTTATTTTAGATGTACAACCAACCAAAATATTTTTATAAAAAATTCAAATTTTTGTCTGAAAACACTGCTTTTTAGTTGTATCAATATTTAATATGTAGAATTTCTTTTAAAAATACTAATTTAATTTTTTAATATATTTTTAATGAAATTAACATTTATATCTCAAAACAAACAATAAGATAAATAACAATAAAATCCGTTTGCATATCTTCAAGCTAACCATTACTAAGCCAGTCCTGTTAATTTAGTACTTAATGTGCCGTTAAGTAAATGAGTATTACGATATATAAATCTAATTAAACGTAATTTTACCGTTCACACTGTCCTTGAATTAGCAGATTTCAGGAGAGGCTGCAAAAAATAACATGTACAAGATTATGTACCCTGTTTAGTTATTGTAATGTACTCAATTAAATCGCAAGATTTTTAGTACTGTTTGTAAAAACCATAAAAATCTGTTATATTCATGAAAATTTGGTAAACGTTTTAACCAAAAACGTTCAATTTTAACATGATACGATTTTTAATTTTATTTTCAAATTTTTAACATGATACATTTTTAAGTAGTATTTTATTTAATTATGATTTCAGATGAATAGAAGAAAAGTAAAATTGTATCCTCAAAAAATAATAATCTTTCCTGACTTCAAAATATCTGTACAATACCTCTGATAGTTTTTTATGGAAAAAATATTCCGGTTACTTTATCCATCAACCTTTCCACAATTACCTCCACTATCAGGGTGTAAAATTCGCTTCATTTTTATGGCAATAGTCGAGTTAAATATAACTGATAAAATAAGGACTTCATAAAAAAAAAAAAAAAAATAATAAATAAATTTATTTTTCAACTGGTTATTTGTAAATTGTAGCAAAAAGATGGTGAAATTTATTGCCTTTACCGCGAAAGATCTTTACTGTCCCAGTTGTTATAAACTCGGCTCCGAGGGGTTCCATAGTCTCTAACTAACTCGTCGGGAAGAAAGTTCCCGCCGGATAGCCGGGACTCGGTCTTTTGATACCCGGCACCAAGTCTCTAATGAGGGACCCCAAAAGATCTCCCCATCGGGACTCGGTCTTACTGCCCCCAACGGTGCTGAAAGGGAGTCTCCCCACTCGATCATCGTAACCGGGAGACCAAGGCCTTCCACCCCCTCCCGGATGGAGCTGTCCCTCAGAGACACCTGATGTTCTTAGGAAGAGGCAGTTCCAATTACATCCCCGACCCCCGGGCGCATAACCATGTGACTTCCAGGATAAGCACCTTGGGTCCTGCTGGAACTCCTTGCGTAAATGGTCAGCCTTACACATGTAAAACAGTGGCCGGTTCTGTCTGGGCCAGAACAGAACTTGGCTTTCCGACCTGGATTCCAACATCTGAAGCAAAGGTCGTCGGATGTACGCCTCACTATTCGACAGGCCACCCACTCGATCCGAACTCGCCCATCAGATAATAGTAATTTGTCCGCCAGGATTAGCGTCACTGCCAGTATAATCACATAAGTGGAAACGTAAGCCGGGCGCATTGACAGGATTGGTCAATAGTGACCAATCAAACTCGTCCTGTGACGTGATCCCTGGTGAAACTGCCCCTTTCACCGAGCGGAGATGATCTGCAAAGGTTCGCCCCTCCGTCTTGACTACAACTGTAGTAGTCGGCGGACCCGCTGGTCGCTTCTTACCTGCTTACTGCCGGCATCGATGATGGGGTTGCCCGTGTCAGATGAACGAGAAGGCGTTTCCCCATCCTTCTCCTTGCGTACTCCACGGACCGCCATATGACTTGTCCGTCCTGCCCTTATGAACCACAGAAGCACACCCGCCGGTCATGACCATTCTCCAAGACTCGTGAGATGGACTTGCAAAGAGCAGAGGCCACCCCACGATCCCTCCCCGCAGAATTCATGACTAGTGCGTAATCGGTCCGCCCAAGTGCAACCTCACAGTTGCTATCCTCTTCCGCGAGGTCCCGAGTAATTGACTGCGAAAGGAGGATCTGACCAGGCTTATACAAAACGAACGGAGGCTTATACAATGTTATTCGGCGGCGGCGGAGTTAATGTGCTCCTTTTTCGTGATATACTGCATATAGCAGTTTAATTGACCCCTGTCCATCGTCCTGGTCGCCACCCGACCCTGTCGGCAAAGACGGAAAATCTATTTCGTAGTCCCTAGCGGACGAACCAGACGAGCCTCTTCTGATCAAACCGAAGCCACTCCAGTCTTCTTCGACCTACTTCTTAAAAGAAAACTATTGTCACGCCGAATCTTCGCTATAACCATCTCTTCAATACTCCCACTACCACTGCTGCCAAACAGAACTTCCTGCACGGTGACCCCAGACCCTCCCCGCCTACAGGATCTCCTACCCGTAACAGGAGAAAATTGCTCCTCATCAATCCGGACGTCGCCCTCAAATCCGCCTGGACCTACCATATCAATTAATTATAATCCAAATATATAACAAGTAATATATATACACGTTATAAAAAAGATAATTTTAATAAAATTATTCTCATAAAATTCGACTTATCAGACCACATAAGCGAAGGTAAACAGAGATTTAAACTGTCTTTGATGAAATCAATACTGCGTAACCAAGCAAACAGTTCTTGGTTACGGTAGGTAAACACCAGTAAAAACAAAACGAACGGAGAAAAAAAACAGTAAACAACAAAAAAAAAAACGAAAAACAACTAAATAACACAAAACCCTAGGAAAAACTTCAAAATACGTAGCGGGAGAAACATACGTGCGAACGCATTCACAGCTGATCTCCCATCCACCGATATTACATTAGTGGAATTCATGTTTACGTGCTTTGATTACCGTTACCTTTTCGATTATTGCGTCATTTTATATGCGCCATCTAGGTCCATATACGTCCATTGAAGTTCCATATAAGTATAATCTTGTATTTTGGCGCCGGTGTAACGAATTAAGTATTTAGACGAAACTATTTCTTACTTTTAGTGCATTTTGATTTCGGTTTTATTTTTTTTTATTTTAAATCACTATTTCATAATTTTCTGTGTCTGATTAATGACAATGTTATTCGACGGAGTTAATGTGCTCCTTTTTGATGATGTAGTGCAGTTGGTCTCCAGTCTCCAATCAAAACCGTTAGTGTTTTTTCAACCTCCTTGGTGTGAAGCGAAAATAAATTTTGAGAATCAGTTTATTATTTTGATATATTAACAGTTTTCATTTTGAGAGCGTTTCGGTGAACTTACAACTGGCCGATTTGAAGTACTTTGCGAAAGAAGCATGGATTTAGCGAGTGATTTTTTGTTTGTTTGTTTAACCTCCGGGTCCGCAGTCAAGCAATTCTTTCCGCAGAGGATGAGATGAGTGTTTTGTAGCGCGTGTGAAAAATGCCATACCTTCCCGGGATTCAAACCCAGGACCTCCGGATGTAAGGCCGAGACGCTACCACTCGCCTTTCACCCGGATTCAAATCTAAATCGGCTTTGAGTGATTTAGATCTACGTAAATTACTGAATAGTCCACACGATAAAAAAACACTTGCTGAAACGGAAAGATCGAATAATATGCTACGCTTCGCTCAAGGCGTCGATACGTTGATTACTAATGACATATCAACAGTAATACGATTACATATTACGAAGATATTTAGTTGTCGGTCCTTACAACAGACTGCAAACGTCCATGTAATGTAATGCGCGTTATAGATTTTATAAACGGTGTTAGAAATGTTGTGCAGAAACTCTCGTTTAAGACCGTGTAACATCGCCTAATATGTCGCATACATATAGAATAACAGGATTCCCTCTGTCCCTACCTACCCGCCGGACGCCAAAAAATTTTTTTTTCAATTTTCAGACCGATTTTTTGTCTTTAAAAACTTTTTTCAACATCATGGTATCACCAAAAATCGTGCTTTTTAATACTTAAATACTTACTTAAATTCCTTTTTTGAAGTCTGTAAAAAAGTATACTTTTTTTTATTCAAATAAATAAAACGCAAAAACAAACACAAACATTACAGCGAGTATTTAATTTTATTATATTTTAATATATTATGTTTAATACATTTTATAACAATATATAGGAGCATGAGTTTGATTTTTATTACATTTTATTGATAATAGTTGCTTTATAATTATTATTATAGCCGTTTCGTTACGGGTATATTTGATAAAATTTAATTTATTCATAAATAATTAACAATGTATTTCATATGAATAATCAAAAACACATATCGAATGAGATAAATATACTGTAAATAAATTACGGTCAAATCAAAACTGAATGTTTAAACAGGTTAAAATGAGTTTTTGTAGAATCGTTTTTATATATTGTTCTATTTAGATTTCTGTTTTGAAATCGGCCAATATTATTTGGGACGCGGCGAAAAGTTTACAACTTTACATAAGCATATTACATTATCTTGTATGGAAAAAATACATGGGATTTATACATATGCGACATTCGTATTTTTAGCAGCGGAGAGATAGAAAGATTTGCGTGTATATGAACGGCGGGAGGGGTAGTGTTTGAAAATGTGTATGTGTGACGACATCAGGCTCAGCTGTAGTGTCAGAGTTGTTTGTATTTTATGGGGGTTTCGATCACGAGCGTACTGAATAATGAACGCGGAGCGACAGAACAGAGATGGATCTAACCGTACTCATCCTACCCTCTTTTAATACTTTCGATACCCTCCGGTCATCCCCCGACCGCTACCAATAACTTCATATAACACTTCACTGTTTTTATAACTCGCCTCTCCAGTTTAAGTGCACTTTTGCAGATTGAATTGGAAAGTGTCGTACGTCGGTTAGTTTCATTCGGTATCGTACCGACATCCGAACATTTTGCGGAAAATATTAGCGGGAGACATCGTGAAAACTTATGATGTATAGCGTCATATCGGGGAACGGTTCGATATGAACTTAGACATTACGATGCAACTCCGCTCGCTAATGTAAAATATTTCTACCGTATTCAATCAATTCTCTGAAACAAACGATACTGAACGATGTAGCGGAAAAAATTTATTATAACATTTCATAACTCGTAAAATATTAAACCGTAATAAAAAAAATAATAATGGAATCGACTTTACCTAATGGATTAGAAATTTACAGTAAGTAAAATACGTAAAAAAATTCACATTAAAATCTTTATTTAATTGATATAAAGTTTTATCGTTCAATAAGGACTAAATAATTACTGATAACCTACAACTCTAGATGACTCCAGAGTTGTAGTAATTCTATTTCACCATTCAGGCAATTTTTTAATTATTAACTTTATTGATAACGGTTGGTGCAATGCAGCACAAGATGTAATAAATTGTATCTGCACAGATGTTAGCTGGAAGAATAGTCGACGTAAAGTTTTTTACCTCTCAATATATTAAAAAAGATAATTTTTAATCAACAATATAATAATCACTAGAATTTTCCGTCGGGGCTTCGCTCGCGAAATATACAATCAGAATTACAAACATAAATTACCGTCGCAATGCTACCAAATTTCATAAAGATTGATTCGATAGCATAAAACGGTAAAAATATAAAAAAATCTTTACACCGTAAAGTATTTATTATTTCAACCAGTTTTTCCAGCTTGCTGCCATATCTGGGCGTGAGTGTGTATATACAAATGCAATTACTGTTTCTTGCTTGCTAGGCCTGCTGCTGCAAATGTAAGTGTAAACACTTACATTTGCAGCGCCGTTCCTGAGACATATGGTTGATTTGAAACCCAACCACCAAATAATACCGGAATTCACAGTTTAGTATTCAGTCCGTACAAAAGCAACGGCTTTTACAAGGGCTCGAACCTTAGAACTGTCGACTTCAAAAATCAACTGATTTTTCGATGACGAGTTTAACCGCTAGACTAACTGTTGTATTAAAATTCAAAAAACCCGAAAATAGTTTTTACACATTTATCTGAAGAGTAATTTTTTTGCAAACCCAAATCGAGTGAACATCGTTTACTATGGTCGGAAAGAGAAAAATCTTCATTTTTCGAAATCTTTTTACCTTTCTTCACCCCTTTTTAAGGTCGGATCTCAAAAATTCTAGAATTTGGTTTTTATATATGTTTATGAAAATAAAGTACAAAATAAATAAAAACTCATTTTAACCAATACAAACTTTCATTGCTGGACGTTGATCAACAATCACGAATATATATATATCTACGAAACTTCGACAGCGATTGTCAGCATTGGCAAACCAACAAAAAAATTTTCTATCGGAAGGGGAGTTAAACAAGGAGACCCAGTATCTTCTAAATTATTCACAGCGGTCCTTGGCTATGTCCAAAATTGAGTGGTCTTAAAGAGTTATCAAGATAAATAAACGGAGACTGAAAACTTTGCGGTTTGCAGATGCTATTGTACTTTGGCTAAGGATGTTGATAAACTGCAATCGCTTATCGAGGATCTTTCAGAAAAATGTGGAGAAGCGGGTGTGAAAATGAATTTGACCAAAACAAAACTAATGTACAACAGATTGGCTGCTGCAGGAGAGATAGTAGTTGACAACATCCTAGAGAATGTGGAAGAATACCTCTACTTGGGGCAGCTAATAAACAGCAGAGGGGACATCAGATCTGAAATTTTCCGGAGATTCAGGTCGGGCTAAAATCATTTGGAAGACATTCAACAGTGTTCAAATCTAACATGCCAGTGGTCTTGAAAAATACCGTGTTTTATCAGTGCGTTCTTCCGGTACTCACCTACGGATGCGAGACGACTTTAAATGAATTCGTGAAAGGAAAGCTTCGGACAGCACAAAGAGGTGTGGAAAGGTCGATACTAGGCTCATGGAGGGACTGTAAAAGAGCGGAAGACATAAGAGCCATAACGAGAGTGCATGGCATAATGGAAACAGTGAAAGCTGTTAAATGGCGATGGTCAGGGCACATCGCGAGAAGATGTGATGGAAGGTGGATAAAGGCGGTCCTTGAGTGGAGTCCAAGAGAGCGACAAAGGCCAAGAGGCAGGCCACCAGACCGATGGGACAGAGGCGTTAGAAGGTTGGCTGGAACTAACTGGCAGAGGACGGCGCAGGACAGACAAGAATAGCGAGAACTGTTAAAGGCTTACCTATCGAACTAGAATTGATGAGGTTACATCTTGTTTTCCACTGGGAAATATTTTTAAATCATTTCGATGATTTTATAAGAAAATATTAAAATTAGTATCAAATAAGTAGTTTATGAAAAACACTTATTTATAAATTTTCTTTAGTAAAATAAAGAATATAAAAAAATGTGAACATAAATTTTTAAAATGTTAATATCATCACACAGTCTGTTAAGAATGGAGATTCTGTTCAGCGGTTTTCTTACATTGCAGCAGGTTTCAGACAAGATATTGCTGCCTGGTCTGTTCCATAAATTGAAACGCAGCCTTTTTCTCAACCATTCTGCCTGATCTTACGGAACTATGTCGATGAGCACTTCTGTCAGGTCAGATGCATTGTTATTTGGATTCTTGATATCAAATCAGGAGTTACACAAGCTCTATCTTAGGACCAGTACTGTTCCTTGGAACACGATGATTACTGCGGACTTTTCGCTCCGGAAGATGTCACCGACGCCTCGTTTGTTGATCGTACAGCGATCCTGGCTGTTGACGACGACCCGGACTTGGCCTCAACGAATCTACAATTGAAGTTAGATCTGATCGGCGTACGGCTAGAAAAATGGAGTTTAAAGGTAAATCTGTACAAGCCAAGTCGTATTACGTAAGGGTTGAGGAAGGATGACTGTCCCGAAGACCGCCTGGGCGGGGGTCATCATCCCGCACTCTGACCGGGTTCGGTATCTTGGGCTCCACCGTGATCGTCGTTTAACATAGATGTACTACAAGAAAGAGAAAAGGAAGCAACTTATCGCCAAGTATAAGAGGAATGGTCGACCTGACACTGTTAAAAATACACGTCATTGTAAATTATACATAAATTCATACTTTACGGTGGTTCCGGAGACTAAACAGAAAAATAAAGTATATGAGGAGGCTTTATTGGTTTTTAGGTAGGAATTCGCACCTGTCGTAGTTCAATAAACCTTTGATATACAAGGTGATTCTAATACCGGTTTGGATTTAATGTTCAACTGCTCGCAATCTGTTTGGCACGATATTAAACGACAAACACTGGTTTACAAATTTTTAAAATGCAACTCTTAAAATAAATTTAATTATTTATTATTTAACCGCTAAGTAGACACTTAATTTTTAGTTTTGTTTGTACTCAAATTCTTCTAAGCAGGAAAGGATTAGAAAGTAGAAATTATTTTAATGTAATTACGATTATTTTTAACTTTTATTTTACCCAAGAATTTTTGGCGTAAGTCAGAATATTCAGGTCACAGAAACCGAAGGAATACGATATGGATATTATTTAAAAATAGGCATGCCTGACCAGGAAACCGGATGAAAAAATTGGAGACGTGTTTAATTATTTAAGTTTTATGATTTAAAACAATCGTTCTTTATTCAATTTAAAGATTTTATTTTTAAAAAACTAAGGTTAATAATAATAAATGGGTAGAATAAAATGGATGTAACAAAAGTATCAAAAAGCAGATCCATTTAAAAAATAAATAAAATCAAATTACGTTGATAATATTTATAGGTTAGTGTTCATAGGATAAATAACTATCTAAACATATCGTTTCAGAATGAATATTATCTACCCAATACATACAAAATATAATAAATTTTAGATGATCTTACTGCATTTTAATTTCGTAAAATTTTTTTCTTGTATAAAATGAACTGCAAAAGATATGAAAAAAAAAATTAATTTAAGAAGGGATAAAAAAATCACATCCTTTAATTGGATTGGCGATATTTAAGTTGAACGTTCTCGTTTAAACGTTCTAGGAACAGTGACGAGAAGTTTTTCTTTCCTCTTTTCAACGGTTCCACATCAACTAATACAAAACCAAGCTTGTTACAAGATTTTTCAGTTGTAAAATAATCTCATATTGCATTTATAAATATCTCATATCACATTCCATTCGTGAGAATAATGGAAAAGGTCATATAAACCTATGTCCTAAAATGCTTAGTTTGAGAATTACGTTTAGTAAAAGATTTCACTCGGATTTCAGCTATCCTGGTAAAGTGAGGTCGTAAAGAAATTTTTAGGAGCAGAATTAGTGATTTCTTATGGCTTTTAACCTAAAAAAAAAACTAATAAAATAGATCCCAGAACCGTACCTGTTGTAGGTTTTATGAAATCTGGGGTGAAAAATCAATAAATTTAAATGAAAACCCTGTTGTTTTTTTACGTTTTACGTAAATAACTTTGTTCAATGGATCATAAACACAATAAACATAAATAAAACTTGTATAGAATTTAATTTTTAACAATATGGTGTGAGTAGTTCAATTAATCAAAGAAAAGTTAGAAAAAATTGAATTTTATTTAAAAACTTTACGTTATTTTATTTTTCAGAAAAGTACTTAATGTAAACAAAATTAAATTCTTTTTTGGCGATGTGAAAAATTTGAACGATTTAAAAAACTGGAAATTACGCAACAGTTGTAAAATTAAAATAAATAAATAAAACTTCAGATAATTTTTTTTTATTAATGACAGAAATACAATAAATTATTTGAAAAAACATTTTTTCAAAGTTGTCAATGAATTAACAACAGCTGATCAGCAATGCGCAATACTGTATTAGAGTTTAAATCATTCTGTAAGGTACATTAAGTACATCGGTATTGTGAACTGTGCTGTCGTTAGCGAAGCTTTTCTGTGAATTTTAGTTTGAACTTGATCGGTTTGCCATTGAAGTCATTTGTCATACATATTTACGCTGATTTGGTATTTATTGCGTGTGTAATGCTGCGTCTACTGCAGGAGAAATGAAATACGTTATCCGAATCGCAGGATTCCAGATCTCAAAACAATTAGCGCAAATTTTCGCAATCTAAGCGGAGTGGAGTTTCGTATCCGACGGTTTGGAGGACATATAAACAAAACGAGTTTTATCCTTATCGTAAACAGCCGCCAGTTCAACATCTACATCCGATCTTTTTTGCTTGAAGTTCTACAACTGGTGGAATTCTACAAGTATGTTTTCTTTACCGACGGGGCAATCACATGAGTTGGCATCAACAACTAACGCAGGTAAAAGTAAATCCTTATATAATAGTGGAAGGGAATTTTGAAAATCCGATGTAGCGTCAATGTACGGTGCGGCACAATCAGCTAATTGGACCGTTCATATTACCTGGCCGTTAGGTATAATGCTTAGGTTTCCTTGCACTTTCTTTAAGAAGAATTGTAGTAGCTACTTCTCAAGATGTTCCTAAACCTCTGGGACGCAAAGTGTACTTCAAGCACGATGCGCGCCTCCCCAATTCTCTGAATTTGTAGCAGCATTTAGGTCAAAAAGGCTGGATCAATAATTTTGAACAAATAAATTATAATCTATTTGTTGGTGTCTGAAAATTTAAGATTAGATATCATTACTGAATCCAATTTTTTCCGAATGAAGTTTCTTAATCCTGTTTTTTATTTTTTATTTTAAACTATTAGATCAAATTAAATGAAAAAAGTATGACATCCTCTGCTTTTACTCCATATAAGTAACACAATTCTAAAGAAAAATTCTACAACAAAAATTATGATGAAATATATTCTTATGCGGCGGCATTTTATGTTGACTGGACGATTACAAACTAATTTTTTTCATCCACAAATGATGCGCACAAGAAAGTAAGAAGGTTGAAACTAAATCCCATTCGTTTTTATAGATTTTTAATTATTAAAATAAATAATAGTAGTAATAATAAGAATTATCCTCGAAACAGAGATGTCTATTTTAATATTACTTTTGTGTTTTTATCGTAAGTTTGTTTTAAAAGAAGATTTCTCCCATCAGTACTTTTGCTTTTCACTAAAACAAAAGGTTCAAATTGAAGTACTTATCAGAATGAGTTAGTACAGATTAGAGTCTAAAAGTGGTGAAGCTTTTGTGTAAAATGGTCATTGTATACAGCCAATCGAGAATGAATTGCGTTGGAAAGCAATTCTTCCGTACAAAATAACAGCCTTTTGAATATATTTTCCTCGGTTAAAATATATGCTACGGATAACTTTATAAAAGTAACTTATCAAAATATTGACAATATTATTTTGAAATAGCTAGCTTATCAAAATCGATTTATTAAACTTTTTTCTTGTTTTATTAAACCGCATTTCGTTTTTTTATAATTTCTTTTTCTAAAAAATCGTTAAAACAAAGAATTTCGTATTTTACCCGTTCTGTTCTATTTATTACTTTTTTATACGTATTTTATAATTTTTTTTCTATTTTCTATAATAATTTAACATTTTTATTAAAAATCATTACAATGAGCGATCAGAAAAAAATTAAGAAATAATGTGTTTCTTGAGAGAAATATATATTATGCCGCGTGTGCGGCTCGACCAGAATACTGAGAGGCTAACAAATACAAACGTTTATACAAGTACAATTTATTACTCTTAAGAAAACAGCAAATAAGAAAAATAAATAATAATGTTAATAATAATAATAATATAAACAATAAGGACAGAATAAGGACAGAATTTGTATAAAGGTGGTTAAATTATAAAAACCATAATAAAGTCCCACTGACTAATATTGCATTAACGACAAGTAAATAGTAAGTACTTTTCTGACAAATGTAGTAATGTAAAGTTTCTAAATAAAATTCGAATTGTAAATAAACAGACAGATCCACAAACTTTTATATCTGTATATAAGATGAACAAAACATTTAATTAAATAAAATTATAATTTTAATGTCAGTAATAATAAATGTGGCCATGAGTTTTTTCAATCTAATGTTTGACGAGATCTCTGCAAAACTCAATCGCCAAAGTTTTCAATCGGCTGAAATATATAGTTTCATACTACTAATAAAATCTGGTTGTGTTACAATTTTACGACGTACAAAATAATGTAATAACGTACAAAGTGGTGATACAAAGATTACATTACTAAAATTTGTTGCACTCAATTAAATAGCGGCAGAGTTTTAAACTTAATGAGAAGGACCAGATATGACTGTAGAGGTGAGCCTTTCCTTGGAAGAGAGCACAATTTTACATAGTGATAATACATAAACTTAAATTTTGTAGCAGGGCTTATTTTTGCATTCTTTTAAGGTGTTCTTTAGCAGCCATAAAAAGTGTTCTTAAGGTAAGATTGTTAGACATTTGAATAATTTAAATATTTTTACGATAGAATATTTGAAAACCTTTCGTACACGTAAATTTGATGTATGCGAAATTTTCATAAATTTCGACATCTTCGAAATATTCGCTGTGTACCTCTCATAAAAATTAAAGCAAGGAATAGGAAGGTGTTCAATTATCTTATGTTAATCTAAATTTAAATTTCTATAAACACTGATTAGTCAAATATTTTTCATTTACTGTATATATATATATTTTATGAAAATGTTTGATAATTTTTAAAGGTAATCTCAGTTAACATCTAATCAACAAAGAGTATCTGAAGAAGATCGGTAAGTAAATATTTTACTCGCTTTTATTTTTGTAAAAGTATTTTAGAGTATATCGACAAGGTTCATAAGTTAAAAAAACTTAATAAACGTATTACGCCATCGATACATTTTGATTATAACAATTTTTCACTACCTCTAAATAATATAATATTCCCGTAATTTTTTTTAACAATTATTGAAAAAATTTGGAGTTTCAATATAAAATAAAAACACGATCTAAATAAAATTAATGGTAGAATTATTTATTACAGACGGATTGAAGAATTTTTTTACAACGAACCATTTTAAAAAAATTATTTTTTTAAAATAAAAGATAATGACATTTTAATTTTTGATATTACAGATGTGAACATGGTTGCTGAACCTAAGCCACATCAGACGGGGCGAAAAAGACAAAATGTCGCTAAGACCGGCAACGATTGGTGAGTTTTGAATTTTGAATTTTTGGCATTCAATTTTTATTTTTGAATGTACTATTTATTTTTATTTTTTTATAATTTTTTTTTTAAATGTTATCCGTAACATTCTACTCGACATGCATTTTATCATACGTAACATTTTTAATCGATCATTTTTTATGAAGTAACTCTATATTTTTTTCGTGAAATGGTTAATCATGTGTATAGTATTAATTTAATCTCTCTTCAAAATCAGAAGATACTACGTAAACATAACATCAAAGATACAATGTTATGAAACGAGTATAATATTTATTCCGTATGTTTTACTTTTACCGTATTTGTTTGTACCCTACAGCATTTAAAAGACAACATAACCATTCGTTTTACTATATTCGCCGATTAAATTCATTCTTGAATTAAGTGTATGTAAACGCTTCATTGTTATTTACTCGTTTAAAAAGAACAGTTGAATTCAGCTAAAAATTTTAATTTAATGACCTATATATTAAGGATAATATTTATATTTAGGAAACCGACTTATTATTTTTGAATCTACTATTTATTTTTATTTTTTATCATTTTTTTAATGTTATCCGTAAAATTCTACTCGTGATCACTACATCACAACTGTAAATTTTTATTCTGATTTAAATTTAATTCCATTTAGCATTCTTTAAGAACACTGAAAAATATTTATCGTAATTTTTAAAATACGAGAATAGAAATACATTTTTACAATGAAATTCAGCGATGAGAAAAAAATTTGATTTATAAGTAAAAGTTTACTCTCTACTGCAGTAGCATATTATTATTATTATTTAAGAACGATTTGAAAAAAATTGAGATTTTTAAGTATCAATGCCAACCTACAAGAAGAATTGAAACCAGCAGCGGCAATCGATGCAAGTTAAGTCATTATAAAATAAATACATTTTTCACCAAATTAATACATAGTTAAAATTTAACATAAGACAAAATTCGGGGATTGAGTAATGTTTTTAGAACGAATTTTACACTGACTTTTCAAAAACAAATAAACGCACAAATTTAAGATTTAAACAAAATTTTCAAATTATGTATAATAAAAGAATTCACGATCAAAAAATATAACGTAACATCACTATTTAGAAAATAATAGTGTTAATAAACACATAAGATCCCAACGGTCTGCTGGGAAAATACAACGTAAAACGTACCCGGCCTCCATGGAACGAGTGGTAACGTCTCGGCCTTTCATCCAGAGGTCCCGGGTTCGATTCTCAGTCAGGCATGGCATTTTTCACACACGCTACAAATCATTCATTTCATCCTCTGAAGCAATATCCTAACGGTGTTCCCAGAGGTTAAACAAGAAAAAAAAAACGTACGCTGGACTCTGACGGACCCGAGGAAAAAAGTTTTTTGTCGTAACATTTTTGTATAAAAAAATATGTTCCATATAATTACATATTCCTTCCATTTTAAAAGTAAACTCAGCCTGGCTTAGATTTCTTGACAAAATTAATAGTCTCAGGAGAAAGTTTTACAGTTACCTGTTAAATGTATAAAAATGTATTATTTACGTAAGAATGCAAAAACAGATTTAATATAAAGCTTAATTGTTTATCTATTACTATATTTTTCCAAACAATTTAATAAAGTAGCATTCAAATAATAATAAAAATCATACTGTATTCAATTACGACTTTAATTACAAACGTAGTAGTGATATTATACATAGAAATGGAATGACCTATTTAATTTTAACGTATTTAATGCTAAATATAGAGTATTTATTATTTTCTTCTAAATCATATTCTGAAATATTTTGCTAAAAACCAAAATTGTAGTGTTAAACAGTATTTTAAACTCTCCCTAAGATTTACAAATAAAAAACAAGTTATTTTACAAGTAAAATAAGAAAATTAATTTCACTGCTCAGGATAAAATATATAAAATAAATTAAAAAAAATTGTAATTGGATGGAAAAATAATGTCACAATAGTGAAAAAAATTAACTGAAAAAATTTATAAAATATATACCTCATTCTACAGGATGTTTTTAAAATATATAAAAACTTCTTGCGATGTAAATAATATGATTTGATTGACCGAAGAAAGCCCGATTATTCTATTAGAGCTTTTTTTATTACAAAATTCCCACCCGAAAACTAAGGGTGCCACAACTTGAAATACCGTAAATGAAAACGTACATTTTCTAACTATTAATTTGTATTTTTTAATATTTAGAGGCGGGAAAATAGTTTTTTTTTTCTAATTTTCCACTTATAGGATGAAAACTAAAAAGCAATAAACGTACTTTAATGAAAAAAGTTATAGAAAATTGAAAACCTTTTAAATCAGCTCTTGATCTTCTCGACCGGGGCAATTGTAACCAGAAAGACCAAAAAAAAACCATAAAAAATGGTTATTTTTAAAAACATCATTACTTCGCAAATTTTCAAGTTGAAAACTTTAGACATTTCGAGAAAGAATAAGTTAATAGTATGTATATATTACTTTGGCAAAAGATGGACGCTGTTCAATAAGTAGTTTCTGTAGAATCGCATTTTGCATTTTTAAAGTAGAAAGTAGACCATACGTACTACAAATCGTCCGTTCATCGCAAGGCGGTTGAAATAGATGAAAAATGTATCCGAACACGGAATAAACGAAAGAAGCTGAGTAGAAGGAATATTTATTCCAGTGGCGGGGATATATATGAACATACACATTGTAGACGAACACGGAGAACATTATTTAATCGTTAAACTTCATTATCTGGGCAACTACTGGAACAATTTTAATTTTTTTTTTGACGCTTGGGGTAGCTCAGAGTGCGCAAACTGAATTTGTCATCAGATTTCATAAAAAATCAATACTTAACAGTCAATTCTGTAATACTTGTTATCAATTCTATAACAGTCTTTTCTTAGAGGACTGTGTATATTTAAACGACGTTTGATAATAATATATATCAAAAAAACCTGTACGTTATGAATACAATTTTTCTCATTGCAGTATATCGATTCCTTCGTTGATTTTCATCCTAGAACTGAAAAACTCAAATTATGAGTTGGAAAAATGTACGTTCTCATATATTAACCGAATTTCAAATCGCGATAAAGTTTTCAGGTGGGAATTTTGCCACAAAATAAACCTTTTTCTCTATTGGTTTATATAAATAATTTAAAAAATTCGTAAAAATTTCCTAGATAAATTACTAATTTAATTTTAGTAATTTTATTTCAAGCATACTTCGACCTTACTTAATAACAACAAAGGTAAGTAAATAAATAAAATAAGTAATGTAATACATAAGTTTTATAAATGTTATTAAAAATTGAACGATATATTATCATAAGTGGTACTTACAGAGCTACAGCCAAATAAAATTTTAATTATGAAATATTTTAATCTTATAATGTGAAGGCACATCGGTTCGAATCCGATTTCATATACATATACTTTTTTAACTTTTTTCTAATTTAAATATATTCATTTATTAATAATTATTAACTTTTGATTGTAAAAATATGTTTACAATAAATAATAATTCAATAACAATAAAAACACATATGAAAAAATCACAAGTTATTAGTGAAATAAAATTTTAAATTCAAAAATGTATACGGAAGTTAATAATCTTTATAAATCAATATATTTAAATTAAAAAAAAAATTAAAGTAAATGTATATATATGAAGTCGGATTCGAACCGACATGTTCACGGTTACGGATCCGACACGTTCTCAGTTACATTACCTTACTGCTTGAGTTACGAGAAACAAAATTAATATATAAACTAATATAAAATGCTGAACGGACACCACAAAAAATGTGATGCAGTCTGATGTCCACCACAATGCAATTGTGTAACTGTCCACTTTATTAAAGAATTGGAGGATCGTATGTCACTTTCAAATGAAATAAGTTTAAATGAAGCGCAGCAAAAAATGTGTATATGTAATTTAATAGAAGTACACCAGATTTTTAAATAACTAATTATGAAGTCGGTTGTTTAGTTCAGACAGTTTACGAAAACTTTATGCTCTTTAGCAGCAAGTATAACATTTTATTATATTTCTATCATAATAATTATAGATATCAAATTACACCGACTCAAAATATAAGAACAACTAAGTCATCAGCATCGACTTTAAAGTTTGATTTAAACAGAGTTTAAATACTAAAAGTTACTAAACGCATCGGAAAATATCTTTGCAATGAATGCATATTTTTCTTGAATTTGATTTTACCGAAGAATCTCTCAAAAGAATCGTCGTCCAAGGTGAGTTTGTGGTGAAAAATAAAAGGAGTGATTGAGTCAGCGTGTGAATTCAGTAACAACATATTACAATTCCTATCAGGTCTTATTTTGAATTTTATACTTCTGGTCTGTTTCATCTACAGTTTTCCTCTATCTTTCTATTCTTTTCACGTCTACTATATGATGTGAAAATATAACTCTCCTTGAGCTACAGCGGGCTGAGATATTTGTTTCATCATTCAAAAAAAAAGAAAAAATTGGTTGCAAATTTTGCCTGCTAGATGAATTTGTTTGGAAATTCTCTTCTGTAGCCTATGTATTTTATATTTATGTAAATTTTTCCCGGTTATATTAACTTGTGAATGCAATGCAAAAAATGAATACAGAAATAATGCACAATTTATATTAGCATGAACGACTGCTGATCATCTTAATTAAATTTTATTTATAGAATTTAAATTTCAATAAGGTATTACTCATGCACACCAAATATCACATACTAAAGGTGCAAAATTTCAATAATCATGTGGAATAAAACATTTATTCTTCCAATACTGATACGAATTTTTTTTGTGCTAATGCTGTTATTTCAAAATATTTGTTAAGGATTACATTTTTTAATGTTGTGATTTTAATAAGAGTATATACAACACACAATCTACTTCGTCTCTTAACAAACGTTTTGCTAAAGCTCTTTCTCCTACCCTATTCGGTTTAAGATCTACGGTCTAATTCTCAATGTCCCTTGTAGTAGGAGTTTTAAAAAATATCTACTACTTTTCCTTTTTGAATACCCATATGTGTTTATATGTTTGTTTTCATAAAATAAAACTCTACTACTTTTGTTAACCAAATATGAAGTCTGTTTCTTCGAACACAATATAATTTTCTTTCGATTAGACCATTTTATATCTCGTTTCCGGTACTTAAAAGCTGTTTCCAGAATTTTTTAATTCTTCAAGAGCTTTTTTTGATCTGTAAATTTTCTGAAGCTGTTGTTCTTTGGTTTTTCCTTTTCGTTAGTTTGAAATCTTCAATTGTTTTTCAAAACTATTTTATCTATTATTTTTTTTTCTAACTCTATTGTCATCACCCGTTCTATAGATATAGCCAAAAAAGCTCATTTTTCCTTTCCGCGTAGATCTTTTATTTCATGGTAAATTTCTTTGTTAGTTGTTAGCCTGTAACTTTCCTCTGTTTTATTTTTTGGGGCCCAAAAATCTTGATTAAGAGTCTTCTTTCTCTTTTTAAAATTTCTTACATTAAACCTTCCTAAACAATCGCTTACATAGCCTTAATAGCTTAATAGCCTAAGAATTTCTTATTGTAAACATCCGCTGTCAGTCTACAAGCTGTTTTCATTTTACCGAATCCTTCCAAAATGTAATTTTATAACTTAAATAATACTTTCAAACAGTTACACTCAGTATTGAACTCAATTCACTTATTACTAGCATTTTAATTACTTCCTTGAATCATATGTGTGTGTATATGTATATATATATATATATATATATATATATATATATTGATCTAAATAAAACATTTATTTATTCACCGGTGCTTGAGCCAATTTTTGAATGAAATTTGATAAATATCCTAACGTCAATAAATTTGTGAAAAATATATAGAGTAATCCAAGAATAATTTAAGGGCAGATTTGTAGTAGGCAACTGTGAGGAGGATGAGGTGAAGTTCACTGTGGAGAGAAGTTTTCCACAGGGATCGGTATTAAGTCCTACCCTGTGGAACATAGCTTTTGACAGGGTGCTCAGGTAGAGATATCCGGAGGGTGCCAGGTCGGTGGCATATGCTGACGATTTGGCCCTGATGTTAGTAGGAAAAACTGAAGATGAGCTGAAGACTGCCGCTGAGGAAGCGGCCTGGGTACAACGGAGATGGCTTTCCACCAGTGGTGAAGGTGGTGTTGGTGTACGGCCGGTAGAGGCTGAGTCCTATCAATTTCTGTGTAGGCGATACTATAATTTTCCTCAGTACAGCCATAACCTGGGAGTCTGGCTGGATAGGAATCGAACATAGTTCATAATTTCATACACGTGGAAGAGGCAGCCAGAAAGGGTGACAGGATGGTCAGGCATTTAGTAGAATCATGGCTAACAAAGAGGGCCCAAGGACCATAAAAAGGAGACTGCTGGTAAGTGTATAGTGGAGCGCAGATTTAGCAGGGAGCTCTTTCCAGAGCTCGAAATGCGAGTCGACTGATGAGGCTGCAACGCAGACAACCTCCGGTTGATCGCAAAATACAAAACCTTAAACACAAAGGCGGCTTCAGTGATGGCGGGAGTTCCTCCGGTGGATTTGCAAGCTAAGATGAGGATCCTCATTGCAAACGGTAAAGACAGGAGGAGGTAAAAACGGTAAAAACAGTAGATGATCTGTACACAGAGTGGAACGGAAAGTGGGAGACAGCATCCAAGGTTAGATGGACTTACGAGCTCATCAGGGCTGTCAGAAGTTTGAAAGAGAAGAGCCATGGAATTACGAACTTTGAATTTACCGAATTCCTGTCTGACCACGGGTTTTTTCGTGATTACTTAAAACGGATGGGTTGTAGCATTACAATATCATGATTGCGGGGAACAGGACACCACGGAACACGTGGTGTTCACGGACTGGTGGAGCAAGGAATAATAGACCCGAGCGATATCATAAGAGTAGATACAGAGTATCCCAAGCAACAAGGACAGTGAGATAAAGTATTGAAAGTGGTCTCCTCCATGATACGTGAAAAGGCAAATGAGAAGAGAATTCTATAGAATATGGATCAGCGGATGAACCGAGGCACGGAGTCCGAAGCGAATGATCGTGGGGCCAGCCTCCGGGAGTTGGCGGCGGGGGCTCCCCGAAGTCGCCGTCCGTAAATCGTCCCGGTCGTTTCGATTCGGATAGCAGAGAGCTCGGGTGATCACGCGGAGGCTGAGTACATTCCATAAGGATTAGTTCCGGCCCCTGCGTGACTGGAGGGGGAGGTTTTTAGCGGATGAGAGCCCCGAAATACCGTCAGTGCGGCTGGCAGAGCCTTTTCCTCCCCCAACGGATATAAAAAAATCGTGAACGATAAACAACCCTCTCCCATGGCTTAGCCAGATGAGGATGATGTGTATGATGACATGTAAATGAGGTGTAGCAGTCTTGAACAGACTCAAGCCGACCGTTCCCAGGACGTGTGTACCCCAACTACCAAAGTACACCGGTATATACTGTCTAGAATACGAATTCCTATAAAAGCAACTAATTTTTACTAGGATTTGAAATTCAGAATCTTCGATAATCGGCTGTTAAATAGTTGATTTTATGACGACAAGTTAACCACTAGAATCCGGTGTCCAAAAAAGAAAAAAATATATAAATAAAATTAAAAAAGAAACAAAAGTAAGGAGAATGCTCTTTTTTACTCTTTTAAACATAACTCCAAGTTAATTATGTTTGAATGAAACGTGCAAAAATTTATTCAAAAAAAAAAACTTTGAATCAATTGTTATTTCAATCAGATAATTACTTTTAAAAATTGTTTAAAACTGGTAAGTCTTTACGATAATTCGACTGAGAAAGTACGGTTAAATATTTCACGTAAGGAACACACAGGATACAGTAAATCTCAAAGAAAATGGATTAGCCAAAGGAGGTTTCTCGTAAGCAGTATTTTACAACTGAAGTTAATTCATCATTATGTAAAAATGTTAAAAGTATGGGAAAAGCTAGTACAGACAATTAATAGAACATATTTTTAGAAATATTTTCCGTGCTTTACACAATTTTTATGTTTTGTTAAACAGTGAAAAAAAATTGCATAATTTAACCAAGAAGTTATTGAAAAATAAAATAACTTCAATTTTCTATCGTTATTGTGAACCGAGTTCTTGGAACTAAAATCCTATTTAGTTATTTTTTCATTAATGAAAATGAGTCGTGTAATGTTTTGAAAACAGCTTCAAAACGATAAAAATACTTAATTTTTGTTTATCCTTAATCTAAAGATCTATAACAATATCCATAATAATTGAAAATATTACGAATATGTTTTAGAAAGCGCTTAAATAATTTCCTTGCGTTTGATCCATGAATATTAAAACAAAACGTAATAATAATAATAATTAAAAAATAAATAAAAAATTATAATAAAATACAATATGATAAATTACAAAAGCTATTAAATAAGGTAGTGTTTCTTTTCAGTATTTAGTACAAAAGAAAGTAAAGGTTGAAAACAAAAACGTAAGGGGTTACTTTGCTGCGATTGTTGGGAGTTTTGCTGTGCGGTGTTATAGTGTACCCAAAAAGAAAGAAAGAGACAGAGCGACTAGAAGAGTGAATGACTCTTGGGAAATTATGGCCTAGTGGTCTCACTCCCTGCAACTCAATTAAATATGATTCAATCGAAACAAAAGCTAAATCACATTCTCTACTCTGTAAATAGGGTGGCCACGACCTGCTGCTGCTTCTAGCATGTTAAAAACAGTCTTAGAGTCCCTCACCCCTTTGTTTTTCAACTTTTATTTTACTGTCACTTTTATATTTTGTCTAAAATATATTTATTTTCTGATTCTCAGTGAAATTGTAAGTTTTGAGCGTTAATAAAATTTAAAAAGCATAACATCTAATCTGTTTGAAATTGAAAAAAAAAATACAACTTTTAAACTATACAAATCATGCTTAAAAGCAATTAATGTCTATTATTTTATAAAATTTTAAAGCTGAATTTTTCAAAGATTATTGAAACGTTCATTAATAATTCTGAAGACGTTTCACAAAGATTTTAAAAAAAATTATTATATACACCATGAAATAAAATTTCTCATTAGAAATTTAAAAAAGTTCTGAAAAACATTAAAACTCAATGAAGAGTTCATTATTAAGGTATCTTTCTTATGAATAAATAGATATACAAAAGGATTCGCAGGAAAATTTTCAAAACTTGTTATTGACCGAACATATTATTTATTTCAGAAGCTAAACTTATCTTAAAATCTATCGTGGTACATTACAGCAGATAATATTCAACATTAAAACAAAATAACAGTATAATAAAAATATTATTATACAAGGACGTAACTCGATAACAAATTCAACATCGTCAAAATGAAGGTACCATAGCACAAGATATATAATTTTAATAGATAACTAACTTACGGTATTTGTTTAATATCAGCAGAGGGGCTTATCTTCCTGTTTATACGATAAGTAAAAGGAGATCTAGACTCTTACTAAGTATGTTGAATAACTTGGAATTCTGTTCCACGGGGAGGAAAAACGACTCTGTATCTGAACGTTTCATAAAAAAATTTTTTAATGTAAAGAAAGTTTTTACATCTAGACACTCCGTGAATATAAAATTTCAACTTATGAATCAAATAAGGAAAAAATTCATCTTGTCCTTTAAGAATACTGCATAAAAATATTCCAATGACAGAGCTTTTAGTCCAAGAGCTTCCCCTCGAAGGGAAATAATAGCGGTTCATAAGTTTGAACTTTTTACATTACAAAGCTTTCGTTAGTTCCCGAATATCATTGTTGTCTGGAACATTGTTTGAGTGCCGTTTGATTATCAAACTGTAATCCAGCGCTCAATTTTTTAATTACATTGTCAATAAGTTTTTGATATCTTAATTTACACCCCAGATATTTCAAATTATCAACGATATTTAAATCGATTACATTTATGCAATCGATTCCATTTTACTTACATATTACAAGTGAAATGATGCACCGTGGCGATAAAGATTTTCTTTGTCGTGTCGTACTTATTGACGAATCAGCATTTCTGTTAATGCAGAAGTAACCATTGATAATGTGCGTATCTGGGGATCAGAAGATCCTCACGAAATATTGAATGAGACTCTCCAAAACTGAATGTTTTTTGTACCGTATCCCGACGGCTAGTTTACGGGTCGTTCTTTTACGCGGAAGAAAGTGTGTCTGAAATGAACTATTAACATGCTACAACTCTGGCTATTTCCTTGACTGCAATACGAACCGCAGATATTTGGCAAAAAGATGGTGCTCCTTTTCGCTGGCATAACGCTGTACGCGATCGGTTGAATGAAATTCTTCTTGACCGCTGGATCGGTCACCGGGGATCGGATGTCAGGGCTTGTTTCCCTCGGCCTCCACGTTCGTCCGAAATGACCCTGTGTTTTTCTTTGAGGATTTAAGTGTATGTACCATCGTTACCGGCCGATCTACCCGACTTGAGACACAGGATTGAAGCAGCTATCGCATCAATTACTCCAGATTTACTGATTCAATACGGGATGAACTATCCTATCGGTTGGATGTGTGATGCGCGCCAAATGCCGTTCACATTGAACACTTATAGGAAAACCTATTTAAGTTACTGTTTGAACTTATGTATACTTTTTCAACGTAACTAAAACTTAATATATATTACCTAACTTTAAATATCCCGATATTCATTTCGCCAGTATTTAGTTCAAAAATCTATTTTTACAGCAAACAAAAACATTACTGATGGAGTTTTCAACAAAATTTCATTTTTTATAATCACAAAACACTGTTGTAAAACAATATTAAAGATCAGGATTAATTTTTTTGTTGATCAACCATAAATACCACCCCCCCAAAACGCAAGTACAAAAATAATGCAAAAAAGTTACTTGATTTTTAAAAAAAAAAGTTGAATTCATAAAATATATAATATTTGATAAAAGTTGCCCGACTTTACATGACGTAATTATGGTAAAAATTGGAAAACAGTGAACGGATTTTAGGATTCCTTAAATCCGTTAAGTAAAAAAATAATGTTGTAAATATTTATCACTTAGATAAAGGAAAAAATAACCTTACAAATTGTTTAAAAGGATTCTGATTGTTTTACATTGAACTATTCCCTTTTTAGAAAAGCAAACTAACACTCTATACTTCCTTTACGTCCACATTTCAAAAAAGTTTTTTTTTATATTTAGTTAGAAATCAGCGTTTAAGAACAAGTATTCAAAGGTTATAAATTTCAATGATAACCGCCTACCGTTAAATTGAATTCCTTTTAGAAAAAATATGTCGCAAAATTGGTAAACCAGTCTTTCTAGTTCTATTAACACATCAACTACTCGTAATATGATTTGAATTCATTGTACGGATTAAATGTTAAAAACAAATAGTTTTTAGTAAAATCAGACAACTTCATTTCTTATTTATAATATTTATATACAAAATATAATACACTATATATAAAATGTTTACGTCAAGGATAATAAGTTACTGAAAAAGGCTGAAACATTTTGGAATATTATAAACATTGAAATTATTTCATAATTTTTTTTCTAATTTAATACAAATTTTTAATTGTAAATGTAATTTATGAAAATTATTTAAAATTTCTTAAAATTATTCAACAAATCAAAATTTTTATTAAAATCTAAGAAGTACGCCAGAAATAATTTTGTCGATTTAGGAAAATAATATACTAGCAGCATTTTAATTTTTTTGTGAATTTATATTTCAGCGGTGTTTAATTTGCAATGGGTTCATTTTACCAGAACCTTATGTAAATTTGAATATAAAAAAAAATGCCAAGCAGAGGTCAAAGTCCACAACACAAACATATACACTATTGGCTACTTAGGCTACCAGCCTAAAGGCTAATTTGGTTGCACTGAGGCAATATATTCATCATATGCTTGGGGTTGGACTCCCAAACTCGGTACATCTTGACGCTGACGCATGAGGCTACACGAACAACACTGATGAAGAAATCCTAGAGCTATGTGACTGTAGTTACAATCTGTCATTGGCATGTGATTGCTCTGGCCAATGGATACATCTTGACGTATGAGGCTTCACGAACAACATTACCAAAGGAATCCTAGATCTTTGTGATGCTAGGTACAATCGATCTAGAGGTTTAGCCTACCCTATATAATTTACACATAATTTCCAGCGGGATATGACTGTCCTGGCCGATGGATCTTAATGTCACGAACAATTTTATACGAAATCCTACATTGGTTCAGTGCTAGGTAACTTGTAACTTTGTTAGGTGCCTTGTAACTTTGTTACCAACCCTATGATTTTATAAGTTATATACAATACATTTAAACTGTTAATTGTAACTTGTTTGTTGTTAACATAAGTTACTGTATAAATAGTTTATTTGTTATTTTCATTTTCTACATCATTTGATATGTACAATTATATTGAACCTGCAATTCAAAAATTGTTATTTTTATCTTTGTTATTACTTGTAAATTTGATTATAATTTAAACGAGGAAAAAATCTTGTACGATTTTTTGAGGGGCAGTATGAAGAAAACGCCAAAAAAATAATGTTATCGTATAAAGAATAACTAATCAAAAAAGTAAACGGTGAAAAAGTTAAAGAATCGAAAAATGTGGTGAAACGAAATGAAGAATTTTGACGATGAAAACACCTAGTACCTAGTACCTCAAATCTTGGAAATCTAATGTGCGCATTCACTTTATACGCCTAACATCCTTGTATACCTTTTGAGTTTTGATGTACGTGAAGGTAATCATTGTATTATGTTATTCATGAAAGAAATGCGGCCATAGAATTGGATCGTGAGTTTTTCACACTGTGTGTAGAGTTCCTGATTGATTTTTTACACTCTGTGTAGAGTTCCTGATTGATTGGCTCGGAGTCTGTAATTTAAATCGGTTTTCCTGAAACCTCGAATCTTCCTGAGGATCATTCTTTCTTTGCATTCAAGTACTTGGGTGTCGCGTTTTGTTAGTGGTATATATTTATAAATGGTAAATATATAAAAAAAAAGTTAAAACTTTTCGTATAATTTAAGTTTGACTGAGTATTTACCCTGGTAGTAAATTCTTTCTTTAAAGAAACAACTAGTACAATAACAGCAATTCACAAACCATACATAAGAGGTCATTTCATATTCATATACAAATTTCTTGATGTTACTTTATATAACCAAAAACTGATAATGTTTTATAAATAATGAATATCATTAAAATCGGGACAAATAATAAAAAACTAATAAATTCATCATAAAATACATCATAATTAAATAAATTCCTAACAGAACACAACTTAAAACAGAATTTATACTTTGCATCTTTCTTCTCGCATATTTCTCTATTAGTAATAGTTAGGGTGAAGAGTTCTTTGGAAATCACATTTTATCTTATAAGAAAAAATAACGAACTTAACTAAACTGAACTGAGCTGGGGTGCACTGATTCCCTCGATCGATATAAGGTTGAGAGGTTTATGATGCAAGCAACACCACATTGAAAGATTCAACACGATACCTCTTGCCCGCCCCTATATTTTCCCCTTTCTATCTCTTTCAGATTCCAAGATATTTTTTCTCTCGCGCTCAAATACTTCCCTTCTAATATTTCTTATTAAATTTCTACTTCTCAAATTTTTAGAAATATAAACTTTCTATTATTTGAAATACTTCTGAAATATTTATTATGAAATTTTTTCACGGTATAAGATGCTAATGTAAAACGATAATGTTTTTTTAATAGTATGTCTAATAACGATGAAAAGTTACACTCGATAAATTACAGAAAAAAAATCAAATACTTATTCAAGACTATATAAAAACTAAGTGTAACCTCTTCTTGAATACACAGTGAATACTTAAGATCTAGTAATTATCATACATTTTATCGTAAACCATTTACCTAACAGAACACTATAAATTTTAATGAAAGATAAAAAGAAATTAGAAATTTCTTAGAGAAATAGTAATATCCCAAACTTTTTAATTTCTGATAAAAGCAATACAAATTATTTCCTAGTTTAATTCCCCTTGTGATTAAAATTAAAAGTTTGCCGTCCTACCGACCTCCGTAGTGCAACGGAAGTGTTTCAAGTTTTTGTCCGGAAGGTTTTAGATTCTACTTACTTTCAGTTCGGATCAAAAAAATTTATCATTTAAAAAAAGAATAAATAGGTAGATGTAATCGGGGTTAAGATGATTAATTCACAACGATATGATAACGGGTCTGAATCGATTAGCGTTACAACAAATTATTACTTACTATAAGAGAGTTCTTTTCATTTTAAAAGGTAAAAAAGGTTCTTATCAATCAAAATTTTTATATTGATCGTTATTTTTTTACTTAGTACCTTATCCGTGCTGTAAACTAATGTTACGAAAAAAATAAGAAACGGAGTAGCCAATTATATAATGGTTGCTATTTTCATACATTTGAAGTTTCGTTTTTTGGTATTTATAAATAATCAAATTCAAAAGCACTTCTTAATGTCAAACGTTTATCGCTATAACGATTGTGATATAATGTGATGTTGTGTTGACATAAAATGTCACAGATTTCTAAACATCATGTCTGTACTGAGACATGTTTAATCTTAGTTAAAGGGAATAGTAATAGCTGATTAAGTATTACCTAACCGACGTCCAGTAAACAATAACTGTAAAAAAAAGCTAACAACAAAGTTGTAATACTGTCCTGACATTGGTTATTTATTCTTAATGGAAAATAATGATATATAAAAAAAAAAATTAAAAAAAGAATCAATATCTTTTTACTTTTTTCTGCTCCCTACTCCCAAAATCACCTTCTAGGGGAATGAATTATGATGACACTTTCTTTATTGCTATTATTATTATTTTTAATAAACCAAAGACAGTTTTAAAAAAAAGTCTATACTTTTACCTCCGGAACCACCGTAAGGTATTACTTCAGAGGATGAATGAAGATGATAGGTATGAACGTAAATGAAGTGAAGTCGTGTACAGTCTCTGGTCGACTGTTCATGCGATGTGTGGTTAATTGCAACCCGACCGTCAAAAGACATCGGTATCCAGGATCTAGTGTTTAAATCCGTATAAAAGTAACTGACTTCATAAGGATTTGAACCTTAGAACTCTCGACTTCGAAATCAGCTGACTTGCGATGTTGATTTCACCACTAGCTCAATCCGGTGGTTTCACTAATACTACGGTTGACAGACAATGTACTACTAAGAGACAATGTAAAAACATAGCTTTTACTCGCTTTTTCGGGAAAGGGAGAATTTTGAGGCAAAGTTTTTTTTTAATGATAAACTAATCATATACGCATGTACTGAATTTAATATAAAATCGAGATAATGTTTGCAAATTTTTCAGAAAACTGGCCCCAAAAAAATACCCACCCCACTCCCTGGAGATATTGACCCCAAAATTTAATCGACAATTTGCCTCATATATTAAAAGATTCTGTACAAAATGTAGGGAATATTGGTTTATCCAGTCAAATATTATTTATCTTCAAACACCCAACACACGTATGTATATACAAGTATATATCCACTACGGGGGTATGGGGGTTCCTTGGCCACGAAACGTCGTTTCACATTTTTCGACTGATTATAATAGTTACCTTCCTATTGCGTAGCTCTAGAACGTATGATGTCAGCAAAATAAAAAAAAAACCGATTCCGGTCTAAAAAAATACTGCATGCAAATTTTTTATGTTTTTCAAACGATGCTTGCAATTATCGCGTAATCTTACTGCATGTAAATGAAAACAATCCTTTACAAATTATTAAAATTTTTATTAATTTCACTGATGGGTAAGAAAGGTCTTTGAGTCATATATCCATTTATTGTATCTAAATATATGTTTATTGAAGCGCGAGATATATGTTTTTTTTTTTGTCTTCAGTCATTTGACTGGTTTGATGCAGCTCTCCAAGAATTCCTATCTAGTGCTAGTCGTTTCATTTCAGTATACCCTCTACATCCTACATTCCTAACAATTTGTTTTACATATTCCAAACGTGGCCTGCCTACACAATTTTTCCCTTCTACCTGTCCTTCCAAAATTAAAGCGACTATTCCAGGATGCCTTAGTATGTGGCCTATAAGTCTGTCTCTTCTTTTAACTATATTTTTCCAAACGCTTCTTTCTTCATCTATTTGCCGCAGTACCTCCTCATTTGTCACTTTATCCACCCATCTGATTTTTAACATTCTCGTATAGCACCGCATTTCAAAAGCTTCTAACCTTTTCTTCTCAGATACTCCGATCGTCCAAGTTTCTCTCCATATAAAGCGACACTCCAAAGATACACTTTCAAAAATCTTTTCCTGACATTTAAATTAATTTTTGATGTAAACAACTTATATTTCTTACTGAAGGCTCGTTTAGCTTGTGCTATTCGGCATTTTATATCGCTCCTGCTTCGTCCATCTTTAGTAATTCTACTTCCCAAATAACAAAATTCTTCTACCTCCATAATCTTTTCTCCTCCTATTTTCACATTCAGCGGTCCATCTTTGTTATTTCTACTACATTTCATTACTTTTGTTTTGTTCTTGTTTATTTTCACGCGATAGTTCTTGCGTAGGACTTCATCTATGCCGTTCATTGTTTCTTCTAAATCCTTTTTACTCTTGGCTAGAATTACTATATCATCAGCAATCGTAGCATCTTTATCTTTTCACCTTGTACTGTTACTCCGAATCTAAATTGTTCTTTAACATCTGCTAGTTCCATGTAAAGATTAAAAAGTAACGGCGATAGGGAACATCCTTGTCGGACTCCCTTTCTTATTAGGGCTTCTTTCTTATGTTCTTCAATTGTTATTGTTGCTGTTTGGTTCCTGTACATGTTAGCAATTGTTCTTCTATCACTGTATTTGAACCCTAATTTTTTTAAAATGCTGAACATTTTATTCCAGTCTACGTTATCGAATGCCTTTTCTAGGTCTATAAACGCCAAGTATGTTGGTTTGTTTTTCTTTAATCTTCCTTCTACTATTAATCTGAGGTCTAAAATTGCTTCCCTTGTCCCTATACTTTTCCTGAAACCAAATTGGTCTTCTCCTAACACTTCCTCCACTCTCCTCTCAATTCTTCTGTATAGAATTCTAGTTAAGATTTTTGATGCATGACTAGTTAAACTAATTGTTCTGTATTCTTCACACTTATCTGCCCCTGATTTCTCCGAGATATATGAAGTTTCAATAATCAAATGTTCTGATAAATTTTCACACGGTTATGCAGTCTCTTAGAACAGAAATCCAGGTAGAAGTAAAGGACTTTAACCCAATTGTAAAATAACTTTGTAGCAAATTTTGTGTATATGATATTTCCCATTCGCTTTTAGAATATCCATAATTTTTAATCTTCCTCCGCCTCCCTTTTTACACCTCCTATTGATTTTTCTACAGTTTTTTAATCGATCATCCATTAATGATATGAATCGGCCAATTAGTTTTCTTTTTATGCATTCTTCCGATTAAGGTAAGATTATCATTAAGATTCTTCATTTTTCACTTTATTTTCTGCGAATTCCACAGTGTCAACCTTTCAAATGGTTCCGGCTTTTCTTTCCCTCCCTCCCTTCATTACTTGTTTCATATTCCCACAAAATATAACGTTACGTTTTACAAAATACTTTTCAAGTCCAACTCCAATTTATAATAAAACATTATTAGTGTTGTAATTTTGATTTGATTTTATTGTCTCTTTTAAAATTTTCTGATAACTCGTACTTAATTGCTTGCATTATTTCAGTTTCGGTACTTTTGTACATTTACCTCACTTTCTTTTTACTGTTTAGCCTCCGGTAATTACCGTTAAGATAATACTTCAGAATAGGAATGAGGATGATATGTACGAGTGTAAATGAAGTGTAGTCTTGTACAGTTTCAATTCGACCGTTCCTGAGATGTGTGGTTAATTGAAACCCAACCGCCAAAGAACACCGGTATCCACAATCCAGTATTCGAATCCGTGTAAAAATAACTGACTACTAGGAGTTGAACGCTGGAACTCTCGACTTCCAAATCAGCTGATTTGGGAAGACGCGTTTACCACTAGACCAACCCGGTGGGTTGTACATTTACTCACTGCCTTATTGTATTCTACTCTCAATACTTCCGTTTTGTTAACTCATTTACACTCCGTATCATCAGAAAACTTTAAAGAATTTATTCTACTTTCTTCTACGCTGATCTTTTCATCCTCTTCTAGAGCATTTTTAATCATATCTTTAACGTAAATATAAACAGTCTTGAGGATAATTAATCATCTATTCTTCCGATCTGCTCTTATTTTAGAAGATATTCTTATTTTAGAAGTAAGCTATAGATTTAATAAATTGATTTCGGAAATACGCAATAAATAAAGTTTTCTTGTATTTATTAATAATTTGTAAATTAAATATCAGTAATGTTATAATTTTCCGTTAAATAATAGCTACAAAAATCGAAAATAAGCTAAGCTAAGCTAAGTTAAGCTTCATACATAATATTTTATAAAAGAGAATAATTAACCTATACTGTACACGAAGCACAATAGTAATATTCTAAAAAAGGAACAAGTCATATAAACTATGTTACTCGGAATACGACATAAATAAATACCGTCGATGTAGTACACAGAAAATAACAATCTATGTCGTGTAATTAAATATTTACCTTTTTAACGAACAAAACATTGAATTGAAACGCGGGATAATTGTTGACGTATATAGAATCTATATGGAACTTCAAAGGAATTGGGAAAAAAATAGATTTACTGGAAAACCAAGCGATCGATGAAACTTTGACTTGATTCACAAAAAATGAGTTATTTTTCGTAACTAAAAATAAGACGCCTTAGCAGAAATGACTCAACCTACCAGATTTTTACCTTATCTGATTTAACTTTCTTCCAATAAAAAAAAAAAAGTTGAAATACATTTTTATCAGATTTTTTCTTCAGTTGCCATGAAAGAGTAAGATGAATGACTCGTAATATTGTATCAAAGTTTAAGCATTTAATAATTAAAAATTTATGAATTTTTGGGTAAATTCCAAAAATCAAGTCGTCTTATAATTATAACTGAACAACAATATAATTTTCACCAAAACAGATAAGATTTAATTGTGATCAGCTAATTTCAATGCCCGGCTAAATAGTTTTTTTTAATTCTAAGAACTCATCAATTTAGTTTTTAGCAAAGATTCTATTATTGAATCAACAAAATATCCTAGGATGGTGGATATACGGTTATAACAAACAGCAGGAACATTCATTATATGAACAAGATGCTGCTACCTACCAGCCTCGAATCAAGCAAGCTGCTCTAGACGTTTGAAAATTTCTGGAATATAATGCAAATCAATAAAAAAGCTACACTAGCGATAAATCGCGAAATTATTCATTCGTTACACGAAATTATATATTTTTATGGATGACTTACAGAAGAAAAAATGTATGATATTAATAACCTCGGAAAACCCAATGTTTAGTTTAAATATTCATACTAGGTGCGGTACGAATCCGGCGACTTTTCAATACTGTTACCGCTACTGGCATTTAGTACTTACTGATAAGTATTTAGTGACAGTTACGTAATCGCTTAACGCGAATTTCGAAAACATTACGCGATCGATTGCAATCACGCTGTTCCATTGATTCATTCTAACACAAAACTTGTGTGATATCGGTATCTGTACACCCGATAAAATCGCGACTGCGAGAGAGGTGTTTGAAGTCCACGACGCTCGCCGCTCAGCGCGTCTCCATTCTGTGTCACTCAGACTGCCTGGTCGCAGTACGAAGAATTTTACACAGTAAAATAACATAAGATTGAAATAACTGATGCACTAAGAAATATATGACTAAGAAAGCGGGGTAAATTTGTAAAAATCTACAGTAGTTAATTAATGAAAGACCAGACCTTGTTAACGATGACTGATTAGCGATAAGGCTCGTTTTCGTATGTCTGGATTTGTTAACGAGTAAAATTTATGAAAATGGGCTTCCAAAAACCTAGAATTCTCCTAGAGATGCTGCAAAAAGTAACGGTGACTTTAGCAAGATACTTACTGAGTGTGTACGGCGGAATGGCGGTCATCTGCAATATGTAATTTTTGAACGATAAATTTCTCTTTTCGGTAACTTAAAATAAAAAATAGTGAAATGCTTACATGCATACGTTGTGTTTATACATGTTAAAAATAAAATTAATAATTTACTACAAATGTAAAACTAACGTTTATAAATCCCCCAGTTCACTACCGCATTCTGTGTAACTGATATTAAAGTTCTAAATTTTCTTTTTGAAATTATTAATAAAGATATTTTAGGTGTTTTTAGATAAGACATTCTATGCAGTTTAAATGATCTTATAGAACTGAAAATAAAAGAACTTAGGAAGATGTATCGTAAAAAAATCAGAATTATAACCAGAGGCTTGTACCTAAAATTAGTGGGGGTGCTGGTCCAGAAATTTTTTGTGAGCTTTTTCAAGGCCATCTTTAAAGTTTTCTGTAAAGTAAAAGAACCAAAAAAAAAGAATGAATGAAATACGAGGGTAAGTCAATTATTATCCGCAATGTAGTTATAAATTTTATTGCAATACAAATAGGAGACTTACATGTACATCGTTTTTCAACATAGCCCCTTGCATTTCAACGCACTTGGTCCATCGTTGTACAAGCTTCCTGATGCCCTCATAAAAGAAGGTTTTTGGTTGAGCACCGCTTCTTTCACAGTTTCGTCCACCCCTTAATGCCTCTGAGTGGACCAAACAAGTGGTAGTCAGAAGGGGCAAGAACAGGACTATACGGAGGATGAGCCGGTACTTCAAAGTTGAGTTTCTGGAGCGTTTTAGCAGTGTGGGCAACAGTATGTGGACGTGCATTGTCGTGCAACTACACATCTTTCGACAGCAGTCCTCGGCATTTGCTTTGAATTGCAGGCTTCAGCTTGGAAGTAAGGATCTCACTGTAACGCGCACTGTTTATTGTCGTGCCCCTTTCCTCATAGTGTTCCAGTACTGGCCTTCTGAGTCCCAAAACACCGTAAGCGTCAGTTTTCCTGCGGACGGTTGGGTCTTGAACTTTTTTTTGCAGGACGATTTGGATGTTTCCATTTCATACTCTGCCCTTTACTCACCGGCACGTAATGATGGATCCATATTTCGTCACCAGTAATGATTCCTAATTACGTTCTCTTTCACCCTGCCAGCGTGTTTTGGACAGATTTGGTAATCAAAAAGCCTTTGCTTCCGCCATCTTCTGATTACTGAAAAACCAACTAAACCGCTTTCATATTCCTTTCACCCACTAAACTAGAAAAGGGAACGAACAGAGAACATTCCATATAAACGCGGAGTAAAAAAACTACCTTCCACCAGCACGCCAGGGTCGGCACTGCGGGAGCGACAGTGATCTCTTTCCCTCGCAGCCTTGCGTGCAGCTTCCTATGTGCGCATACACACAACACCCAAACACCGCGCTACTGAAACTGTGAACCGTACAGTTCTATACAAAGATTATTGTATCTTTTTCATAAACTGGGGGAAGGCTACTGACATTAAGCTTAAGTATTGTATATTGTACAAGTATAAAGAATGAATTAATGAAAAAAGGACTCATTATATTAAACGTTATCGATAATATCAAGTGGAAATAGGAAATTCTACAGTTCCACAGTGTCTATACGCGACCCACCGTGTTGGTCTAGTGTGAACGCGTCTTCCCAAATCAGCTGATTTGGAAGTCGAGAGTTCCAGCGTTCAAGTCCTAGTAAAGCTAGTTATTTTTACACGGATACTAGATCGTGGATACCGGTGTTCTTTGGCGGTTGGGTTTCAATCAACCACACATCTCAGGAACGGTCGAACTGAGAATGTAGAAGACTACACTTCATTTACACTCATATATATCTTCCTCATTCATCCTCTGAAGAATTATCTAAACGGTAGTTACCGGAAGCTAAACAGGAAAAAGAAAGAAGTGTCTATACGCGAGCCGCCACTGATTATAACTCGAAAAACATCCGCAGTATCCACAAAATTTACACCTTATACACGTCAACCTAAGTTGATGGTTAAAACCAAAAAGGATCTCTAAACTTTGTTATAAAAAGGTTTTTTTCTCAGAAGTCTTCATAACTGATCAACCCTCTTATAATGTTGCCGAAATTTCAATGAAAATCAAAGTCGATAAATACTTATGTATAATAATACTTATGTAATTCAGTCGTAATTATTCTTGTAAAATTTTGAAGTCGCTTCAATTCTCTTCGTATACGTACAAGAGGCGAAGATACATAGTAAGTATTTTATCTTCGTTATTTTTTTAAATTTCAGGTTTTAAAAATTGAATCTCAACAACATCATTTAGTAATGAATTAATTACAATCTTAACGATGTGTGCTATGAGAGAATCGATATACTCTTCTCTTCATTTCAGTAGACGGATACACTTAAAATCTTCTCTTCCCTTCTTTTGACGTATCATCTAGTCGCTTCGAGAACGATTTTATAATTTATATTTCAAATAGGTAATATTCAATATATTTTAGAAATGTTTATATATTTCTAAATGTTTATTTAGAAATTTAATAAACGAGGAATAATAAGCAATAAAGAAAGAACGAAAACAAATGTATGTACGTAAAATAACATAGTACATGAACCAAACAATATAATGCATAATAAAAAAAATAAGCTAGCGTTTGCTAACCCCTATTCTAACATTTCTAAATTCGAAGAGAGAAAAGAGAGAGAGAGTGAAAAAGGGAGCGGTAGTACGGGCCTAAGTACTGGTGTATAAGAAGGTTACCCTAGAGAATCTAAAATTTCCTGCATTCCATAAACATTGGTTTAAGAGTAAGGTGCTTCAGGCTGATGGAACGGACCAGAATGGTAACTGTTCACTGCGGTAAACAACACCTGATCGTATAAATACTAACTTCCCCTTCCAGTTTCCCTTATTTCCTACAACTACAACTAACCCCATGAATTCTTGAACCTTACATCCCATCATACTTCCTTTACTTTACTCGATCGAGTATATATTGTTTGTTACTCTTAGCTAACTTCTCCTTTTAAATTTTATAATTTATATAACATTATAAAAATAAACAATTTTCTTTATTATTATTAACATATAATCTGATAAATTTTATCTAAATATAATTTTCAACCGCTGCTTGAAAAGGCAGTGGTTGAAACGCATTTCAACTAGGTAAAAAACAAAATTAACCGAATAAATAAATATTTCTTTTCAGTTGTAAATATTTGTTTCCGATATGTTAAGGGTATTTCAGATTTGACTGCATAATTAAATTTTATTTTCTGAAAAAGGTATTTTTATATTTTTCAGTGAAAAGATATTACAGTGAATTTTATTCTACATTAAATTACTTAATTTTTTTTTTTTGTTACTTATTTTTATTAATAAAAAAGTAATCATCTTTTAATGAGATGATATTCCAAAAACGAAAAAAACATAAAATAAAAGTTTCTACAAGTTACATACATACATACTAGAGAGAGAGAGAGCTATTTATAGAATTACTCATTTTAAAATACTCGTAATATCGTCACGGGTTCCCGGATCGATGAGGATATTGAGTGATTAACAATCTAAGAATATTATACAATTACAATCTAATTTAAGAACATAAATAAAATAAGACAAATCAATAATAATAACAATAGTAGTAATAATAATAAACGACAATAAAAACAGTAATAACAATGACAAAAATAATAATAGTGTATAATAACCGTAATAATAATTATAAGCTCAGCATACTGGTGACGTAGCTATCAAACTGAAATACCACTGTCACGGCTGGTTGGGGCGTTCAACGGGGTCCATTGGCTGATAAAGAACGTCGACGCCCTTACCTCGGAGGAGGAAGACTGGTGAGAATGGGTTACTATTGATGTCCTCTCCTTGAGCCGTCGTATGGGAAAATTAAGGCGGCGACGGTGGCGGTCCCGCCACTGCTGGGCGGGGAACTGCTAAAGGTTGGCCGAGTTCGTGTAGGACCAAAATGTTATCGGGTTTCGAGGAGGTCCGCCGAGGAAAGAAGCTATCGGTGCTGTGAGATAGACCGGGCAGGGTCCTGCAGCGGCCCCGACAAAATGGGGCGTTGTACCTCCGGAAGGATTGCAAAACAGAGGCTAAATCTTTGCTATGCAACACTCGCGGGCATTCACATGGTGGTCGGGGCTGCAGGGCCCCGTCCAGGAGGGGTGAGCCGCTTAGGTGTCCCGCTCTCATTGATTGGACAGGGACTCTTGTGTCTTTAACATGGGGGGGATCAAAGTAAGACCGTAGTCCCGGTGGGGGATCCCTTTGGGGTTCCCCGATTAAAGAGTGGCGTCAAGACCAGAGTCCCGGTGGGGGAATCCGGGTCCCCTTATTAGAGGCATGGAATATATTTAAAGACCGGGACCCGACTACCTGGTGTGAGCATTAGTTCCCGACGAGGTAACCAGCAATACGACTATTCTCTCCTCTTCAAAACTGATCTTAACTCATCTTTCTTGGAACATTTATACTCCTATCCTCTTAACCAGACCCAAGTTTGAGCGTGAGAACGATCGATCTTGATATTTTTCATTTTACTTCTGTCCATTAAAATAGTTGATATATAAGAATGCCATCATTTAATCCAATACTTAGCAATGATAATGACAAATAAATGAAAATTATCATATCGAATGTATATAATATGTAAGTTTTACTTTAAAAGATCTACCGCGTATTTTAATCTATATAAAAAATAAATAAACGCATACAAAACTGAGAAGCTTGTTTTTAATGAAGTTAGTTGAAATATATTTAATATCCTAACCAAGGATGTTCAGACTAAGGATGCTTTCTTTACAGGCAGACCTTGTGGTGAACACAGTGAAGATGTTATCGTTTTATTTTTTATTTTTTAATTTCAAAACTTTGAAGTCGGCACCAAATTAAGAATTTTTAAGTTGGTAGCAATTATTTTTAATTTGCCGCTAACTTCAAAAGCTTAAAGAAGAATTGAAAACTGATTGTTTATTAGTATGTATTTCAATTGTTTAAAAACATTTATTTAAAAATATATATATTATTTTAACTCGCTGAGTTAGTCTAGTGGTTAAACTCACCGGTACATTTACACTTACACTTACATCTGCAACTACGTTGGCCTGGCAAGCCGGTAGAAGTAATTGTATTTTTGCCTATACACACACCCAGATGCTGGAAAATCTGGTGAAATAATATTTTATAATGAATAGCTCTCTCTCTCTCTTATATATATATATATATATATATGTAATAAACACACAGTGGGAAAATTTTATAGTCTACGTAAAGCTAACTGAAGAACTTTTATTTTATGATATATTATTTTCGTTTTGGAATATCATCTCATTAAGTGAAGATTACTTTTCTTATTAATAAAAATAAATATGAAAGAAAAATTTAATTTAATATAGAATAGAATTCATTATAAAATCTTTTCACTGAAGAATATAAAAATAAATTAAAAGAAAATATGTTTTTTAAAAATAGATTGGTTTGATTATGCAATCAAATCTGAAATACTGTAAACATATATTGGAAACAAATATTTGGTATATACAACTGTAAAGAAGTATAAAAAAAATACTTTCAAAATATTACGAAGTGTAATCAGCGAGAATAATGGTAAATAGATATACATTTTAACGTAATTACGCAGGGGGTGTAATTCCAGAATATTTATCATTGGAGTTTTTATACCTTATCAAAGGGTGACCTGTAGGTAAGTATATTTTTACTGTCGATAGATATTTTTCTATCTCACTGATTGATCGGTAAAAAATTTTAAGTTTATTATGAGTAGACGCAGGGTTATATATACAAGACTCACCGTTATGAAGTTCATTACTAGCGCAATATTATAAACAAACTGATAACAGTAAAAACTTTTTACGTTTGATTTGAAATTAAATTTTTTATTAAAAAGTAGGTTGTAATAATCTAATAAGTTCCGATCAAACAAGTTGATATATAAGTTATTGACTTAAAAATTACATTTAAAAAATTAACAATTCCAACCACCAGGTAATAGTACCATCCTGTTGCAAAACATTATAATTCATATCTATAATATTAAGACGCGGTTTATTTAACCTGATTATAACACATGATTTTCTGTAATTAAAGTGTTAAAAAACTGAAAAAAGCATTTGAAAATGCCAATTTTGTTTTACATGCAACAAAACTAAAGGCAAATACATTTTAATTTTAAAAGTATATGGCTATTTCTTTTCCAAAATTCTAAATCCAATCCATCGTTATTAAAAATTGTTTTATTATAGTAATTTAAGTAAATACGAGTGAAAATGCCATACCTGACCGGGTTCGAATCCCGGTCAGGTATGGCATTTTCACACACGCTACAAATCGTTCATCTCATCCTCTGAAGTAATGCTTAACTGTGGATAAGCATTACTTATCCACAGTTAAGCATTAACTGTGGATAAGTTATTGCTTAACTTATCCACAGTTAATGTGGATAAGTTAAGCACATTAACTGTGCTTACACTGTGAGGTTAAAAAAAAAGAAAAAAGTAAATACGCAACTACAAGAGTTGCATTAATGAAACATTGTTTTTAAATTTTTTACAAAAAAAAATACGTTTAAATAAACTGTGAATAATGTCCAAAAACAATTTTTATCAGTAAGAAATATCCAAATAATAATAATAATGTTTATCGATTGGTTCCGAAAAAATATATAAAATATTTCTTTTACAAAATTATTTTAATATTTTATACGCATTGTCAACGATTAATATCTTTACTGCGGTATTTCGCGTCACAACGATCGTGCTGATAATTCTATTCTTATTTTTACTTACCCGACTGAAAAAGCTATAGCTATAATGGCAAAATAAATAAATCGGTAAAAAAGGAGTCTAAAACGTTGGTCTTTTTTTTAAGTCTTTTGCTTTAAGAAGATGTTAAAAAGATTAAAAACCAAAATAGATTGTAAATAACCTGTGAAAAAATTTACTATTCCGATGCTCTGAAATCCAAAAAAATTAATTTTATCAGACGTTTGCGCGTATGTACGTATGTTTTTAGCCTTGTAACTGCGCATCCCGTGGCCGATTTTTTTCAAGCTTAGTAGACAGCTTCGGGAGGAAAGAATATATTAAATTTTTGCAAAGATTAAATATTAATATTGGAAAAAGGGGTTGTTTAAATCGAAATAAAATTTCAAACTTTTACAGCTGCAGTTTATCAAAAGTTTTTTCTTACAAAAATTGAAGGTTTTTTATCAAGGTAACGAATTAAAAAAGTTTTTATTCGATATTCACCTTCTCCCCTAAAACTTGACTTTGTATGTTTTTCTTTTTTAGTTATATTTTATATCAGAAAAGGAGTTAATAGAGTTTTTTGTATCTATATTTTCTACATCAGTAGGCCTTGAAACCGATATAAATATGTTCTGCCCATCGCACTTCGACAGTCTGTGCTACAAAATATATATATTTATTAATTAAAAAAAAAAATTCTTTTAAATTTAAACCCGTCTCGCAAGTTACCCACCGCATTTAAAATGTAAAAATTTAAAATTTTTGATAGCACTCTTACTCTTATTTAGAATTATGGCTGTATCTTTGTATTTTTTAAACAATTTTAAAAACTTCTTTTTTTATCATCACTACTACATTATTTTCTAAATTTAATTTAAGGGGGATTATTTTCTTAAAAGTTAATTTCACCGAAGGCTTCCCCTTGAATTTGGGGGTCCCCGAAATAGAAAAAAAATGTCGCAATTTCAAATTTGTAATGCTCTAAAAGTAATTTAAAGTGGTAAAATAACTTAATATCCTCCCCTGGTTGAGAGCTCAATTGTTTTATTAATTTAACTTGATCAGGATAACCAGGATATTTATGCTCTTAATAAAAAAAACACAAATAACGCTTATACCCTGTTAAGCGAAAATTATTAAAAAAGCCGGCTCACAAGTACTTTAACGCTGTAATTTTTATAAAAATAATTAAAATAATATAAACACAGAATAGTTTTCAAGAAGAAAAAAGTGAAAATATTATTATAAGTATGTTTTTGAAGTATTGTCAAAGAAGGTAAAACTTTTAAAGCTGTAATACTCAGTAAAAGTGAAAAGCAAAGTTACAAACTGAAAAGCAAGTAGATATATGATTCGCAAAGTGAATTGTTAATTTTCCAAGTTTTTCAACGGAAGAAATCATGAAAATTTTATCGATCGATTTATTCTTCAGTACAATAAATTTTTTTATATTTTTGTTTGACGATTTCGCCACATAAGCTTGAAGTTCGTGAGTGGAATATGAAAAATGCCACGGATGAAACCCGAATGAAAAGCTGAGACGCTATCACTCCGCCACGGAGATCGGAAAATTATTGCTTTACCCTTGAAAGATGAGATTGAGTTTTTATATATTTCCACTACTTTGAATCGGTTACTATAGTAAGTTGAGTTCAAGAAAATTTACATTTTCAGTACTCAATCTTATTTTTGGATATATTAAAATAATATGAAACAATAAGCTATTCATAAAGAATAACAGCAATTTTTCTATATTTAATCAAGCAAACATTTATAGATTACCGTACGACATCGCTATAACGCGCCCATCCGAAAATATATAAATGTTGTATCCAAGTAGTGTTTTTTTTTTTTTTTGTCTTCAGTCATTTGACTGGTTTGATGCAGCTCTCCAAGATTCCCTATCTAGTGCTAGTCGTTTCATTTCAGTATACCCTCTACACCCTACATCCCTAACAATTTGTTTTACATACTCCAAAAGTGGCCTGCCTACACAATTTTTCCCTTCTACCTGTCCTTCCAAAATTAAAGCGACTATTCCAGGATGCCTTAGTATGTGGCCTATAAGTCTGTCTCTTCTTTTAACTATATTTTTCCAAATGCTTCTTTCTTCATCTATTTGCCGCAATACCTCCTCATTTGTCACTTTATCCACCCATCTGATTTTTAACATTCTCCTATAGCACCGCATTTCAAAAGCTTCTAACCTTTTCTTCTCAGATACTCCGATTGTCCAAGTTTCACTTCCATATAAAGCGACACTCCAAACATACACTTTCAAAAACCTTTTCCTGACATTTAAATTAATTTTTGATGTAAACAACTTATATTTCTTACTGAAGGCTCGTTTAGCTTGTGCTATTCGGCATTTTATATCGCTCCTGCTTCGTCCATCTTTAGTAATTCTACTTCCCAAATAACAAAATTCTTCTACCTCCATAATCTTTTCTCCTCCTATTTTCACATTCAGCGGTCCATCTTTGTTATTTCTACTACATTTCATTACTTTTGTTTTGTTCTTTTTTATTTTCATGCGATAGTTCATGCGTAGGACTTCATCTATGCCGTTCATTGTTTCTTCTAAATCCTTTTTATTCTCGGCTAGAATTACTATATCATCAGCAAATCGTAGCATCTTTATCTTTTCACCTTGTACTGTTACTCCGAATCTAAATTGTTCTTTAACATCATTAACTGCTAGTTCCATGTAAAGATTAAAAAGTAACGGAGATAGAGAACATCCTTGTCGGACTCCCTTTCTTATTATGGCTTCTTTCTTATGTTCTTCAATTGCTACTGTTGCTGTTTGGTTCCTGTACATGTTAGCAATTGTTCTTCTATCTCTGTATTTGAACCCTAACTTTTTTTAAAATGCTGAACATTTTATTCCAGTCTACGTTATCGAATGCCTTTTCTAGGTCTATAAACGCCAAGTATGTTGGTTTGTTTTTCTTTAATCTTCCTTCTACTATTAATCTGAGGCCTAAAATTGCTTCCCTTGTCCCTATACTTTTCCTGAAACCAAATTGGTCTTCTCCTAACACTTCCTCCACTCTCCTCTCAATTCTTCTGTATAGAATTCTAGTTAAGATTTTTGATGCATGACTAGTTAAACTAATTGTTCTGTATTCTTCACATTTATCTGCCCCTGCTTTCTTTGGTATCATTACTATAACACTTTTTTTGAAGTCTGATGGAAATTCCCCTTTTTCATAAATATTACACACCAGTTTGTATAATCTATCAATCGCCTCCTCCCCTGCACTGCGCAGTAATTCTACAGGTATTCCGTCTATTCCAGGAGCCTTTCTGCCATTTAAGTCTTTTAATGCTCTCTTAAATTCAGATCTCAGTATTGTTTCTCCCATTTCATCCTCCTCAACTTCCTCTTCTTCCTCTATAAAACCATTTTCTAATTCATTTCCTCCGTATAACTCTTCAATATATTCCACCCATCTATCGACTTTACCTTTCGTATTATATATAGGTGTACCATCTTTGTTTAACACATTATTACATTTTAATTTATGTACCCCAAAATTTTCCTTAACTTTCCTGTATGCTCCGTCTATTTTACCAATGTTCATTTCTCTTTCCACTTCTGAACACTTTTCTTTAATCCACTCTTCTTTCGCCAGTTTGCACTTCCTGTTTATAGCATTTCTTAATTGCCGATAGTTCCTTTTACTTTCTTCATCACTAGCATTCTTATATTTTCTACGTTCATCCATCAGCTGCAATATATCGTCTGAAACCCAAGGTTTTCTACCAGTTCTCTTTATTCCGCCTAAGTTTGCTTCTGCTGATTTAAGAATTTCCTTTTTAACATTCTCCCATTCTTCTTCTACATTTTCTATCTTATCTTTTTTACTCAGACCTCTTGCGATGTCCTCCTCAAAAATCTTCTTTACCTCCTCTTCATCAAGCTTCTCTAAATTCCACCGATTCATCTGACACCTTTTCTTCAGGTTTTTAAACCCCAATCTACATTTCATTATCACCAAATTATGGTCGCTATCAATGTCTGCTCCAGGGTAAGTTTTGCAGTCCACGAGTTGATTTCTAAATCTTTGCTTAACCATGATATAATCTATCTGATACCTTGCAGTATCGCCTGGCTTTTTCCAAGTGTATATTCTTCTATTATGATTTTTAAATTGGGTGTTGGCAATTACTAAATTATACTTCGTGCAAAACTCTATAAGTCGGTCCCCTCTTTCATTCCTTTTGCCCAGCCCGTATTCACCCACTGTATTTCCTTCCTTGCCTTTTCCAATGCTTGCATTCCAATCTCCAACTATTATTAAATTTTCATCTCCTTTTACGTGTTTAATTGCTTCATCAATCTCTTCGTATACACATTCTACCTCATCATCATCATGGGCGCTTGTAGGCATATAGACGTTAACAATCGTTGTCGGTTTAGGTTTTGAATTTATCCTTATTACAATGACTCTATCGCTATGCGTCTTGAAATACTCCACTCTCCTCCCTATTTTCTTGTTCATCACGAAACCTACTCCTGCCTGCCCGTTATTTGACGCTGAGTTAATTACTCTAAAGTTACCCGACCAAAAGTCGCCTTCCTCTTCCCACCGAACCTCACTAATTCCTACTATATCCACGTTTACCCTATCCATTTCCCTTTTTAAATTCTCTAGCCTACCAACCTTTTTTAAGCTTCTAACATTCCACGCTCCGACTCGTAGAATGTTATTTTTTACTTTTCTGGTGACCCCTTCCTTAGTAGTCCCCACCCGGAGATCCGAACAGGGGACTATTTTACCTCCGGAATATTTTACCAAGGAAGGCGCCTCCATTATTGCTTTTGAAAATGCAGAGCCACATTTTCTTGGAAAAAAAAAACAGCTGTAGTTTTCCATTGCTTTCAGCTGCGCAGTACTCAGAGGACTGAGTGATGTTGATATGGCCGTTTAAGTCATTGTGATTTACGCCCCTAACAACTACTGAAAGAGCTGCTGCCCTCTTTCAGGAATCATTCCTTAGTCTGGCTCTCAACAGATACCTCTCCGATATGGTTGCACCTTCGGTCCAGCTACTCTGTATCCCTGAGCACTCAAGCTCCCTCACCAACGGCAAGGTCTCATGATTCATAGAGGAGGCCAAGTAGTGTAAGTTTATAATTTGTTCAACTAATGAATAATAAGCAACCCTCCCTCTCCACAGCTTAATGAGATGAGGATGATATGTATGAGATGTAGTCTTGTATGAGATGTAGCTTGTAGAGACTCAGACCGACTCTGCGCTCTCTGGTCCGCTTTCTGGAGCGAGGTTAGTACTTTCAACCTCCCACACCGCAGCTTTATCGTAGAGTTCTCTACACATCCGCTTTCATCTTAACAGCGAATATTTAATCTAACCGTGGCTCGATGCCAAAACGCCTATCTTGGCGAAGTAAGCACCCAGACGGGTCCCTCGCCACTCGGGTCGCTATTCTATTTATACATCTATAACGGCGTCAGACCTTCTCAGCCATCCTCCGCAGGGTTAAGAATCTAAGGAAGCCGATAACTATGTTCTGTTCCTTTTCGGTTTTCCGATTAACTTGCAGATCAAAACCACAATTGATTCTATTCCGGTACGTTCAGCTTCGAAACTGCGGCAGACAAATAAGACACGGCGCACATCATCAATGGCACTCCGTACACGAACCTGAATTAATCAAACAAAATCTGATTAACCTTTCTCAAAAAGCACCACCACGTTCAAAAGCAAACTGTGCAATATGCCGATTGGGAGAAATCTACCCAACTACTTGCATACTTCTCACGTCTGGAAAAATTCCGTGCGTGTAACGGCCGTCGGGTGATTCAGTCCACCTGTCCACCTGCGAGCTGATATGGAAATAAAAAAATCAAAATAAAAAGTGTGAGCTAATATGAAAAAAAAAAATACCGATTGAGTGTGTAACTGGATTGAAATATTTCTAAATATTATAGTTAAAAAGGAGCATATAATGAGATAAAATAAGGTTTAGTAAAATGAAGTATTGTACAGTACTCAAATTTTTATCGCTAGGTTTTTCATTTTCACATTTGTGTGTTTTTCGGAATGGGACAGTAATTTTAAGTCCTTTCCCTTACTTTTTTATAGAACCTAATTGAAAATTCAGTATTGTAGTAAGCGATTTCCAATCTACAATACAGCTTTATTAAAAATCATTCCCTTATAACGAGACGTGACCGGAAGATAGAATCAAGATATTTCTCTAATGGTAAATCTAAATTTTACAATACATTATAATTTTATATTTAAATACAATATATTTAAATAAGTACCGGAGAAAAATTCTATTTTATTCCCAGGTAAGTAGGAATTTTCGTTAAAATTATTCAACCGGTTTTAAATTACTAGTTACAATATTTAGTGAATAAAGCAGTAAAGCGTAAATAATTAATTAACGATGTATATTAAAAGGAAATAAATTAGTGATAATTGTCTTTAACGTGAATAATTTAATTCACTATTACCGAGAGCAAATATATTATTATTTATAAATTCTAATATTGTTACGATGTTAAGGGGATTTGTTGAGGTGAATATTGTGGTGGAGTGGGTCTAGAAGGCAGTTTATCTGAAGGGGACATGAAAACTCCATTTTAAGGTGTCTATTCACCATGTAAGCCTTGGGTAGAGGGACGGATTACTGGACGATGTAATGTTTCCTTTTCGCATTATAACATATAAAATATTAACTAAAAAATATTAGCTTGTTATTATTCTTCTTAACATCTTCTTAAAACAAAAAGCGGTTGTTTGTAATTCAATCATAAAATAATCTTTTTTTATTAGTAATTTTTATATTAATATTAACGCAAACTTTACTTTCTACTTAATTAAAATAAATATTAAAATGTTTTTGGCACGGAAATAAGATTACAGCGATCGAGTATGAGATTTAGGTAAAAATAAATAGAAAATTAATGTAAAATCTAATTATTATACGTTATTATTATCGTACAGTACGTAGATGAGGTGCGGCCACGTTATTAAATTTAAATATTCAAACGTGTAATAACAGCAAGTATATGTAAAATATTTACGTTGTTATAAGTACAAATTTTTTTTACACCTACCGATCAACATCCGATTTTTTTTAGCCGTTCGATTCCAGATCATTGCACGCTTGCTGTACTTAATTAGATGTTCAACAGTTTGGAGCGGCTCACCGCACTCGCAACCAGCTGTAGATGACATGCCCCTTATGTTAATTAGGTAATTAAATTTACCAAAATGTCTGTAGTAGACTAAAATCCAGCACTTGTACATGTACCCGCCTCTTTTCTATTGGCAGCCATTATATAACTCCTCCTCTGTAAGCTATCAGGCAATTTCTCGTGCAGGTTTTCCAGAGTTTAAGCGACGATTTGTTGATCCACCGACGATCAAGTTGATTGCTGTCGCTGAATTGGTAGTTTTTCCAAAGCAGTTCCAGGTCATTCTTGCGCTTGAGATTTGGTGGAAGTATATCGGTAATGAAAAAGACTGTGCTAGTAATTGTTCTCACGATTTTATTTAATTCAATATCCAACTTACCAGTGCCACAGCTACTAAACCGTACAGGTGCACATTATTCAGCCGTAGATTAGGCCAAGGCTAATTTGGTAATTTGGTTTGCTTAGCGTTTCTCCACCAACCCATTCGGTCGCTCTAAAGCATAAGACTGAATGTCCGTGCCACAAACGGCTACTGTATCTAAGAAACGGTTCAGTGACAGAATCCAATAAATTCGGTAGACGCACCCCCGTCTACATACTAAAATATATTACCAGTCAATAATCAAAATTTATTCCGTCAAGGACAGCAATTTGCTGCCACGCCTAGGTCGCTGAATGCCAGCAAGTACCCGTCCACTATCTTACAGCGCTTGGAGTTATTTGCCGCCTTTCCTCGAGGATAGCTTCCTGCAGCAAGCAGTAGAAGTCATAAAGCCCTTAAACTACTGATGCCGGTTGAACAAAGCAACGGCATCAAGGAACTCCCACACGGTCCGACATTGACTTTCTTTTGATCGCATAAATGGAAGCAGCTTATCTCTGTTTTGGTCGGGTTAGATTTCAAACCCCGGTTATCAAAGTACATACCAAGCGATCTCAGAACTTCCTCGATCACCATCTCAATCCCCCTGAATGTTTTACGTTGTTCAGCTATTGCAATATCATCGTCGTATATGATCGTCGTATATGAATTTCATGGATTTAGTAGGTGGTAAGTTACTTATAATAGATTGAACAACGAAGGTGCAAGAACAGACCCCTAAAGCAAGCCATTTTTTATGTCTAACAAAAATGTAGCGTGATCTGTCTATATGTCAACATTATATGTATAAAAAGTAATAATTGATCTTTAATTTTGAAATTTTTACAAAGAGTTAATTTCAAAATTACGCAATGATTCTGTACTTTGAAGGTGGAATTAGTCAAACTGCAAGTAAGATAAAGTGATAAGGTAAAAATAATCCAATAATAAAATAAAATTTAATAATTTATACGCAGAGATTCCAACACATCGCTTACGCTTTAATGCTGTTGAAAATAAAATTCAGTATTTAATTCATTTCGAGTTTAAGGAGTTAAAGGAGTTTTAAGGAGTTAATTTTAGCATTTGTGGTGCCTTCGAAGAATATTGGATCCACGATACATCTTGAATTTGCTATTTCCAATAATATTTTCCTCGGTTAGCAAACGGTAAAACTAATAAACTGACATTATAGGGAAAATATTTTATAGAAATTTCCAAAACACACATTTGAAATTTTTTTAAGAGAATATACATTTATTATCATCAGATTTAAAAAACATATTCTTCCACCACCAAAAATAAACCTTTTCCCGTTAATCAATATAATATAACGTTCTATTCAAGATATATCATAAAAAATAAGACTGTAAAATATTAGAAAACAGAGATCGGGAAGGAATGGTATTTCCATATTAAACAGTATTCACAAAAATTAACGTGAAAAAAGGGTGAGACGGAGGGCGCGCTCATTAAACGGGGAGGAACGTTTTGTGCGCTCTGTGCTTTGTCTCGGCTGAGATACTCTATTAATAATTTTTGTTTGTTTACATACTTCAGTAAGACAATATTTGAAACATATATCTTAATAATTACTTAGAAAGAAAGTTTCATGGTATTTCTCAAATTTAATACAGAAAAGAGTTTTTTAAAACGGAAAACTGATCGTATCAAAATTTTAAACAAATTTACATATAAATTGAGAGTACTCTACTCTCAAATAATTTTACCTGGATAACATGATTATTGTAAAATAAATGCAGTAAAAATAAGTAAACACAAAAGCGTGACAATACCAGAAGCGGAATTATGAAAAAAATACTTATACGAGCTCAAAATGAGTTAAAGTTAATATTCTGTGATTTTTATTTTGCTCTCCATTTCTTTTTGTTCTTGGCTAATTTTTTAACCTTGACATACTTATATCTTATATCTCCATCTCCATCACGTGGATTTGGCTCACCAACCTATTTCCTCTGTTTAAAAGATTAAAACGCAAATTTCTTTGCTGTTCTATTCATCTTACGATTGAATTTTATAGATCCATATAACTTTTATAATCCTTCTGTTGTTAATATATAATCCAAATGTTTTTAACACAACATTTGAAGGTCTTTATTCTTCTCCTCCCTTTATTTTCCATTATCCATTTTCACTACCATAAGCCCTACAATCTAAACAAATATTTTCAAACATTTGTTTATAATTCTTTGATCTATATTTGATCGGTTCCACGAGATGCCTCATCGGTTTGTCGTCGAATTCTTTTTTGATGTCTTAATACACCTATTCTTTGTAAGTTTATTTCTTATTAAAGAGTTATCCCGCTTCTGGAAATAGTTATCCCCTATCTTAATGTTTAATTCTTTATCGTCCTTCATTATACTACTTTTCGTTAACTTTATTTTCTTTTATGTGTGTTCTTGATTGAAGAAAATTTTTGTAATTTCCAAACCATACTTAATCCCTAAAATAAACGTTTTAGCCAAATTACATTTTGAAAAAAAAAATATATATGTATGTATATATATATATATATATATATATATATACATTCTATGGCGATTTTATAATATTTAGATTTTCTGATAATACAACAAACTAAATGAAAATTGTATGTAGAACAATGTAAGAAATAAAAATATTCACTCCTTTTCTTTCAATAATTTACATATTAAAAAGTCAAACCTGATTCAATGCACTTTCCTTCAAACTTTTCCTTAGTTTTTCTTTTTTAAGAAACTTCGCATAATACTACACACATAAAAGTTTCCTGATAAAAAATTTATATTTATAAATAAAAGAATAGTACATACATAATGAATTTTAATAAAGATAAAACAACAAATAAAGTGTTGCATAGCAATTTTATTTATTTATTTATTTAATGCCAATAGTAATAAATTTCATCGACACTTAAGAATATGTAATAAAATTAGAAGGTGATGATGAATGAATTCAAAATTAAAAAAAAAATAATAGTGTGTAATTTTCATTAAAATCATCTTTCGGTGACAGGATTATAGACTAATTATTATTATTTAACTACATTCATAATCATTTATATTTTTTACACAATATTAAGGAAATAAACCATCTGTTACTTACAGACTAGAAATGACAAGCGTACGGCCCACCGCAAAAATACTACACGGTTTGTTTCATTACACGTCATTTTGTTAAATGTTTTTGCCAGTTGTAACTAAATAATAATTTAGCGTACTAACAACATAACCTTTACAACGAAAAGCTTCAAAATCCTGAACATTTATAACTGTTACTTGAGTTGTGATTTTTTAACACAGCACTAATCGCAATGTTTTCCTTTTTATCCCCAAAATCCAAATGTGATTTTTAGATGAAGCGTTCGAATTAAGAAGTATAAATCGTTCGAAGGAATGGATCATTCGTGTGCTGCGCGCAGCCGCCCGGCGCACCACAATTAATCCGCTCTGCGCCAATAGCAGCTAAAATTGAAAATGCAAGCATATAAAACAAAAAAATATGCCCATACACCGTCCTTTTTTTGGAGAATAAAGCCCACCGGGTTGATCTTGTGGTAAAATTTACTAAAAAAATCACTGATTTTCTGAATGAAAAGGTTTTGAGGTTCAAATCCTTGTAAAGTTAATTTTCTTTTATACGGATTTAAATACTAGAAAGTGGATACTGTTGTGCTTTGCCGATTAAATTTTTCTGCTTATATGGAATCATTTTGTTTTCATGTTTTATATAAATCAATATAACTTTGTCAAAAACTCTTATTATATGTGAAAAAGATTTTATCCGTTAGGACAATACATTAAAGTACCGATTGCTACTGTTATATTTTCCCAAAACCGATTAAATAAATACAGAAATGAATAAATTCATGAAATAAATAAATACGTTTCCGGAAAAATGTTAAGAATGTAATGTAAATGCATTTATCATCTAGAATAATAAAAAAATTATAAAAATAACTAAAATTACGTAAAACAATTTATTTAAACGTTTTCCCAGTTAGATTGATTTTTTTCTTGAACATTACTTAATTAGTAACATTGTAATACTGTTTTCAATTAGTGCGATTAATAATAAAAAACAAATTACTGTACGTATACGAAAATGTGGCAAAATTTTAAATTAGATATAGTTTTTCGAAGTATACTAAAATAATTTTTACTAGAAACATTTATGATGACCGTACTTAATAAAAAATATTACAAATGACCTGGAAAGACAATTGAAGTATTTTTTGACTATAGTTTTTAAAAATTTTTTGCAAGGTTTTTACAAAATTAGCTTATTATTAAAGAAGATTAGATTTTATCTAATCTAAAAAACTACCACACTATAAATTTTGTGTTTAGTAAATATGTTAAGATACTTTTAAAAATTAGCTAATCCTTTCTGTACATTTCATTTTAAAATTATTCTGCGAAGAAAAATTATTAAAATGCTATAAAAAAAAATCCTCCGACGCATCTAACCCTAAACCGGGGTTAATCCTGCGGGAACCCATGCCTTGCATGTTGAGCACAAATTAGATATCGATGCGAAACTTCCGGTTGACGTGCCCTTCACGATGAAGCTCTCTACCCTATCAACCGCCACGGTTGTAAACCTATTTTCTTTTCCTTTTTAGCTGTCTTAAATATTTTTCCGAGACAGGTGACTGAAACACGCACGGGTTTAACTACTGAATACAGATATAATTTCCTGAATTTATTAACTATATTTCTTCGAAATCAGTGTTATTTTTTCTTTTGTTGTTAATAAAACAAAAGTTATATATTTCTTTTTCTTAAAAATAAAAAGCGAAGCAGTAGAAAAGAAAAAGTCAAACATCAAAACTAAGACATTTATTTAAATATTAGAGAAAGAAATATAAATTGTAATATTTTCTAAATTTAAATACGATGTACGAGTATACTATTTGGTCGTTTCGCACTTGCGTTTACATTTCCCTTAGCAATACAAATACCTAAAAAAACAAATGTTTTACTATTGATTTCTTTCATTTTCTTGTAATAAAATATATATTTAAGGAATTAAAACTCGGCCTCAAAAATGCTTTATTTTTTTATTATAATATACAGTATAATACGACGTAAATGTATGAACAAACTGATAAAATCTTTTCTAAAATTTTAGGTAATTTGGATTTGTAATAACAAAAAAACTCGTCTTAATTTAATATTATATAATAAGGAATAAACTTTTCCTAGGAAATTGAACATTTTATACCGGATTCCGTTTACAGCTTATGCACATTAGGATATATAAAAAAATTCAAATCTGATGTCAAAAATGAGGATGAAAAAGGCTAATTGACTCGTGAGTTCAAATATCCTGCTTCCTGGTTAATGAGAAAATGAGAAAATAAAACTTGCGCGTTTTGATAATTCAATGTTTATTCTGTCGACAGAAGTTTTGCCAGATGTTTTCTTACAAAACCAAAAAAGTTCGATCCTTCACAACACACAACTGAACAACATGCAACCACCCACTGCCCGATGAGATGAAAATGAAATGTATGGGCCGACCATTCCTGTGTGGTTAATTAAACCCCAATCATCAAAGTACACCGATATCCACTGTCTACTATTCAAATCCTAGAAAAGTAAAAAATTTTTTAAGCTACTCAGAATTTAGTAAACCGATCTAAACTTTTTTTAGAAAGTATTTTCCTCGAAGATTATCAATAACGCTTAAGGATAAATTCGAGGGAAACTAATTCTCTTATTGCTAATTCTATTCATACTGTTCCAGAATAACCGACATTAATCCTGATTCAGGATTCTTTATTATTACACCACAACCAAGAAAAAGGAATAGCCAGTACAGTCTAAAATACAAAGCTAAAATTCTAAAATTTAATTGTTAAATCGAAGCGCGATTGATATGACTTGTTTTAATAAAAATAACTTTTTCCCTCATTAAAAAAAAAGAATAAAAGAAAATTCCTAAAAAAAACTGTTAGCTCTGATAATCCTAAATATTAATATTCTGATTTTAGGAAAACTTGGTTTCCTTATACGGTGATTACATTACAGTTTTTTTATTCCGGTAGCTAAATTTTAATTATGAACTGATTGAAATACTTGGTAAAATAAAAATTCAATTTTGGTTCTCTTCGTATAAAACTTAATAGTAATTATTTTTCCTAAAATACCTAATATTTGTTTATTTTAATGATATAAATATTAAAAGGGTTAAATAATACGACTTTTCTCAGTCGTTAATCTGCAATAAATAGTCGATTAAATTATCCACGAGTTTACTTTAGAAAAAGATACGATTTTAACAAATTATATCGTTAAAAATACAAATTTTAAGAAAAAAAACGACAAGTATCGTATAAAATTTTATTAAGTTAAAGCTGTAGTAAATGTTTAGTAACTTTTTGTTTGAACTAGTTTCAAGTGTTGACGTTGACACTTTAAAAGGATAAGAAAGGGAGTAGAGTAGCGGTAAAGAATGTTTGGTCCTCGACAACACACCGACTGAGAACCGGGATGGAGGTCGGGTTAAAAGTTTAAGGAAGGTTGAGAAGAGAGTTCAGATCTTTGTCAACATGTAGTGTACAGTGCTCATCGGCAGACAACATAGGGTCGTTTGTTGTCTCAGCAAACATCGACGACCTGACGCCCAATCTAAACATTACTAAGAAGACAAGAGCGCCCTATTCTTCCCTACTTTAACCCTTCTTATGTTTTACAACTTACTCGTTTTCTATCTTTTTAAGCCAATTTACTTCATACTTAAATAAATATATTTATAGATTTAATAATAAATAAACGTTTGTCGAGTTACCTATTAATTATCTCAATACCTAAGTTCTAGTAATGGTACGATTAATTCTTATAGAATTCAGATAGGTAAAGATTTCGTTTTAATAAATAGACACGATTCAGTTTTACACGGTATATTAGTTGAATCTTGTATAAACATTAATGAAAGATCCTTAAGGAAACGTAGATTGTAATAAATAAGTAGTAAAAATTTTTCAACATAGTAGGTAACATTTAATTTACTAAGCTTTTGGCACCGTTGGTATTAATACAATTGCATAAATTAAAGTTCCACTTATCAACAGTTTAAAACGTATACATCCGAGTACTTTCCGAATCGTTACTCTATCGTCTGGGATTTCCCAAAAAATATTAATTCAAATTCAAATCGATAATCGTTTTTAAATTAAACTTATGTTTATAATAGTCGGTCTATTATAAACCCCTATTTCCTGTATAAATGGGGTAAAACACCGACGCCCCTTTGTGAGTGTGATGAAAATCAAACTGTTAAAAACATCACAGAAGTTTGCCCTAGGACAGCTTATAAAGGAAATCCTGAAGATTTCTGATGGCGACTCCAGAATCAGTAGCTTTATTAATTTGTTAAATGTTTGTTTGTAATTTTTGACTGTAATTGGTGTTGTGTTTCGGTGTTATACGCTAAATAAATAAATAGTCGGTCGTCAAGAATATAATTAATTCGTATGTCAATAAGACAGTAACGTCATGTTTGTAAGATGTTTAACAGTTTAATTTAAAAACGATTATTGATTTGAATTTAAATTAACATCCCCGAAAATGGATTAAAAGCTGCGAAAGTAGTAGGATTTACACTTTTTAAATTGTTGGTAAGTGGAAATTTAATTTATACAATAGTAGGTAACATTACTCTACTTCCAAAATTATTATTTTTTAAATAATAACTTATTTATCTTGTAATCTTCAACAAATCAATTTATCTTACTTTTCTTTTTATTCTACCTTATTATGATTATGTGAAAAAGATTTATAAAATTAGAATTACAAAATTTATATTTTTCTCTCGAAGGAAACTGATAAAAAGGTTTCTCATATCAAATAAAAAAAACCTCTTTAAAAAAATGATTTTTTTATTTATTATGCTTAAGAGCTTATTTTTAAAAAATCGTCGTTATTTCAAAATGTAATTTGAATTTTTAAATTTTTTAAAGTAAAGGTATTAGCCAACTGCTTCAATGTGTCAAATCCGGACTTCTAGTTACTTCCATGAATAATCAATAACAGCTACCAGCCTACTGAATATTGATCCCGTAAACAAGATTTTGTTTTATTTTTGTAGAATTACTTTGTTTTTTTTTTTTTAAATATTATTATTTGAATAAATTTAGTTTGTCAAATGTCAGGTGAAGGCAATATGGCCTGATGAGTGGATGGCAGTTTCCCATAATAACCGACGTCGTCTGATGTATTACGTTAAAAATCGTGATTCGAGTTTCATCTGTCTCTGCGTTTTGGGCGCAATTGCTTAAAGCATGAATTATCCTGATATCATCTGGTGATAGTTTCGTTTTATTCCCTGGATTACTGCCGCGTAAATATGCATGCGTATTATTCTATTCTATTTTGTACGTTACGCGGTACCGAGTTGTAGGTTGAAATAAGCAAATAAAGTTTTCCTTGTTTTGGGTGTGCTGGTTGAACTTGAAAATTTAAAAACGATTTAAGTCAGTTACAGTTTGACCTGAGTTTCTCAGAAATAATTTTCTCATTAGTAAGTCTTCTAATCTCCAATGTATTTACTTGAAAAAAAATCCGAGTATTAGAAGATACCAAGCCACTTGGTTGTATTTACTTCTTTACTATGTTTCATACGTGATCGAACAGAGTCTCTCTCAAGCATACTTCACACGCTACAAGTTTCTCATCCATCACAGTAACTATTATTTCGCGTCAATCTACTGTTATTGTATGAATAAATATATATTTTTTTTTGTAAACACTTGAAAATTAATTTAATTAATTCTTTTCATATCTTGAAGTAATTCAAGAATTTTGTTTTTCATAAGATGTTAAAAGAAACCGGAACTTTCTCTACTGAGTAACGTCAATGAATAATGTATAATTTAACTGCAGAATTTGAGAAATAACTTTTTTTTCAAGTTTATTCTTTAAGGAATATATAGCATAATATGTAGAGAAACCAGATATACAGAATGCATCACGAAGTTCTACCGGAACTTTTAAACCTATTCTAATCGCGAAAATAATGGAAAACGCTCGTAAACATAGGTCCTAAAACGCTTCGCTTGGATTTCAGCTACCCTGGTGAAATGAGATCGTCGTACAGTTAAACACGTTAATTAAGGAGAAACAATAGTAGACTTCTTATGATTTTTGACTGAATAGGTCCCAGAACCGTATCTGCACAAGTTATTGAGAAATTTGGGTAAAAGACCTGTTTTTGTATGTTTGACGTACAATAATATTGTTAAATGGGTAATAAATATGTAAAAACGTTAAACGAAACGAAACTTGTAGAGAATTTGATTCTGAACAAAATTTTGGTAAGATAAGTTGAATAACTTGTAATTTTATTTAGAAACGGTACATTATACTTACAGGCACCAGTTTATAATAAACGGTTAGAAACGAATCCATCATTTTCTAAGATGACAGGTTCTTGGGATTTTTTGGCACGCTTCTGTACTGCTTTTTTTGTACTTTTTAGTTCTTCAGGACCGCATCGATAATGCGGACAGGTAATTCTTCACGAGAACGTATTTTTGTCTTGTATACAATATTTTTCATCTATCAATTGACGCAAAAAATCTAAAGGTGTTATGTCAGGCTATCATGGTGGCAGGAATGTGTACCTTCACGACCGATCCATTTCTCAAGACAAATTATGATTTCAATGAGTGGAAAGGGCATAAGGGAACCGGGGAAGCGTGCCATCGTGCTGGAAGTATATTTTAGAAGAAAGTGTAAGTACACCTCAATATTTAAGCGGCCAGGTGATATGAGTGGTCCGAGTAACTGACTGTAATGAAAATCGCACCAAACATTAACGTTAAATCGGTAGTAACAATTACTTTTTTTTGATGAGGATTTACTTCTGCCCGTGTAAGCTCATTGAGTAAATTGTTGACGCATTCTCGAGTGAAATTTATGAATACCATATACGTATTCCTCTGTTGTAAATAAGTACGAAATTACTTTAATGGCAAATCGATCACGTTCAAATTAAAATTCACAGAAAACGTTCGCTAACGCACAGTTCACAGTACGCAGTGTATTTAATATATCTTGCAGAATTATTATTTTTTTTTGTCTTCAGTCATTTGACAGGTTTGATGCAGCTCTCCAAGATTCCCTATCTAGTGCTAGTCGTTTCATTTCAGTATACCCTCTACATCCTACATCCCCAACAATTTGTTTTACTTACTCCAAACGTGGCCTGCCTACACAATTTTTCCCTTCTACCTGTCCTTCCAATATTAAAGCGATTATTCCAGGATGCCTTAATATGTGGCTTATAAGTCTGTCTCTTCTTTTAACTATATTTTTCCAAATGCTTCTTTCTTCATCTATTTGCCGCAATACCTCTTCATTTGTCACTTTATCCACCCGTCTGATTTTTAGCATTCTCCTATAGGACCGCATTTCAAAAGCTTCTTAATCTTTTCTTCTCAGATACTCCGATCGTCCAAGTTTCTCTCCATATAAAGCGACACTCCAAACATACACTTGCAAAAATCTTTTCCTGACATTTAAATTAATTTTTGATGTAAACAAATTATATTTCTTACTGAAGGCTCGTTTCGCTTGTGCTATTCGGCATTTTATATCGCTCCTGCTTCGTCCATCTTTAGTAATTCTACTTCCCAAATAACAAAATTCTTCTACCTCCATAATCTTTTCTCCTCCTATTTTCACATTCAGTGGTCCATCTTTGTTATTTCTACTACATTTCATTACTTTTATTTTGTTCTTGTTTATTTTCATGCGATTATTTAAACACTAATATAGTACTGCGCATTGTTCATCAGCTGTTATTTTATTCCCAACTTTGAAATAATAATCTTTAAAATAATTTATTGAATTTCTGTCATTAATAAAAATAAGCAATCTACATATTTTAATTTTACAATCGTTGTTTAATTTCCAGTTATGTAAATTTTTTAACAGAAGTTTTGATCATATAATTCGTTTTTACAAACTTAAACTTTGAATAAAATAAATTTCAGATTCAATTTTTCGGGGCAAAAACCAAAATAAATCACTAATTTTGCCATTTAATTAGCGTTCTTAAAATTTCAGTCCGACCTCATTTCACCGGGGTAGCTGAAATTCGGCCGAAATCTTTCAGTAGTCGTAACTCGCAAACAAATCATTTTAGACGATATGTTTGTACATATTCGTACTTTTTGCATTATTTTCACGAATAGAATAGTTTATGAAAATAAATGAATATATTCATTCGTTTTAATGAAAAGAAAAAGGAACCGCAGGAAACAAAGTTAGTCTCTCTCTTATTCCTTATGTGACATTTTAAATTTTGAGAATAATTTTTGGTAACATTTTTACCAGTAACTTGTGTCTCGTATTATGTTCCCAATAACCGTTATATTTGACATCTAGCAGACAATCAACAAAAATTAACCTACCGGGTTGGTCTAGTGGTGAACGCGTCTTCCCAAATCATCTGATTTGGAAGTCGAGAGTTCCAGCGTTCAAGTCCTAGTAAAGTCAATTATTTTTACACAGATTTGAATACTGGATGGTGGATACCGGTGTTGGCGGTTGGGTTTCACTTAAACACACATCTCAGGAATGGTCGAACTGAGACTGTACAAGACTACTTACTCTTCATTTACACTCACATATCATCCTCTGAAGTATTATCTGAACGGTAATTACCGGAAGATAAACGGGGGGAAAAAAATAGAAAATCAATAAAAAAATTTTTTAAGCATTTTTTGCAATTAAGTTTTATATAAAGTAAAGAGTGTATAATACACGAAACTTTTTTTTTATACAGTACAATCATTAATTTAAGTATCATTATTATTATTATTATTACTATTATTATTATTATAAAAAAAAGGATGCAATTCCTTATGGTATAAAATTTTAATTAATATTTAATGTGAATTTATATTTCTGTTCATATTACAACTAATTTACTTAAAATTTAAAATAATAGTACAATTATTTTTAATCGTTAGTGAATATAACTGCATCGGGGTAAGTTAATATTAACATATATTTTTACACAAAGAGATGCAAGAAGAAAATTATATAAAGAGAAAGTTACAAAGAAGAATATAACTGGTAGGTTACTATAGGTGTACGGAATGAAGTCTATTCTGTTATAAGCAGATGAGGGTTTAACTGAATAAATATTGAGAAAAGTAAGGTCTGATTTCCCTCGAGTACAACCATGACAACTCGGTGCCGCGGATTAACAAGTATAAACGCCTTAATGACTGTTTCAGAGTAGCGCTAATAAAACATAAATTGAGTTTAATGTTGTATCAGTCATTCTGACAGTTTGCCTAAGGTTTATGTTATTCCGCTTCAAACCTAACACATCTACTAACTCTACAGACACCTTACCGCCCGTAAAAATACACCGACTCTTTTAATATTATAATTCTGATGGTACGCCGGATGATTCCACTAAAAACACAATTTCATTACTTTATATAAATAAAGATTCGAAATCACAAGCGTATAGACACTTTACATTACGATAAAAGATGATAACGTAAGATAAAATGATCGTCAGAAGTTATGTAAAAGTACAGTAATCATTTGCAAACACAGACACAATTAAATTATTAAAAAATTCTTATGAAAAAGTTTCTTCTAACTTTTCTAGTTAATACTTAACGTTTATAAATAATTACTTTTCTTTCGCAAAAAGCGAAGAAGTTTTGTATATTATCTGTTAAAGAAAGAAATTTTAATAAAATTATGATTGCTGCATAGTATTAACTTAGCTTTCCTCCCGCGGGAATGATATACTGCAATGGATATAAATTTTATATTTATATTATCTTGTTTGATAATACTTAAATTTTAAATTGCTTATTTGGCTTTAAATGTAGCCGTTATGTAATCGTTGTATAAATTAATTAAAAGTATGAAGAAAATTTCTTCTAATATGTTTTTTTTTCAAGTAAAATATTGAAGTTGCAACCCACCGGGTTTGTCTAATGGTAAAACTCGTCGTCGTAAATCAGCTGATTTCTTTCAAAGTCGAGAGTTCTAAGGTTCAAATCCTAGTAAAAGTAGTTGCTTTTATACGAATTTAAATATTAGATTGTGGATACCGCGGTGTTCTTTGGTAGATGGGGTTCAATTAACCACATATCTCAGTAATATGTGGCCTGAATCTGTTCACTGCTACACATTTACCGCTACAGTTACACTTACCTTAATGCGTCGATAATTACTTTAGTAATTGATGCGACCAGAAATAAAAATAATAATAATAAACTAAAATTACCTTGTTTACATTTATTTTATTATTTTCAGAGATGAACAAAATCCCAGACAATTAATATTTTTGATAATCAAAACTAAAGTATAAAAAAGTACTTATTTTTAATAAACTCGAAGAACAGAAATTAAGGAAAAATAAGTAATAGTAACTCTATACAACAAACTTTTAATAATTTAAAATACATTTAATATTGAATGAAATGAACGAGCTATACTGATCGATTATTTTTATTAATCTCATCCTAGTTAAAAAATACTGAATGATAGAATTTGAGTAAAAAAAATATTAAAAAATACTTAACAGTAAAACATTCTATTCAAAAGAGCTTCTTCAGATCATAGAAACATTTTCCAAAATTTTATGACAAAGGTCCAATTTAGTAAAAATAAAAACCTAACTAAAAATACTAGATACTAAGAAACCTTTAGCTTATAGTTATTTGTATAAAATCAGTTTTTTTTAATAGGTGATATCTGTTATTTTTCAAACCAACATACTTGGCGTTTATAGACCTAGAAAAGGCTTTCGATAACGTAGATTGGAATAAAATGTACAGCATTTTAAAAAAATTAGGGTTCAAATACAGAGATAGAAGAACAATTGCTAACATGTACAGGAACCAAACGGCAACAGTAATAATCGAAGAGCATAAGAAAGAAGCCGTAATAAGAAAGGGAGTCCGACAAGGATGTTCCCTATCTCCGTTACTTTTTAATCTTTACATGGAACTAGCAGTTAATGATGTTAAAGAACAATTTAGATTCGGAGTAACAGTACAAGGTGAAAAGATAAAGATGCTACGATTTGCTGATGATATAGTAATTCTAGCCGAGAATAAAAAGGATTTAGAAGAAACAATGAACGGCATAGATGAAGTCCTACGCAAGAACTATCGCATGAAAATAAACAAGAACAAAACAAAAGTAATGAAATGTAGTAGAAATAACAAAGATGGACCGCTAATGTGAAAATAGGAGGAGAAAAGATTATGGAGGTAGAAGAATTTTGTTATTTGGGAAGTAAAATTACTAAAGATGGACGAAGCAGGAGCGATATAAAATGCCGAATAGCACAAGCTAAACGAGCCTTCAGTAAGAAATATAATTTGTTTACATCAAAAATTAATTTAAATGTCAGGAAAAGATTTTTGAAAGTGTATGTTTGGAGTGTCGCTTTATATGGAAGTGAAACTTGGACGATCGGAGTATCTGAGAAGAAAAGATTAGAAGCTTTTGAAATGCGGTGCTATAGGAGAATGTTAAAAAGCAGACGGGTGGATAAAGTGACAAATGAAGAGGTATTGCGGCAAATAGATGAAGAAAGAAGCATTTGGAAAAATATAGTTAAAAGAAGAGACAGACTTATAGGCCACATACTAAGGCATCCTGGAATAGTCGCTTTAATATTGGAAGGACAGGTAGAAGGGAAAAATTGTGCAGGCAGGCCACGTTTGGAGTATGTAAAACAAATTGTTGGGGATGTAGGATGTAGAGGGTATACTGAAATGAAACGACTAGCACTAGATAGGGAATCTTGGAGAGCTGCATCAAACCAGTCAAATGACTGAAGACAAAAAAAAAATCTGTTATTTAAAAAGATTAAGATTTTTATAAGATTCTTACACCTGACTTTCTACTGGGGTGAAGTTTTCATAATTAATATACCATTATAATGTTTTATTTATAAATTTAAAAAAAAAAACAAAAAGATTCAAAACTATACTACAATCTCTCGGAAGCTGATTTTATAGCTAAAAATAGGAAAAAAGGTTCATGTAAACGGTTCATGTAAACGTAGGCTCAAAAATGCTTCATAAGCGAGTTACGGCTTGGGTAAGATTTTGCCCGGATTTAGGTTCACGCGGGAAAGTGAAGACTTTCTGAAATTCTGGGAAAGTAAATTAAGGGGAAAGTTTAGTTGTTTCTTATGGTTCTTGAGCTGAAAATATAAAAAAATTCGTCGTGGAATTGTACCTCCAACCATTGGTGGTAAAAAATAACATGTTTTTGGGTTTACCATAAGAAAACTTTGTCAAATTGGTAATTAAATTGTATTTTTAAACAGATAGAACTGTGAAAAAAAAAATTATAATAGCATGAAATAACTAGTTTTGTCCGCAGATTGGAAACGGCTTTTAACATAAAATGTAATTTTATGTTGAAAACAACGGGAAAATTACATTTATATATATATATATATATATACATATAATATGTGTACGTACGCGCTGGTACAAGCGTCACTCCCGCCGCACAGTTCTCCCACCATAGCGGCGCTGCGGCCCCAGCACTCTCAGGCTCCAATAAAACCGTGCGCGAGGGTGAATCTGTAATTTATCGTCGACCACCACCTGGAGAAGACTAAGAAGAAGAAGGCAGAAGTTCCCTGGCCGGCTCAACGTGGGACCTCCCGGCGGATGCCAACATCTCCGCCGGTGCAGCAGGCCTGGCCGGCCCGCCGATGGAGCCGCTGGACGCGGACGCTACCTTCCTGTTCCAGTTTGCCGGGCTTCAATCGCCCTGGCCGGCGGACTCAACAGCAGGAGCCGGCCCAGCGTGTGATCGCTTGGGGAGAACCGCCTCGGCGAAAGACGACTGACGCCGACACAGCGGGGCTCTGGGAGCCACCACTGCCACGCTGTAGTGGGAATCCAACTGCCGCTGAGGGGAAGCCCGGTCTGATTTCAATGGACGAGCCGCAACTCCCCGACTTCTCCGGAGACTAGCTTCCGGGCCCAACAGTTCTTTTCAGAGCTAACGCAAAAAAGTCCTTTTCAGGGTCACCACAAGGTTATAAATTTTGAGCCGTCAAAGCCATTCGGCGACATATATATATATGTTTAAATAAATTTAAAAATTTGAAAAAATAATACTACAAGGATAGATCCAGAAATAAGGTTCCCATCAATTTTACAAAGACATTGTTTATTCTCATAGAAATTTACATCGTTGGAAAGAAGAAACTTTGCTCTATTTTTCTACATAATCGCCATCTTTTTCTACGCATTTTTGTAGACGGTGCTCCAATTTCTGTATTCTAATATCGTAGAACTCCGCCGCCAACCCGTTGAGGAAGCGTTTCACCTCTTCTTTGGCTTCATCTTCGCTCCGGAAGCGTTGGCAGTTTAAGTGTTCCTTTAATCTAAGGAACAAGTGATAGAAGGTCAGGCGTTGTCGTAAAGCAGCGTTACACCGGCTGTCAGTCGT